>NW_016804504.1:180932-184439 GCF_001698545.2 Rhinopithecus bieti
TTTTTTTTTTTTTTGAGACGGAGTCTCGCTCTGTCACCCAGGCTGGAGTGTAGTGGCCGGATCCTGGCTCACTGCAAGCTCTGCCTCCCGGGTTCACGCCATTCTCCTGCCTCAGCCTCCCGAGTAGCTGGGACTACAGGCGCCCGCCACCTCGCCCGGCTAGTTTTTTGTATTTTTTTTAGTAGAGACGGGGTTTCACCATGTTAGCCAGGATGGTCTTGATCTCCTGACCTTGTGGTCCACCCGTCTCGGCCTCCCAAAGTGCTGGGATTACAGGCTTGAGCCACCGCGCCCGGCCACAAGTAAGACATTTACTCAGTTATTCCAGTTCAGGGTTGCTGGTGACTGGAGTCCATCACGGCAGCTCAGGACACATGGTGGGAATCAGCCCTGGACAGGACCCCATTCTATCGCAGTACACACAACACACACACACACGCTCACTCAGACTGGGACAATTTAAACATATCAATGAACCTAACATGCACATCTTTGGGATGTGAGAAGAAACCAGAGTACCTGGAGAAAACCCACACAGACATGAGGAGAACTTGCAAACTCCATACAGACAATGACCCAGGCTGGGAAACATTTTTTTTTCTCATTAATGTTGCAATGAAATGACATTGAAAGAAATTATTCAAGGATCTGATGTATAACAGATGGTGTTACATGCTATGGAGAAAAATAAAGCAAGGCAAGAGAGAAAGAGAGATAAAAAGTGCAGGGCAGGGGGTGCTATTTTATTAATCTGCTGGTAGTCAGGAAGCCCTCACAGTAAGACATTTGAGCAGAAACCTGAGCAGAGAAGGAAGTGTGGGAATAAGCCATTAAGGATAGAAAAGGAGAAAAACTCAAGTTAGAGGAAGTCAAAGGAATTCACATTTTCTTTCAAATTATTTTCAGTGTATTAACATACTGAAGTATTTCTAAACTATCATGGCTTACCTGTGTTTTGAATATTTTTGGAAATGGTGTGAACAGATTGCTCTTAGCAAGACCCGCTTGTGATTGAACAGCTGGTAGGGGCTTACACATGCATCTGTAGCAAAATCTCTCTGGCCTACAGCAGCATGTATCAGGTGGTTGAGAATGTGGGCTCTGGAGTTAGACTGCATGCATGAAACGCCCAGCTCTGCTATGTGTACTGTTTGTATATCCAGGTTAATTTACACCCCTATTCTAAGCCCCAGTTCCCAAAT
The DNA here is from genome assembly GCF_001698545.2 of Rhinopithecus bieti. NCBI lineage: Eukaryota > Metazoa > Chordata > Mammalia > Primates > Cercopithecidae > Rhinopithecus > Rhinopithecus bieti. Next base: position 182,135 of record NW_016804504.1, read on the forward strand.
CTATAACGTGGGGTGATCACAGCAGTCTGATTTTCAACTGTATACATCTATTCTGTGTGTTCTGATTGGTCATATCAATTGTTAATTATTTTCAATATCATCCCTTTATATAAGAATTTACTTCATGGGAGTTCATTGTAATAATTAAATGAGGCAAATACTCATTATTGTTATATTTATTATCATTATTATGTTCATCATTATCATTATAGTTTAAATCAGGGGTCAATAAACTATGGCTTGTAGGCTAAACCCAAGCCCCCTTCCATCTTTGTAATCTTTGTAGGTAAAGTTTTATTGGGACTCAGCTGTGCCCATTCATTTACATATTGTCTGTCCATGGCTGCTTTCACACTGCAAAGGTAGAGTTTATCAATAAAGATGAGCTGACCCTTTGCAGAACATGTTTGGTGACTCCTGACCTAAATGGAGATTGAACCCTACTTTAGCTTTATCACAACATAATCTAAACAGCTTTGCTTTGTATCAAGATATCGTATTTTCAAGTGGTTCCCAGAAAGGATTTGTACTTTGCCAAACTTTTCAGGACAATTCTCTAGGATCTACTCGGAAATGAAGGAATCTTCTTTCCCATTCCAAGATGAGAATGCTGAGGATGGGCATCCCTGATTAGTTCTGAGATTAAATTCTCAGAAATAAAAAGCCACATCTGGCCATGTGATGTTCATACATATAGTGAGATGCATTAGTGTGTTTGCTTTCTGTTTTTTCCTTGCCCTCTAGTCTCCCCTTCTGGGGTCAGCTTTTGCCTTGCAATGCTGGGTCAAGGCAGGGGATAGAAGAATGCTTCCAGGGAAGGCAGAGGGAAAAGACACGTTCTCTGCCACTTTAAGTGAGGGTCAGGGCCCTAGTTACTCCTCACAGAAACGGGGACCTTCTAAAAAATTATTCAGGCCTTAGTTTTGATTTTGCTTCTTTAGAATGAGTAAGAAAGTTTAAGAATTTTAGTATTTTTAAAAAGAGTTAATTGGTTTTTTAAAAAAGTGATCATTGACTGGGCTTAGTGGCTCACGCCTATAATCCCAGCTCTTTGGGAGGCCAAGGTGGGCAGATCACCTGAGGTCAGGAGTTCAAGACCAGCCTGGCCAACATGGTGAAACCCCGTCTCTACCAAAAATACAAAAATTAGTCGGGTGTGATGGTACACACCTGTAATCCCAGCTACCAGGAGGCTGAGGCAGAGTAATTGCTTGAACCCGGGAGGCAAAATTTGTAGTGACCCGAGATCGTGCCACTGTACTCCAGCCTGAGTGACAGAGTGAGATTCGGTTCCAAAAAAGAAAAAAGTGATCATAGTTTCAAGCATTTGAAGAAATCAGGCCGAACCCAAAGGAGATCAGGCAGTGAGGTCATAAAATAATAGAGAGAAAAAATCCAGCCCTCACTCACCTAAAGTGTTTCCGCATGCATGTATGCTGTGAGGGGTAGAGGAGAGGATTAAAAACAAAACAAAACAAAACAACAACAACAAAAACAAAATACCAAACCAAACCAAATAAAAAAATCCAAAATATTAAAATTCACATAGTCCTTTCTATTCTTTCTAATTCAATTTGACCCTTTTGGGAGTTTGTGCCTCTTGTAAAGCCAACAGTGTAACTGAGCTCTGGGTAATGCTCTCACTTTCCTTCGGAAACATGTAGCACAGTGAGAGGGAAGGGAGTCAATAAACGTGCTTAATCAATTAATCTCAAGTGAACGCTTGCTATGCGCAAAGCACTGTGATCATCTAGATATTTTATACGGATCCAAAGAGTTTTCAAACATACATGCAAAGTATATCAACTCTATGTTCGTAATTCAGGCTTTCAAGAATTATGACTTTGGCTGGGCATGGTGGTTCACACCTGAAATCCCAGCACTTTGAAAGGCTGAGGTGGGAGGATTGCTTGAGCCCAGAAGACCAGCCTGAGAAACATAATGAGACCTCATCTCTACAAAAAATTTAAATATTAACTGGGCATGGTGTCACACACCTCTAGTCCCAGCTACTCAGGAGGCCAAGGAGGGTGGATTGCTTCAGTTTGGGAAGCAGAGGTGGCTGTGAGCTGAGGAAAAAAGGAAAACCCTTTTTTCCCCTAAGTGTCATTGTAACCCAGTCTGGGCAACAGAGCAAGACTGTCTCAAAAAAAAAAAGACTCATGACTTCAGTTTTTTAAAAAGAAAACCTTGAGATGTTAATTAATATTTGGTTTCACGAGAAGACCAAATGTATTTTATATTTAACCAAAGACTCTTATCCTTAGTATACAAAAATCTATTTTTTTTTTTTTTTTTTTTTTTT
>NW_016804504.1:187295-220446 GCF_001698545.2 Rhinopithecus bieti
TTTTTTTTGAGACAGAATCTTGCTCTGTCGCCTAGGCTGAAGTGCAGTTGCGTGATCCGCTCACTGCAACCTCTGCCTCCCGGGTTCAAGCAATTCTCCTGCCTCAGCCTCCCGAGTAGCTGGGATTACAGGCACCTGCCACCACACCCAGCTAATTTTTGTATTTTTAGTAGAGATGAGGTTTCACCATGTTGGCCTGGCTGGTCTCAAACTCCTGACCTCAAGTGATCTGCCCGCCTAGGTCTCCCAAAGTGCTGGGATTACAGGTGTGAGCCACCATACCCAGCCAGTATATAAAAACTTTGTAATCTTGGTTTACTAGGAAAGATCCAATTAGAAATCAATTGTTTCTTATAGAACATCAATTGTTTCATAGGAGTTGAGAGAGAGTAGGCCGGGCACGGTGGCTCATGCCTATAATCCCAGCACTTTGGGAGGCCGAGGCGGGTGGATCACGAGGTCAGGAGATCGAGACCATCCTAGCTAACATGGTGAAACCCCATCTCTACTAAAAATACAAAAAATTAGCTGGGCGTGGTGGCGGCGCCTGTAGTCCCAGCTACTTGGGAGGCTGAGGCAGGAGAATGGCGTGAACCTGGGAGGCGGAGCTTGCACTGAGCCGAGATCATGACACTGCACTTCAGCCTGGGCGACAGAGAGAGACTCCATCTCAAAAAAAAAAAAAAAAAGAAGTTGAGAAAGAGTGATGTGTAGTAAAAACACTCACAGTGGCAGAAGTTGAGTTTTGCCTTTGCCTAGATAAGGAGACAAGCTAAGCTCTAACGGTTGACCTGATGTACAAGGCCCAGGGTGGGCTGAGCAACTGGGCCAAGATGTGGCTCAACACAATCTTTGGAAGCCTTTGGCTCTCTCTGTAAAGGCAATGCAAGATGACTTCCCAGTCTTAAGGAACCCTGAGTGTGTGTCTCCAGCCAAGAGATGTTTCCTTGTCTCTCATTTTCCCAGCCTTTTCCCTTCCAAAATATGGTTGTCTTTCCTTACCCCAATGTTATCCTTGCTGAGAAAAATCAATTTATCATGTTGGAAGAAGAAAGGAGGCATAAAACACAGATGTGTTTTACAGGGGTGTAGTGCAGACTGCCATTGTGCCTGTTTTCTTGTTGTGTCACAGGCTCTGTACCTTCTTCCCAGCTGCTTCCTTCTTCCTTTGTGATACCCTAAGTTGAGGCTGGCTTCTAGCAGAGTGTGTAACTTCTTACCGTCAAAGCTAGCCCTGGGTATTAGGAAAAGGAGATGGAAGCAAAAATAAAGAAGGAAAAGGAGAAGGAGAAGAATAAGAATAAGAATAAAAAACAACCAGTAGCCCTGGAAAGAATGCCTGGTAAAGCCATTCATGCAGAAGTAACAATAATTAGTGTTAACCTTTGAGAATATTGCATTTTGTCCCAGGAAAACCTTGTTAAAAGGCAAAACTCCAGTAGAGACTCTCAGGTTTTAGATAGTAGATAGGGAAGTCATCCAAGGGCAGTAGAGCTCCCTCTGCACCATTAAAATAACCATCTACCAAGGCTGCAGTTAATCTCAAATATGAGACTGTATGTGAATATATGAACATAATTTACCATAACTTTAAGAAGAAGGAAAAATCTGTCACCATCTCAACTGGCTTATTCTAGCTTTTTTGAAAGCTATATCTTTAGAGAGTCAAATAGTAAAGCCAAAGGAGATAATCATCTTTTAGCTTTGCAGAAGATTATTTCAGTCCCTTTTGGCTTTCTTCCAAGGATATCTGAACAGGACACTAAGTTACTGAAAAGTCAGAGTTTTCAATGTTTCATAACTGCAATCAGTCCTATGCATTAATTTTTGGGAAAGATTAAACTATGAAAAGTTTCGTATTAGTGCAAGTACTTCTATGGGTTTTCTTCTTTTCTCTTTTTTTGGAGGAGGCGGCAGACTTTGTTTTAGTCAATGTTTTGTTTTGTTTTAAAACTACGGATGGAGGAAAAGAAAATGCTTTGCTGGCACACAGCAAACTTTCCCATAAAACTCTGTTTGGCCATGGACTAAATACAACACATGTAGTGCCAAGAGGGGTTTTATGCCTTTCCTTTTTTTCCTCCTGCAAAGAAAAAAATGAGCACAGGATCAAAAGAAATCTAGAATGAAAGCCATATTTCCATCACATCAGCTGGGATTCTATCCTGCCCGCCTTTTATTTTGAGATGGAGTCTCGCTCTGTTGCCCAGGCTGGAGTGCAGTGGCCTGATCATGGCTTACTGCAACCTACACCTCCTGGGCTCAAGCGATTCTCCTGCCTCAGCCTCCCAAGCAGCTGGGACCACAGGCCCCCGCCACTACACCGGCGAATTTTTGTATCTTTAGTAGAGACAGGGTTTCACCATGTTGGCCAGGCAATCCTGACCTCAGGTGATCTGCCCACCTCGGCCTCCCGAAGTGCTGGGATTACAGGTGTGAGCCACTGCTCCCAGCCCCCAAATGATACTTTTTACTGAAGGTTTTGTAGGAAAGACAGAGGAAAATTTTACAGTCCAGGGCAATTCCTATATTTCCTTCAGTTGTGTCTCATCTCTCAATTCTTTCAAGCTACAAGCCAAACAAGGCTTTCCCTTTGTTTTCCTTCTTTTGGGCAGCACCTAGACAGGCTGGTTTCTGGCTTCCTCTGTTCCAGACAGTCTTGCTCTGTTGCCCAGGCTGGAGTGCAGTAGTGTGATCTCAGCTCACTGCAACCTCAGCCTCCCAGGTTCAAGTGATTCTCTTGCCTCAGCCTGCCGAGTAGCTGGGATAACAGGTGCACACCACCACGCCAGACAGTCTTGCTCTGTTGCCCAGGCTGGAGTGCAGTAACCTGCCTGCTTCGGCCTTCCAAAGTGCTGGGATTACAGGTATGAGCCACCGTGCCCAACTGGCTCTTCCTTTCTTAATGGAGTATAATGCACTTCTCCATATATGCATACATCTATCACTCCACTCAGCAAAAACAAAAATTTTGTTACAAGCAATTTTCAAATTTTCTATAGTAAGTTCATATTACTTTTAGAATCAGAAAATTATGAATACTCATAGCAATTCAGTTTGGGGAAATTTTTCTCTAGGCAGCAGAGGTATTGATTTGCAAGACCAAGTCCACTGGTTAAAATTAACCTTAGGGCTAGACATTCCTCAACCTAAAAGGAATATGCATATCAGGTACAAATGTATCTGATATTTTGAATTATCTGTGCAGTAGTTCCTCTTAGTAAGAACAGAGATTGAAGGATTATTTGTATTAGTACATAGCATTGATCAATAACTAGATGAAAGTTAATTCTGAACTCTGAGAAAATAGTGGCATTAGCAAACATAAGACATAGATGGTTAGAAACAAATTCCTGCTTGATTTTATAATTTTTAGTAACAGCATAATTGACTTCCTAAAGTCACTCTGAACTGATGTGGGATGAGACTGTGCTCCATCCATACCCCAACCCAGGAAACAGGGATGCCCTTTCCATGTGCCAGGCACTGCTATAGGAGCTGGGGTGCAGCAATAAACAAGGTACACGAAGCCCCTCATTTACAGAATATATGGGGAAGAGAGAATGAAACAGAGGAGACATTTTGGAAATATTGTCAGATATATTTCTTTATTCTGTAAATCTTACTGCCATGGGACTCCCACCCGCTGCAGCAGTGAGTTTCAGAGCCTGAGGAAAATAATAGATACCTGCTTTTTCCCCCCTAAGTCATTACTCGGCCTTTTTTCCTCCAGCAAGAAAATTGTGGTAAAAGCCTTGTGTCATTAAAAAAAAAAAAAAGATTTTTCGAAATTACTTTACACATCAATGGCAAGGAAGAACTCATACACCATACTACTTTTTCCATAATGCAAAGAATACTTCTACCTAAAATTTGCTGCCTTAGAGTAAGGAGCCCAGAGAACACCAATGCCAGTGTTTTGGGAGGTGGGGAGTGGGGTGGGGAAACAGAGGGGTTGGGAGAATTGTATTTAAGAAGAATGGAGGGTAGAATAAAAAGAGCCCCAGCAGATGGGACCAAGAGCACGTGGTTGGGACCTGGGGCTCCAGTTATAGCTGTCAGCATATCAGCCCCAAGAGTCAGATAGGACTAGTTTTCCCTGTACTATTATCTCCAGTCCAGGAAACTGTCTGGTCTAGTCACTCTACAACCAAGAACAACAAGAGCCAAAGGACATCGCAGCCAGGCACGGTGGCTCACGCCTGTAATCCCAGCACTTTGGGCGGCCAAGGCAGGTGGATCGCTTGAGTCCAGGAGTTTGAGACCTGCTTGGGCAATATGGCGAAACCCTGTCTGTACCAAAAACACAAAAATTAGCCAGGCATGGTGGTACACACCTGTGGTTCCAGCTACTTGAGAGGCTGAGACACGAGAATAGCTTGAACCTGGGAGGTGGAGGTTGCAGGGAGCTGAGATCATACCACTGCACTCCAGTCCGGGTGACAGACTGAGACTCTGTCTCAAAAAAACCCAAATGGCAGCAAAAACCAAACAAAGGACATCGCATGGATCCCAGTAATGCCTCCACTGCCATGTGGTCATGTAAGTTATACCCCAGCTTGGCATGCCATTTGTTATCTTAGAAGGGAGCAGGAGGAAGGAGAAGAAATCTGAAATACTGAACATTTTCTCCCCGCAAAACTCAACATTTACTAAAAGAGCTCTGACTAGAAAAGGTTTGGCCCTAAGAACCCTCTTCCTTCTGAACCTGAAAGAGTGGGCTTGGTTGTGTCCATTGTACCCCTAATGTCCTCTCTGTTACCTAGGATATGCCCTATACTCCCCAATTTCTTCTCTTTCTATCTGAACCCCATTCTCAAGCAAAATTCTCATTTTCTCTTTGACCTGATTTCAGTTAATAGTCCAAAGGAAAAAGAACAAGCAAACTTAATCCAAAATGTAATGAATTCTGATAAAAATTTTAAAGTTATAGGTACATGTAGACTGGATAATGGTCAAACCCTAACTGGAACAATACTAAGAATTATGAGACTGGAAATAAGTATTAACAGAAATTAAAAACTAAAAGGACTTCATAACGAAAATATTCTAAACCTGAATTGTGATGATGGTTTTACAACTGTCTAAATTAACTAAAAATCATGTAATTCTGTGTTGTCTAATAGTCATAGCCACTAGCCACACGTGGTTATTTAAATTTATTAAAATTGGCTGGGCGCAGTGGCTCATGCCTGTAATCCCAGCACTTTGGGAGGCTGACGCAGGTGGATCACAAGGCCAGGAGTTAAAGACCAAGCCCGGCCAACATGGCGAAACCCTATGTCTACTAAAAACACAAAAATTAGCCAGGTGTGGTGGCAGGTGCCTGTAATCCCAGCCACCTGGGAGGCTGATGCAGGATAATCACTTGAACCCAGGAGGTGGAGGTTGCAGTGAGCCGAGATCATGCCATTGCACTCCAGCCTGGGAGACAAGAGCAAGACCTCATCTAAAAACAAAAAACAAACAAACAAAATCTAAAAAAAAAAAATTTATTAAAATTATATTACTACAAAACTACAGTAATCAAAACAGTGTGGTACTTGGCATAAGAATATACACATAGACCAGTGGAAGAGAATTGAGTGTTCAGAAATAAACTGAAAAACCTATGGTCAACTGATTTTCAACAAAAATGCCAGGGCCATTCAATGAAGAAAGAATAATTTCTTCAACAAATGATGCTGGGACAATTGGATAGCCACCTGTGAACAAATGAAGTTGAACCCTTACTTAATACTATATACAGAAATGAACTCAAAAATGGATAAAAGACCTAAATGTAAAGGTGAAAACCATAAAGCTCTTAGAAGAAAACATAGGTGTACACCTTCATGACTCTTTATTTGGCAGTGGAGTTTTAGATATGATTCCAAAGCACAAGTGACAAAAGAAAAAATAGATAAATTGGGCATCATAAATGTAAAACTTTTGTGCATCAAAGGACACCATCAAGAGTGAAAAGACAACAAACAACGGGAGAAAATATTTGCAAATCATATATCTGATAAGGTGTAGTAATTAGGAGATATAACAAACACTTAAAATTCAACAACAAAAAGACAAACAACCCAATTCCAAAATGGGCAAAAAGCCAAACAGACATTTCTCCAAAGACATTAAAAATGGCCAAAAAGCACATGAAAGTTGCTCATGATTAGTCATCAGGGAAATGAAAATCAGAACCGCAATGAGATACTACTTCACACCCACTAGGAAGACTATAATTTTTTTTTTTAAAGGAAAATGACAAGTGTTGGTGAGGATGTGGAGAACTTAGAATTCTTGTATATTGCTGGGAACTTAAACTGGTACAATCACTGTGGAAAACAGTTTGGCTGTTCTTCAAAAAGTTAAACATAAAATTACCATATTGACCCAGGAATTTCACTCCCATACATATAGTATATCCAAAAGAATTGAAAACAAGCATTCAAATAAAAGTTGTACACATATGTTCATAGCAGCACTATTTACAACAGCCAAAAAGGTGGAATGACCCAAATGTTCAACTGATGAATGGATAAACAAAATGAGGTATATCCATATAATAGAATACTGTTTGACCATAAAAAAGAACAGAGTACTGACGTGTGACAACATGGATGAACCTTAAAAACATTATGCTAAGTGGAAGATGTCAGTCACAAAAGGTCACATCTTGTATGATTCCATTTATATAAAATTTCCAAAATAGGCAAATCAGAAGAGACAGGAAGCAGATTAGTGGTACAGGGACTAGGGGAAGGAAGGAATGGAGAGTGCTTTTTGAGTGCAGGGTTTCCCTTTAGGGTGATGAAAATGTTTTGGAACAAGATAGAGATTAACATGGTTTGGATATTTGTCCTCTCCAAAACTCATGTTGGAATTTAATTCCCAATTTGGCAGTATTTACAGGTGAGGGCTTTAAGGGGTGATTGGATCATGACAGCTCTGCCCATAAATGGGTTAATCCATGTATGCTTTAATGAATTAATAGGTTATCATGGGAGAGAAACTACTGGCTTTATAGGAAGAGAAAGAGAGACCTGAGCTAGTATGTTAGCATGCTCAGCCACCTTGCAATGTGATACCCTGCACCGCCTTGTAACTCTTCAGAGAGTTCCAACCAGCATGAAGATTCTCACCAGATGCACACCCTTCACCATGGACTTCTCATCTTTCATAACTGTAAGAAATACATTCTTTTTCTTTACAAATTACTCAGTTTCAGGTATTCTGTTATAAGCAACAGGAAACAGACTAAGACAGAGGTGATGGTTACCCAGCATTGGGAATGCAATAAATGCCATTCAATTGCACACTTTAAAATGATTGAAATGATACATTTTATGTTATATGAATTTTTTGGGGGGGGGGTGTGGTCTCTGTCACGTAGGCTGGAGTGCAGTAGCTTGATCTTGGCTTACTGCAACCTCTGCCTCCTAGGCTCAAGCGATTCTCCCACCTCAACCTCCCTAGTAGCTGAGACTACAGGCACGTGCTACCACGTCTAACTAATTTTTTTCAGTATTTTTGGTAGAGATGGGGTTTCACCATGTTGCCCAGGCTGGTCTCAAACTCCTCAGCTCAAGTGATCCGCCCACCTCAGCCTCCCAAAGTGCTGGGAATACAGGTGTAAGCCACTGTGCCTAGCCAATGTTATATGAATTTTATCTCAATAAAAAATGTACAAGTAAAAAATACATTTCCTAGGCTACACTACATTTTCAGTGTTCACTAGCCACATGTGGCTAGTGTTACTGATTATACTTTGCATAGAATATTTCTACCATCATAAAATTCTATTGGAAGTGCTGATATAACTGTACACTCACAATGGTACATTTATCATATGTAAATTATCCTTTGACAAAAGAAGAGCTTAAAAGAAACATTCCAAAGGCAAATACTAATCTTTTCAAAGAATCAGCTTTTTAAAATTTGCTCTATTGTTTTCATGTCTTTAATTTCATTGATTTCTGCCCTAATTGTTATTATTTTTGTCTTCTGTTTGCTTTAGGTTTATATTGCCCTTTTTTTCCTACTGCCTTAAAATGGGAACTTGGATTAATGATTTTAGACCTTTCTTCTTTTTTATTTTTATTTATTTATTTATTTTTGAGATGGAGTCTCGCTCTGTCGCCCAGGCTGGAGTGCAGTGGCGTGATCTCGGCTCACTGCAAGCTCCACCTCCCAGGTTCACGCCATTGTCCTGCCTCAGCCTCCCAAGTAGCTGGGATGTTAGCCAGGATGGTCTCCATCTTCTGACCTTGTGATCCACCCGCCTCAGCCTCCCAAAGTCCTGGCCCCTTTCTTCTTTTTAAAGTATAAATTCAATGTTATAAATTTTCCTCTTAGCATAGCTTTTGCTGCATCCCACAAATTTTGATAATTGTACTTTCATTTAATTCATAATATTTTTAATTTTTTTGAGACTTATTCTTTGACCCACATGTTATTTTAAAATGTTATGTTTAATCTAGAAATATTTTGGGATTTCCACCTGTCTTTCTTTTATTGATTTCTAGTTTAATTCCACTGTGGCTTGAGGGCATATTTTGGAAGACTTATATTCTTTAAAATTTGGTAGTGTGTGTTTCATGGCCCTGAATGTGGTCTATCTTGGTGACTGCTCCATATGAGCCTGAAAACAATATCTATTATGCTGTTGTTAGGTGTAGTTTTTAATAAATATAAATTAAGTGCAGTTAATTGATTGTGGTGTTCTATTCAACAATATCTTTACTGATTTTCTGCCTACCTGATATGTCAATTACTGACAGAATAGTGTTCAAGTCTCCAACTATAATAGTGGGTTCATCTATTTCTCCTTGCAGTTGTTTTAGTTTTTGCCTGATGTGTTTTGATGCTGTCTTGCTAGGTACATTCACATTAAGGTTGTTAGGTCTTCTTAGAGAATTGACACCTTTATCATTATGTAATGCCCCTCTTCCCTGTTATTTTCCTTGTTCCAAAATCTGCTTTGTTTGAAATTAATATAGTTATGCCAACTTTCTTTTCATTAATGTTACCATAGTGTGTCTTTCTCCATTCCTTTAAGTCTGTCTGCATCTTTGTATTTAAAGTGTGCTTCATGTAGACAAGATACGGCTTTAATTCACTCTGTCAGTATGTCTTTTAATTGATGTGTTCAGACCATTCACATGTCAAGCGATTATTGGTACAGTTGGAATAATATCTACCATATTTTTTAACAGTTTTCTATTCATTGCATTTGTTTTTGTTTCCTTTTTGTTTTCTCCTCCTTTTCTGTCTTTTCTGTTTAATTGGGTATTTGATATGATTCCATTTTCTCTTTCCTTCTAACACATCAATTACATTTCTTAAAATTTCTTTTTTAGTGGTTGCCCTGGAGTTTGCAATATACATCTACAATTAATCTAAGTCAACTTTCAAATAACATTGTACTGCCTCACAGGTCGAATAGGTACCTTATACTAGAATTTTCCCAATTCTGCCTTCCTATCTCTTATAATATTGCTGTCATTCATTTCACTTATTCATAAACTATAATCACTCAATACATTGTTGGTGTTGTTATTTTGGAACAAGTAGCTATCTATTAGATCAATTAAGAATATAAAAAAATAGGATAGAGGATGGAGCAAGTTGGCGAAATAGAAGGTTCCACTGATCATCCCCCCAACAAGGATACCAAGTTAACAACTATCAACACAGAAAAAATACTTTCATAAGAACCAAAAATCAGGTGAGCACTCCTAGTACCTGGTTTTAACTTCATATTGCTGACAAAGGCACCAAAGATAGAAAAAACAGTCCTGGATCACTGACACCACTCTTCCTCCATGCCCGGCAGAGACAGCCTGGTTGGAGAGCATCCTGGGCACTGGTGGAGGGGGAACAGAGCAATTGTGAGGCATCAAACTCAGTGCTGTCCTGTTAGAGTAGAAAGGAAAACCGGACCAAACTCAGCTGGCACCTGCGCATGGAGGAAACATTTAAACCAGCCCTAGCCAGAGGGGACTCCTCGATCCCAGTGTCTGAACTTGAGTGTCTGCAAATCTTGCCACCAAGGACTACAGTGCTCTGTGTCCCCAAGCAAATTCGAAAGGCACTCTAGGCCATAAGGACTGCAACTCAGGAGAGTCCTAGTGCTGAACTAGGCCAAGAGACAGTGGACTTGGGGGGCATGTGACATATTGAGACACCAGCTGGAGCAGCCAAGGGAGTGCTGGCATCAAAACAGTGAAGACCCAGAAACATCCATGCTCATGGATAGGAAGAACCAATATCATTAAATGGTCATACTGCCCAAAGTAATTTACAGATTCAATACTATTCCTATCAAACTACCAATGACATTCTTCATAGAACTAGAAAAAACTATTTTAAAATTTATAGGGAACGGCTGGGCATGGTGGCTTACATCTGTAATCCCTGCACTTTGGGAGGCCGAGGCAGGCAAATCACCTGAGGTTGGGAGTTTGAGACCAGCCTGACCAACATGAAGAAACCCCGTCTCTACTAAAAATACAAAATTAGCTGGGTGTGGTGGCACATGCCTATAATCCCAGGTACTCAAGAGGCTGAGATGGGAGAATCGCTTGAACCCGGGAGGCAGAGGTTGTGGCGAGCCAAGATTGCACCATTGCACTCCAGCCTGGGCAACAAGAGTGAAACTCTGTTTCAAAACAAAAAAAAAAAATTTTTTTTAACCGGAAATCAAAAAAAAAAGCCTGAATAGCCAAGGCAATCCTAAGCAAAAAGAACAAAACTGGAAGCATTATGTTACCTGACTTCAAACTATACTACAGGGCTACAGTAACCAAAAAAGCATGGTACTGCTACAAAAACAGGCACATAGACCAATGGAACAGAATAGAAAGCCCAGAAATAAGACCACAAACCTATGCCCCTCTGATCTTCAACAAAGTGACAAAAACAAGCCATGGGGAAAAGACTCTCTATTCAATAAATGGTGCTGGGATAACTGGCTAGCCATATGCAGAAAATCAAAGCTAGACTCCTTCCTTACACCATATACAAAACATCAGCTGAAGGTGGATTAAAGACTTAAATGTAGAACCCCAACGTATAAAAACCCTGGAAGACAACCTAGGCAATACCATCTTGGACATAGGAATGGGCAAAAATTTCATGACAAAGACACCAAAAGCAATTGCAATGAAAGCAAAAATGGACAAATGGGATCTAATTAAACTTAAGAGCTCCTGCACAGCAAAAGAAACTATTAACATAGTAAACAGACAACCTACAGAATGGGAGAAAATATTTGCAAACTATGCATTTGACAAAGGGCTAATATCCAGCTTTTTTTTTTTTTTTCCTTTTAGATAGACTCTTGCTCTGTTGCCCAGGCTGGAGTGCAGTGGCGTGATCTTGGCTCACTGCAACCTCCGCCTCCCATGTTCAACTGATTCATCTGCCTCAGCTTCTGAAGTAGCTGGGATTACAGCTGCCCACCACCATGCCCAGCTAACTTTTGTATTTTTAGTAGAGACAGGGTTTCACTATGTTGGCCAGACTGGTCTCCAACTCCTGACCTCAAGTGATCTGCCCACCTCGGCCTCCCAACGTGCTGGGATTACAGGTGTGAGCCACTGCACCCAGCCTAATATCCAGCATCTATAAGCAACTTAAATAAATTTATAAGAGAAAAACAAACAACACCATTAAAAAGTGGGCAAAGGACATGAACAGACACTTTTCAAAAGATAAACCTGCAGCCAAAAACATGAAAAAAAGTTCAATATCACTGATAATTAGAAAAATGCAAATCAAAACCACAAAGGGGCAGGGCATGGTGGCTCATGCCTGTAATCCCAGCACTTTGGGAGGCTGAGGCAGGTGGATCATTTGAGGTCAGGAGTTCGAGACCAGCCTGGCCAACATGGTAAAACCCCATCTCTACTACAAATACAAAACTTAGCTGGGCATGGTGACACATGCCTGTAGTTCCAGCTACTTGGGAGGCTGAGGTAGGAGAATTGCTTGAACTGGGGAGACAGAGGTTGCAGTGAACTGAGATCATGCCATTGCACTCCAGCCTGGGCAACAGAGTCAGACTCCATCTCAAAAGAAACAAACAAACAAAAAAACAAAACCACATTGGGATACTATCTCACACCAATCAGAATGGCTATTACTAAAAAGTCAAGCAATAACAGATGCTGGTGAGGTTGCAGAGAAAAGGGAACACTTATACACTGTTGGTGGGAGTGTAAATTAGTTCAACCATTGCAGAAAGCAGTATGGTTATTTTTCAAAGAGCTAAAAGCAGAACTACCATCCAATCCAGCAATTCCATTAATGGGTATATACCAGAAGAATATAAATCATTCTAAAGACACATGCACATGAATGTTCATTGCAGCACTATTGACAATAGCAAAGATATGGAATCAACCTAAATGTCCACCAGCGACAGACTGGATAAAGAAAATGTGGTATATAAACACCATGGAATACTATGCAGCCATAGAAAAGAATGAGATCATGTCTTCTGTGGGAACATGGATAGATTCGGAGGCTATTAGCTTTAGCAAACTAACACAGGAACAGAAAATCCAATACTGCATGTTCTCCCTTTTAAGTGAGAGCTAAATGATGAGAACTCATGAACACAAAGAAGGGAACAACAGACTCTGGGGTCTACTTGAGAGTGGGGGGCGAGAGGCAGGAGAGAAGCAGAAAATATTATTATTGGGCAGTGGGCTTAATACCTGGGTGATGAAATAATCTGTAAAACAGGCCCCCATGATACAAGTTCACCTATGTAACAAACCTTCACATGTACCCCAAATCTAAAATAAAAGTGAAAAAAAAACACCCATGAAAATACATTGTCAGAGGAGACAAAAGAAAAAAGAATAAAGAACAATGAAGCATGCCTACAGAATGTAGAAAATAGCCTCAGAAGGGCGAATCTAAGTGTTATTGGCCTTAAAGAGGAGGTAGAGAAAGAGATAGGGTTAGAAAGTTCATTCCAAGCAGTAACTTCCCAAACCTAGAGAAATATATCAATATCCAGTTACAAAAGATTATAGAACACCAGGCAGATTTAACCCAAAGCAACTACCTGAAGGCATTTAATGATCAAACTCCCAAAGGTCAAGGATAAAGAAAGAATCCTAAAAGCATCAAGAGAAAAGAAACAAATAACATACAATGGAGCTTCATTATGTTTGGCAGCAGACTCTTCAGTGGAAACCTTACAGGCCAGGAAAGAGGGGCATGACCTATTTAAAGTGCTGAAGGAAAAAACTTTCACCCCATCCAGTGAAAGTATCCTTCAAACATGAAGGAGAAATAAAGATTTTCCCAGACAAACAAAAGCTGAGAGATTTTAGCAATACCAGACCTGTCTTGCAAGAAACGATAAATGGAGTACTTCAATCAGAAAGAAAACGCTGTTAATGAGCAATAAATAATCACCTAAAAAGGCTATTAATGAGAAATAAATAATCACCTGAAGGTATAAAACTTACTGGTGACAGTAAGTACACAGAAAAACATAGAATATTATAACATTGTAACTGTGGTGTGTAAACTACTCTTATCCTAAGTAGAGAGACCAAATGATGAACCAATCAAAATAATAACTTCAACAACTTTTAAGACATAGTTAATACAATAAGATATAAATAAAACAACAAAATGTTAAAAGTGGAGAAACGAAGTTAAGGCATAAGGTATTTATTAGTTTTCTTTTTGTTTGTTTATGCAAATAGTTTTAAGTTGTTATCAGGTTAAAATAATGGGTTATAAGATAGTATTTGCACACCTCATGGTAACCTCAAACCAAAAAACATACAATGGATACACAAAAAATAAAAAAGAAGAAACTATATCATATCATCAGAAGATATCACCCTTAAGATAGGAAGGAAATAAACAAAGAAGAGAAGACCACAACTCAACCAGAAAACAAATAACAAAATGGCAGGAATAAGTCCTTACTTAGCAATAATAACACTGAATGTAAATGGATGAAACTGTCCAATGAAAAGACATAGATTGGCAGAATGGATGAAAAAAAACAAGATCCACTGACCTGTTGCCTACAAAAACAAAAACAAAAACAAAAAAAAACAAAAACCACACATACTTCACCTATAAAGACACACATAAGGAGATCGAGACCATCCTGGCTAACACAGTGAAACCCCGTCTCTACTAAAAAAAAAATACAAAAAAAAAACTAGCCGGGCGAGGTGGCGGGCGCCTGTAATCCCAGCTACTCGGGAGGCTGAGGCAGGAGAATGGCGTAAACCCAGGAGGCGGAGCTTGCAGTGAGCTGAGATCCGGCCACTGCACTCCAGCCTGGGCGACAGAGCGAGACTCCGTCTCAAAAAAAAAAAAAAAAAAAAAAAAGACACACATAGACTGAAAATAAAGGGATGGAAAAAATATTCCATGCCAACGGAAAACTGAAAAGAGCAGGAGTCACTACACTTAACATCAGACAAAATAGATTTCAAGACAAAACTATAAGAAGAAACAAAGAAGGTCACTATATAATGATAAAGGGGATGATTCAGCAAGAGGATATAACAATTTTAAATATATATGCACCCAATACTGGAACACCCAGATATATAAAGAAAATATTATTAGAGCTAAAGAGAGAGATAGGCCCCAATACAATAATAGCTGGAGACTTCAACACCCCATTTTAATCATTGGACAGATCTTCCAGACAGAAAATCAACAAAGAAACATCAAACTTAACCTGCACTACAGACCAAAACGACCTGATAGATATTTACAGAACATTTCATCCAAGAGCTGCAAATACACATTATTTNAAAAAAAAAAAAAAGACACACATAGACTGAAAATAAAGGGATGGAAAAAATATTCCATGCCAACGGAAAACTGAAAAGAGCAGGAGTCACTACACTTAACATCAGACAAAATAGATTTCAAGACAAAACTATAAGAAGAAACAAAGAAGGTCACTATATAATGATAAAGGGGATGATTCAGCAAGAGGATATAACAATTTTAAATATATATGCACCCAATACTGGAACACCCAGATATATAAAGAAAATATTATTAGAGCTAAAGAGAGAGATAGGCCCCAATACAATAATAGCTGGAGACTTCAACACCCCATTTTAATCATTGGACAGATCTTCCAGACAGAAAATCAACAAAGAAACATCAAACTTAACCTGCACTACAGACCAAAACGACCTGATAGATATTTACAGAACATTTCATCCAAGAGCTGCAAATACACATTATTTTCATCAGCACCTGGATCATTCTCAAGGATAGAGCATATGTTAGATTACAAAACAAATCTTAAAACATTCAAAATATAGAAATAATATCAAGCATCTTCTTTGACCACAATGGAATAAAACAAAAAATTAATACAAGAGGAATTTTGGAAACTATACAAATACATGGAAATTAAACAATATGCTGCTAAATAACCAGTGAGTTAATGAAAAAATTAAGAAGGAAATTGAAAAATTTATTGAAACAAATGATAATGGAAACACAACATATCAAAACTAATGTGATACAGCAGTAGCTATATTCAAGGGGAAGTTTATAGCTATAAATGCCTGCACCAAAAAAGAAGAAAAGCTTCAAATAAACAATCTAATGACACCAAAACTAGTATAAAAAGAAAAATCATAAAGATGAGAGCGGAAATCAATGGAATTGAAATTAAAAAAGCAATACAAAAGATCAATGAAACAAGAAGTTGGATTTTTAAAAAGTTAAACAAAATTGACAAACCTTTAGCCAGACTGAGAAAACAGAAGATCCAGATAAATAAAACCAGGAATGAGAAAGGAGACATCACAACTGATACTGCAGAAATTCAAAGGATCATTAGTGGCTACTATGAGCAACTATATGCCAATACATTGGAAAATCTAGAAGACATAGGCAGATTTCTAGACATGTATAACCTACCACATTTGAACCAGGAAGAAATCCAAAACCTGAACAGACCAATAAAAAGTAATGAGATTGGAGCCATGAAAAAAAATCTCTCAGCAAAGAAAAGCCTGGGACCCTGTGGCTTCACAACTGAATTCTACCAAACATTTAAAGAAGAGCTAATACCAATTTTACTCAAACTATTCTGAAAAAAATAGAGGATAAGGGAATACTTCCAAACTCATTCTATGAGGCCAGTAATACCCTTGTACCAAAACCAAAGACACATCAATAAAAAAAAGCTACAGGCCAATATATCTGAAGAATATTGATGCAAACATCCTCAACAAAATACTAGCAAATCAAATTCCATAATACATTAGAAATATCATTCAGTATGACCCAGTGGGATTTATCCCTGGGATGCTAGGGTGGTTCAACATATGTAAATCAATCAATATGATGCATCATATCAACAGAATGAAGGATAAAAATCATATCATTTCAATTGATGCTGAAAAAGCATTTGATAAAATTCAGTATCTCTTTATGATAAAAAACCCTCAGCCTGGGCATGGTGGCTCACGCCGGTAATCCCAGCACTTTGGGAGGCTGAGGCGGGTGGATCACCTGAGGTCAGGAGTTCGAAACCAGCCTGGTCAACATGGCGAAACCCTGTATCTACTAAATATACAAAAATTAGCCAGGCGTGGTGGCACACACCTGTAATCCCAGCTACTCGGGAGGTTGAGGCAGGAGAATTGCTTGAACCCCAGAGTTGGAGGTTGCAGTGAGCTGAGATCACGCCACTGCATTCCAACCTGGGCAACAGAGCAAGACTCCGTGTCAAAAACAAACAAACAACAACAAGCAAACAAAAACTTCTTTAAAAAACTGGGTATAGAAGGAACATAATAAAAGCCATATATAACAGACCCAAAGCTAGTATCATATTGAATGGGGAAAACCTGAAAGCCTTTCCTCTAAGATCTGAAACATGACAAGGATATCCACCATCACCACTGTTATTCAGCACAGTACTAGAAGTCCTAGCTAGAGCAATCAGACAAGAGAAAGACATAAAGGGTATGCAAATTGAAAAGAAAGAAGTCAAATTATCCTTGTTTGCTGATGATATAATCTTATTTTTGAAAATACCTAAAGACTGCACAAGAAATTGACTAAAATTGATAAATTCAGTAAAGTTGAAGGATGCAAAATCAACACACAAAATCAGTAGCATTTCTATATGCCAACGATGAACAATGTGA
This sequence comes from Rhinopithecus bieti, assembly GCF_001698545.2. Taxonomy (NCBI): domain Eukaryota; kingdom Metazoa; phylum Chordata; class Mammalia; order Primates; family Cercopithecidae; genus Rhinopithecus; species Rhinopithecus bieti. Next base: position 204,458 of record NW_016804504.1, read on the forward strand.
AAAAGAAATTAAAAAGTAATCCTATTTACAATAGCCACACATAAAATAAAATACCTAGGAATTAGCCAAAGAAGTGAAAGATATCTATAATGAAAACTATAAAACACTGATGAAGGAAATTGAAGAGAACACCACAAAAATGGAATAATACTCCATGTTCGTGGATTGGAAGAACCAATATTGTTAAAATGTCCATACTATCGAAAGTAATCTACAAATTCAATGCAATTCCTGTCAAAATACCAATGAAATTCTTCACAGAAATGGAAAAAACAATCCTAAAATTTATATGGAACAACCAAAAACCTAAAATACTCAAAGCTCTCCTAAGCAAAAATAATAAAATTGGAGGAATCACACTACCTGACTTCAAATTATACTACATAGCTATAGTAACCAAAACGGCATGATCCTGGCATAAAAGCAGAGACATAGACCAATGAAACAGAATAGAGAACCGTGAAACAAATCCATGCACCTATAGTGAACTCATTTTCATCAAAGTTGCCAAGAACATACACTGGGGAAAAGATAGTCTTGTCAATAAATGGTGCTGGGAAAACAGGATATCTGTATGCAAAGGATGAAACTAGACTCCTATCTCACCATATACAAAAATCAAATCAAAATGAATTAAAGACTTAACTCTAAGATCTCAGCCTATGAAACTACTACAAGAAAATATTAGGGAAACGCTCCAGGACATTGGACTGGGCAAAAATTTCTTGAGCAATACCCCACAAGTGCAGGAAACCAAAGCAAAAATGGACAAAATGAGATCACATCAAGTTAAAATGCTTCTTCACAGCAAAGAATACAGTCAACAAAGTGAAGAGACAACCCACACAATGGGAGATAATATTTGCAAACTACCCATCTGACAAAGAATTCATAATCAGAATATGTAAGGAGTTTAAACAACTCTATAGGAAAAAAAAATCTAATAATCCGATAAAAAATGGGCAAATTATTTGAATAGACATTTCTCAAAAGAAAACATACAAATGGAAAACAGGCATATGAAAAGGTGCTCAACATTACTGATCATCAGAGAAATGTGAATCAAAACTACAATGAGATATTATCTCATCCTAGTTAAAATGGTTTATATCCAAAAGACAGGCAATAACAAATGCTGGAGAGAATGTGGGAGAAAAGGGAACCCTCACACAATGTTAATGGCAATGTAAATTAGTAAAACTGCTATAGAGAATAGTTTGGAGGTTCCTCAAAAAACTAAAAATTGAGCTACCATATGATCCAGCAATCCCACTGCTGGGTATAGACCTGAAAGAAAGGAAATCAGCATATTGCAGAGATCTCTACACTCCCATGTTTGTTGCAGCACTGTTTACAACAGCTAAGATTTGGAAGCAACCTAAGTGTTCATCAACAGATGAATGGCTAAAGAAAATGTGGTACTTACATGCAATGGAGTACTATTCAGTTATAAAAAGAATGAGATCCAATCATTTGCAACAACATGGATAGAACTGGAGATTATTACATTAAGTGAAATAAGCCAGGCACAGAGAGACAAACATCACATGTTCTCACTTATTTGTGGGATTTAAAAATCAAAATAATTGAACTCATGAATACAGACAGTAGAAGGATCGTTACCAGAGGCTGGGATAAATAGTGCAGGACTTGGGGAGGGAGGAGGTGGGAATGGCTAATGGGCACAATAAAAGTGAGAAAGAATGAGTAAGATCTATTATTTGATAGCACAATGGGGTTACTATAGTTAATAATAAATTAATTGTGTATTTTAAAAGGACTTAAAATGTAATTGGATTATATTGAATTGTATATTTTAAAATGACTTAAAATGTAATTGGATTGTTTGTATCACAAAGATAAATGCTTGAGGTGATGGATACCTCATTCACCACGATGTGCTTATTTCACATTGCATGCCTTTATCAAAACATCTCATGTACCCCATAAATATACACACTTACTCTGTACCCACAAAAAATTTAAAAAAGAATATCAAAATTTTATTTTACCTTCATTAATTCTTTTCTAACAGTCTTTGTTTTTTAAACGTAGATCGGAGTTTCTGACATAACTTTTCTCTTTGCTGAAGAACTTCTGTTAACATTTCTTGCAAGATAGGTCTAATAGTGACAGATTGCCTCAGTTTTTATTTGCCTGAAAAAAATTTTATTTATCTTTTACTTTGGAAAGATAATTTCACTGGACACAGAATTCCAGGTTTGTGGGTTTTTTCCCCCAACACTTCAAACATTTCACTCCACTGTCTTCTTGCTTGCATGGTTTCTGAAGAGAAGTCCAATGTAATTCTTATTTTTGCTCATCATTAGTAAGTTTTTTCACCCCTAGCTTCTTTCAAGATTTTCTCTTCTAAAGGCAAATATCAAATAGACTTGTCTAAACAAAAATAATACGTTTTTATATGATCAACATACAAAGCAAAACAAATACCACAAAGACATAGACAAAAGACAAACTAAAAAAATACCTGCAACACACATGATTGACAAAGGGTTAATATAATAGTCTCTATAGATAAAAGCTCTTATTAATAAACAAGGTAATTGTTTATAAAATAAGGAAAAGAAAAACCGGCAAATAACATGGAAGGGAAACTCACAAAATTAAAATGGTCAATAAACATATCTAACAAAAGTCTTTGATAACTGAAAATGAAATTAATTCAAGAAAAGATACATTTTTAACCTCTTCAGATTAGCAAAGATTTGAAAAGTTTGTTACATATGGGGTAAAGGTACTGCCAGAATTGGTTGATGAGCATATATATTGTTACAATCTTGGGGTTAGTGTGACAAATTTTATTAAATTCTTTCCATTTCTTTTGATTCAGCAATTCTGTTTCTAGAAATTTATCCTCAGGAAATAATTGGACAAATATACACAGATATATTTATAGACATGTTTATCATGGTGGTGTTTGTAACAGTGAAAAATTGGTAATAGCCTGAATGTCCAAAAAATGTTTTTTAAAAGATGACTTAAAAAAAATGAAAGAATGAGAGATGAGATATAAGAAGGAAAAATACTATTTTGAGATAGGCAAAGAGTAGTTGTTTATGAAAAAGACTTGTCTTCCTAAGTGGCAACATCCTTCACAGACAGGGAATAGTAGGAGCGGAATGTCATATGACAACTTGTACATGTGACGCCTTCACATCTTTGAAGGCTTAGAAGGTTGCATTTCTGACAAATGACCACTTTCCCTGCAAAGATGGGGCCTGGCTCCTTGGTTCCACAAACACACATCACCCTATTCCCTTTCTCAAATAGCATCATCCATCATTCTCTTTGAAGGCTGGAAATTTAGCTCCTTCATTAAAGAACACCCAGTTGAGACAGTGGGTGAGGGTCTCCAGCTGCACCAGTCTGACCCTGGGAAGATTGATAACAGCAGAATTGTTACTTCTCTGGGCACAGAGGTTGGGGAAGAAAAATCAGATATATAGTAGATACTTAATAAACCCTAAGAGACACCCAGAATATGACCTCAGCCTGTCCATACCCACCCTGGCTCCTTCAAATGGAATTGATTACCTATATGAGCAGGGACTAGAAACTTTGGGGAAAGCCCTATATCCCTGAAATTTTCCCATATCACTTTCCATTTTTATTCTGACTCTGCTGCTTATGACTTTTATGTTCCCAAATCCTCTGACCTTCATTTGGCTCCAGATCTTGACTCCCAGGTCTCACATCAGATGCCTGTGGCTATGGAGACCCTCTTCAGGCAAACCACTATAGCCTGGTCACACCACCTGGTCTCCTGGCCTTCCCTCCCTATTATCACCCAGAGAAAATAGAATATGCCACTCCCAAGTTTCTCCCCAATCTTGGTGGGCACTTCCCACCCGCAACCTCTTTTCTGTCTCAGGGCAAAGGGATCTGAAACAAGGCAATATATTTACTAGATCAAAGAATGTTAGAGTTAGAAGGGAAAATAGCCTTTCCCCTCCCTCTCTTCCTCCCTCCCTTCCTTCCTTCTTTCCTCCCTTCCTCCCTTCCTCTTTCATTCTCTTTCTATCTCTCTCTATCAATTAATTCCCAAGATTCCATAGGAAGATGATGTTCTCTTCGATCTGTAAGTGGGGATTGACCCAGGTGTGATTCAGCCTAAATGGAAATGGACCACAGGTCTAGTCCATGTCTTAGTTTCTCTTATAGGGAGGAAGGAAATGTTCATCTATTTTTTAAAGCTCTCTCCTACATGCTTGTGTCATCCTCCTGGGGAGAACCAAGCTGGTTTGGTGAGGTCCCAGCTTAGAAGTTGATGCCCAGGGTGACCAGGAGCAGAGGGAGGGAGGCAGAATGAAAGTCCAGACACATTTCTGAGAGGATGCTCAAGGTTATAGCAGGAAAAGTCCCACCTCTCTGAGAAAGGGAGGCAGGGCCCAAATGTCAAGGGCCAAGTAAATATAGGAATGGATTGTGGTGGTTATCAGGGATAGGTGGATTGTGGAGAGGAGGGATTTGAAAGGTGTAAGGAGGGATTGAGCGGAGAGGAGTTAGGGTGTCCTTGATATGTGGGTGAATGAGGTTGAAGTACACACTCCTTTGTGGGTGGCAACTAAAGGCGTGAGGTGAGTTGACCTAATTAAAAGCTCAAAGGAGAAAATATGGACTTGTCCAAACCTCCTAGCTGCCAACTTCCCACCTGCAGTCAGAGAACACAGCACGACCTGATGACCAGATTGAACGTCACACAGAGCTCGATTTTGTAGATAGTTACAGAAAGGATTTATAGCCATGAAAAGTTTCTCCAGACTTCTTCCTGTTACTGTCCCAGCCATAATGCTCTACATAGAGAGGTGCACTCACAGATTTCCCTATAATCCCTAGGGCATTGCACATCTCACTGAACAAAGAGCATAGGGTCTGGAGGCAGGCAACCTAAGGATGATTCACACTGACTTCCTAGAACTAAATCAAAAGGAAACCCAACTTTTGACACCCAAGTAACAAAAGAACAGAGGCTACTCCCCTTTGCAATCTCCTGCTTTCTCAGTCACAGATGAGAAAAGGAAAGTACCTCTGATTGGTCCCCTCTGGCAACCAATCAGACTGGTCATGGGCCTAGTCTTCATCTGCATAGGGGTATAACTTTTTAACTTCACTTCAGCTTCTGATTGGTCCCCTCCCATAGCCAATCAGATGTTTGCATCAAGTGTAATTTTGAAATTTCACTTCAACCTCTGATTGTTTCCTGTTTCAGACTGGTCCCCGGCCATGCCTTCGTTTAAATAGGGTGTAAACCAAGTAACCAATGGGAAACCTCTAGAGGGTATTTAAACCCCAGAAAATTCTATAGCCAGTGCTCTTGAGCTGTTTGCTAGAGCCTGCTCCCACTCTGTGGAGTGTACTTTTATTTCAATAAATATATGCTTTTTTTACTTTGTTCTTTTGTTGCTTTGTGTGTTTTGTCCAATTATTTGTTCAAAACACCAGGAGCCTGGACTACTCTCAGTCAAGACCCTCCACTGGTAACATCTCCATCTTTTTCATTCAACCATGGAAATCTATCTCATTATTTTTCCTGAAACCAGATTCCCTAAATGTCTGTACCACAAGTTAAAGTCACACTACTCAAACCCCTGGCATCAGCTTTGACATTCTCTCATTTATTCATTCACTCATGCATTTTTCCTTTTATTCAGCAAACACTATTGAGCCTTACTACATCCCATACACTGTTCAAGGTTCTGGGATACCCTGTAGTTAACTAAACAGACTGATAATTGTCTCACAGGACATACTATCAAGCATTCATCAAATCTTATTGACTCTGCCACAGATCTATATGTCTACTCTTTCAACAACAGCACACTGCCTTGATTTCTGTAGCTTAAAAATAACCCTATAAATTAGGGTTATGTAAGTTTTTTGTTTGTTTGTTTGTTTTTGAGACAGAGTCTCACTCTGTTGCCCAGGCTGAAGTCCAGTGGCATGATCTCAGCTCACTGAAACCTCCGCCTCCTGGGTTGAAGCGATTCTCCCACCTCAGCCTTCTAGAGTAGCTGGTATTACAGGCGCAAGCTGCCACGCCAGGCTAATTTTTGTATTTTTAGTAGAGACAGGGTTTCATCATGTTGGCCAGGATGGTCGTGAACTCCTGACCTCAAATGATCCACCTACCTTGGCCTCCCAAAGTGCTGGGAATACAGGTGTGAGCTACTGCACCTGGCTAATATTAATATTTTAATTTTTGCTTCATATACTGTGGTTATATTAATCCTTTCTTTTCTACCAGCATTCCAGTTCAGTAGTCCAGCACATTGGGCCAGAACTTTTCCAGAGGCCTCCTGTCTCCCTGTCTGGATCATTTCCTGCACTCTAATCCATCCTATATTTCACCCATTCCTAAAGCGGTAGAGCATCAGAGACATGTAAGATTTACAAATGCAGATAGAGCCTTGGACCCCAGCCTCCAGCCCAAACTTACTAAATAAGAAGGGTGGTAGGCCCAAGAAATCTATATATCTTTAAATTTAGTTCTATTATTCTGATGCACAGCCAGATTTGAGAATGGCTTCTATACGTTAGTACCAAATACAATTCTGCTCGCTAAAAATTCTTTCAGAAAATCTCATTCTCTACAGAATAAACTAAAATATTAGCCAGGTATTCAGTATTCCAATGTATGTATTCCAATTTTTTTTTAATTAAAATTCTAGTTCACCTTCAGGTTGTAACCTTGATAAAAATCACTTAACCCTTTTCCTGTTTGCCCCGAGAATACTTGCCAGCAGTGCTTGTGGCTACAGCTTTTACTCCATGATAACTTTGTCATGAAATATCTTGCTTTTATTATTTTCACATCGCTCTAGTATATCGACTTTGGAAATGAAAGATGTCATTCTATTCATAGCATTCTGTTTTCAATAGTGGTATTTCCATTTAAAAAAATATAGTAATTCTCGATCACTGAAAATGTCAAATCCTAGAAAACGCAGCATTTCTACTCGTGATGTTAACATCGTTCTCAAAGAGTTGTTGGCTGAAGATTCATTTGATGAATCTTATTTTTCTGAAATAGACGATTCTGATGATTCAGGCAATTCTGGTGTTAGTTCTGTTTAGAAATAGCTCCAAGAACAGTTGTTATATTTTATTTTCACGTTGAAAATCAGTCAGATTTGCTTCTGCCTCAGAGTGTGTTTATGTACAATTATATGAACCCTGGCAGTGAGCTGCACTTTTTTTTTTTCTAAATGGGAAAAGGGTTAAATAAGCAAGTACGAAATAAAGGATACAGTCTTTATTAGTTACTCTGTGCTACAAAAACTCTTCTGGAACTAGTTTTAAAACATTTGAAGTCATAATGTATTTACTTGTTTCTCCTAATACCTTTTTGATGGTAATTGTTGTCCTCCACCCTATGTTCTTTTTCTTTCCTATCTCCCTTCCTTTCTGCTTCTTGGTTCTCTTCCAAATCTTTTTCTCATTTAAATAGTCATACTCACACTTGCCAAAGCAAATTAGTTCATTTTTTTGTTGTTAATCACGAAGTAATACATATTTGTTGTAAAGAATTTTGATGACATAGAAGAAAAATACAATAAAAAGTAGAAGTGCTCTCTCCCCTTCCACCCCAAATTCACTCCTTGGAGGCAACTCCTATTCACAGTTCTGATGCAAAGCTCTTAAACATGTCTTACATTTGCAATTTCCACAGGAATTTTGCACCTGCTCTCTGGATTGGTTTTACCATGCCAACCACATTTGTCTCTGTTGGCTTTTTCTCCCTGTCTAAAACACTTGGATATCACAACACATCCAGGACAATTTTTGTCCATGACCTTCTTTCTGACCATAGAAAACAAATTGACCAGTTGTATGCTATTATTTTTCCAACTTTGTCTCAAAACAGTATTTTAATTGCCACTACCTCTTCTTTCTGCTATCACATACTTTGGGACTCCCTGTCGCACTCAGTACCATGCATTTCTGAAGTGCCCTTTAACAACCAGCAGAAGAGGTGACTGACTACATGAGATGATTTCCTGAGCTCTAGAAAGATTGTTCATCACTTCCTACCAGATATTTTCCTCTGCCAGAGGCCAAGATTTGGAATCCGTCCAAACTTTTTTTATTGCAGCTTTATTGAAATATAATTCACATACCATAACTTTAAAGTGTATAGTTCAATGGATTTTAGGATATTCACAGATCTGTGCAACCATGAATACAGTCAATTTTAGAACACTTTCATCACCCCAAAATAAACCCCATACCCATTAGTAGCCATTCCCTATTTCTCCCCAACTCTCTAAGTCCTAGGCAACCACTGATGTACTTTCTCGCTTTATGGATTCATCTATTCTGGATATCTCACGTAAGTGGATTCATAAAATATGTGTCCTTTGTGACTGGCTTATTTCACTTAGAGCAATTTTTAAAATTTTTTAAAATTTTTAGTTGGAGTTTACTTCTTGCTGCCCCAGCTGGAGTGCAAAAGCACAATCCCAGCTCACTGCAACCTCCGCCTCCCGGGTTCAAGTGATTCTCTTGCCTCAGCCTCCTGAGTAGCTGGGATTACAGGCATGCACCACCACACTTGGCTAATTTTGTATTTTTAGTAGAGATGGGGTTTCTCCATATTAGTCAGGCTGGTTTCGAACTCCCAACCTCAGATGATCTGCCCGCCTCAGCCTCCCAAAGTGCTGGGATTACAGGTATGAGCCACCATGCCCAGCCACTTTGTGTAATTTTTAAAAAGTTCAGGCCAGGCGTGGTGGCTCACGCCTGTAAACCCAGCACTTTGGGAGGCCGAGGCAGGTGGATCATGAGGTCAGGAGTTCAAGACCAGTCTGGCCAACATGGTGAAACCCCACTCTACTAAAAAGATACAAAAATTAGCCAGGCGTGGTGGCACACACCTGCAATCCCAGCTACTTGGGAGGCTGAGGCAGGAGAATTGTTTGAACCTGGTAGGCGGAGGTTGCAGTGAGCTGAGATCACGCCATTGCACTCCAGCCTGGGTAACAGGGCAAGAATCTATCTCAAATAATAATAATAATAATAATAATAACAACAACAACAACAACAACAACAACAACTTCATATATGTCAGCATGTATCAGTGCTTCATTCTTTTTTATTGCTAAATCATATTCCATTGTAGGAATATACCACATTTTATTCATTTATTCATCAGTTGACGGACATTTGGGTTGTTTCCACTTTTTGCCTATGATGAATAATGCTGTTATGAACGTTCACATAAAAGTTTGTGTATGGACATATGTTTTCATTTCTTTTGGGCATATACCAAGGAGTGAAATTCCTGGGTCACATGGCAACTCTACATTTAATGCTTTTAACTACTATATTGATTTCCAACATTGCTGCACCATTTTATAGTCCCACTAGTAGTGTATGAGGGTTTCAATTTTTCTGTATTCTTACCAACACTTGTTATTTTCATTGTTTTATAGCCGTCCAAGTGGTATCTCATTATGGTTTTAATTTGCACTTCCCTAATGACCTGATGTTGACCATATTTTCATGTGTTTTTTAGATATTTTTATATATTCCTTGGAGAAATGTCTATTCAGATCCTTTGACTGTTTCAATTGGGTTATTTATTTTTTTATTGTTGAATTGTAATAATTATTTATATATTTTGGATACAAATCCCCTATTACATATATAATTTGCAATTTTTTTCATTTTATGTGTTTTTTTTTTTCCACTTTTTTGATGATGTCCTTTGAGGCACAAAAGCTTTTTACTTCTGATGGTGCCCATTTTATCTATTTTTTCTTTTGTTGCTTGTGATTTTTGTGTCATATGCAAGAAACCATTGACAAATCCAAGGTTAAGATGAATTATATCTATGTTTTCTTCTGAGAATTTTATAATTTAGTTCTTACATTTAGGTCTTTGATCCATTTTGAGTTAATTTTTGTATACAGTGTTAGGTGGGGGTCCAACTTCATTCTTTGGGCTATTCAGTTGTCCTAGGACCATGTGTTTAAGTGACTACTTTTCCTCATTGAATTGTCTTGGTACTCCTTTAACAATTTAAAAAGACAGAGCACCATAAAATCCTATGTTTTCAGAGTTGGAAAAGACCTTGGGAATCTGTATTGATCATACTTCTTAGGTGCAGACATCAGAAAACACTGTTTTGTTTGTTTCTTTTTAGAGACAGGTTCTTGCCATGTCACCCAGGCTAGAGTGCAGTGGTACAGTCATAGTTCACTGAAGCCTTAAACTCCTGGGGTCAAGTGATCCTCCTGCCTCAGCCTCCTGAATAGTTGGACTGAATAGGACTACAGACACACAGCACCACAGCTAATTATTTTAATTTGTTAAAGTAGAAATGAGTTCTTTCTATGTTGCCTAGGCTGGTATTGAACCCCTGGCCTCAAGTGATCCTCCTGCCCTGGACTACCAAAGTACTGGGTGATAGGTGTGAGCCACCATGCCCAGCATACTATAGCTATTTTAATTGGGAAAAAATTTATAAATTGTTGTTGTAACAAAGAAAGACAGAGGCTCAAGTCTATTCTCAAATTTGGCTACACATTGGAATCACCTGGGAGCTAATGCCCATGCCTCGCCTCATATCATAAATCAGATGTTTGCGATAGAACCCAGGCATCAGTATATTAAATAGTCTCCTCAGGTGATTCCCATAAACAGCTAAGATTGAGAATCAGTACTCTAGACTGAGGCCTTAGGAGTAACATCTAGACCCACATTGCTGAACTGGCCCAATGAGGAAGCTGTTCAGCAAGCTGCAGCCACTACCGACAACCCCAGAAACACTGCCACTGCAGTCATCTGTGCTAGTAAAAAATGTACAGTCAGTGGCCAGGGTGTTCCCTTAGGCAGCTCTTTCTGAATCAAAGTCTTACATAGGTGCATCTGAATGGTAGATCCTATCACATGCCCTCACCCTAACGGTAAAGTAACCTTGGAAAATAGTTTATTTAGATTTTTCAATTGGAAGGTGAGATTCACAATATGAACTATTAAAATGTGATGAGAATGTTAAAAAATTTTTTCTGGAGCAAATAAGAAAAGTAGAGTCAATTGGTTGGTTACAAACCTGGATGTGAAGAATTAGATATCCTGAGCAGACCAATAACAAGCATCGAGATTGAAATGGTAACTTAAAAATTACCAACACAAAAAAGCCCAGGACCAGATGGATTCACAGCAGAATTCTACCAGACATTCAAAGAAGAATTGGTACCAATCCTTTTGACACTATTCCACAAGATAGAGAAAGAAGGAACCCTTCCTAATTCATTCTATGAAGCAGCATCACTCTAATACGAAAACCAGGAAAGGACATGACCAAAAGAGAAAACTACAGACCGATATGCTTGGTGAACATAGATGCTAAAACCCTTAACAAAATACAAGCTAACTGAAACTAACAACATACCAAAAAGATAATCCACCATGATAAAGTGGGCTTCACACCAGGGATGCAGGGATGGTTTAACATACGCAAGTCAATAAATGTGATACACCACATAAATAGAATTAAAACAAAATCACATGATCATCTCAATAGATGCAGAAAAAGCATTCAACTAAATACAGCATCACTTTATAATTAAAATCCTCAGCAAAATCGGCATACAAGGGACATACCTTAATGTCATAAAAGCCATCTGTGACAAGCCCACAGTCAACATAATACTGAATGGGGGAAAGTTGAAAGCATTTCCTCAGAGAATGAGAACAAGACAAGGATGCCCACTCTCACCACTCCTCTTCAACATAGTACTGGAAGTCCTAGCCAGAGCAGTCAGACAAGAGAAAGAAATAAAGGGTATACAAATCGGTAAAGAGGAAGTCAAACTATCCCTGTTTGCTGACCATATGATTGTTTACCTTGAAAACCCTAAGGGCTCCTCCCAAAAGCTCCTAGAACTGATAAAATAATTCAGCAAAGTTTCAGGATACAAGGTTAATGTACACAAATCAGTAGCTCTTTTATATGCCAACAACAACCAAGCAGAGAATCAAATCAAGAACTCAACCCTTTTACAATAGGTTAAACAAACAAACAAACAACTTAGGGATATACCTAAAAAGGAGTTGAAAGACCTTTACAAGGAAAACTACAAAACACTGCTGAAAGAAATTATAGATGACACAAACAAATGGAAACACATTCCATGCTCATGGATGAGTAGAATTAATACTGTTCAAATGTCCATACTGCTAAAAGCAATCTACAAATTCAACACGATCCCCATCCAAATACCACCATCATTCTTCACACAGTTAGAAAAACAATTCTAAAATTCATATGGAACCAAAAAAGAGCTCACATAGCCAAAGCAAGACTAAGAAAAAGAACAAAGCTGGAGGCATCACACTACCTGATTTCAAACTATACTATAAGGCCATAGTCACCAAAACAGTGTGGTACTGGTATAAAAATAGCCACATAGACCAATGGAACAGAAGAGAGAAACCAGAAATAAACCCAAATACTTATAGCCAACTGATCTTTGACAAAGCAAACAAAAACATAAAGTGGGGAAAGGACACCCTTTTCAACAAATGATGCTGAGATAACTGGCTAGCCACAGTAGGAAAATGAAACCAGATCCTCATCTCTCACCTTATACAAAAATCAACTCAAGATGGATTAAGGACTTAAACCTAAGACCTGAAACCATAACAATTCTAGNACAAACAAATGGAAACACATTCCATGCTCATGGATGAGGAGAATTAATACTGTTCAAATGTCCATACTGCTAAAAGCAATCTACAAATTCAACACGATCCCCATCCAAATACCACCATCATTCTTCACACAGTTAGAAAACAATTCTAAAATTCATATGGAACCAAAAAAGAGCTCACATAGCCAAAGCAAGACTAAGAAAAGAACAAAGCTGGAGGCATCACACTACCTGATTTCAAACTATACTATAAGGCCATAGTCACCAAAACAGTGTGGTACTGGTATAAAATAGCCACATAGACCAATGGAACAGAAGAGAGAAACCAGAAATAAACCCAAATACTTATAGCCAACTGATCTTTGACAAAGCAAACAAAACATAAAGTGGGGAAAGGACACCCTTTTCAACAAATGATGCTGAGATAACTGGCTAGCCACAGTAGGAAAATGAAACCAGATCCTCATCTCTCACCTTATACAAAATCAACTCAAGATGGATTAAGGACTTAAACCTAAGACCTGAAACCATAACAATTCTAGAAGATAACATTGGAAAAATCCTTCTAGCCATTGGCTTAGGCAAGGATTTCATGACCAAGAACCCAAGAGCAAATGCAATAACAACATAGATAAATAGCTGGAACCTAATTAAACCAAAGAGCTTTTGCATGGCAAAAGGAACAAAAAAGTAGAGTAAACAGACAACCCACTGAGTTGGAGAAAATCTTCATAATCTATACACCCGACAAAGGACTAATATCCAGAATCTACAACAAACTCAAAACAGTAAGAAAAAACAAACAATCCCATCAAAAAGTGGGCTAAGGACATGAATAAACAATTCTCAAAATAAGATATACAAATGGCCAACAAACATATGAAAAAATGCTCAACATCACTAATGATCAGGGAAATGCAAATCAAAACCACAATGCAATACTACCTTACACCTGCAAGAATGGCCATAATCAAAAAATAAAAAAAAACAGTAGATGTTGCCATGGATGTGGTGATCAGGGAACACTTATACACTGCTGGTGGGAATGTGAACTAGTGCAGCCACTATGGAAAACAGTGTGGAGATTCCTTAAAGAACTAAAAGTAGAACTACCACTTGATCCAGCAATCTCACTACTGGGTATCTACCCAGAAGAAAAGAAATCGTTATTTGAAAAAGATACTTGTACATGCATGTTTATAGCACAATTCACAATTGCAAAATTGTGGAACCAACCCAAATGCCCATCAATCAAAGAATGGATAAAGAAACTGTGGCATGGGAGTCCGTTCCAAGATGGCCAAATAGGAACAGCTCCGGTCTGCAGCTCCCAGCATGACCAATGTAGAAGATGGGTGATTTCTACATTTCCAACTGAGGTACCTGGTTCATCTCATTGGGACTAGTTGGACACTGGGTGCAGCCCATGGAGGGCAAGCCAAAGCAGTGTGGGGTGTTGCTTCACCCAGGAAGCACAAGGGGTTGGGAGATTTCCCTTTCCTAGCCAAGGGCAGCCGTGACAGACTGTACCTGGAAAAATGGGACACTTCCGCCCAAATGCTAAGCTTTTCCCATGGTCTTAGCAACTGGCAGACCAGGAGATTCTCTCCTATGCCTGGCTTGGCAGGTCCCACGCCCACAGAGCCTTGCTCACTGCTAGTGCAGCAGTCTGAGATTGATCTGCGAGGCTGAAGTCTGGTGGGGGGAGGGGCATCTGCCATTGCTGAGGCTTGAGTAGGTAAACAAAGCAGCTGGGGAGCTTGAAATGGGCAGAGCCCACCACATATCAGCAAGGCCTACTGCCTCTATAGCCTCCGCCTCTGTGGGCAGGGCATAGCTGAACGAAAGGCAGCAGAAACTTCTGCAGACTTAAAAGTTCCTGTCTAACAGCTCTGAAGAGAGCAGTGGTTCTCCCAGCATGGCGTTTGAGCTCTGAGAACGGACAGACTGCCTCCTTAAGTGGGTCCCTGACCCCCCTGTAGCCTAACTGGGAGGCACCTTCCAGTAGGGGCTAACAGACACCTCATACAGGCGGGTGTCTCTCTGGGAACGAAGCTTCCAGAGGAAGGATCAGGCAGCAATATTTGCCATTCTGCAATATTTGCTGTTCTGCAACTCTGCTGGTGATGGCCAGGCAAACAGGCTCTGGAGTGGACCTCCAGCAAACTCCAACAGATATGAAGCTGAGGGACCTGACTGTTAGAAGGAAAACTAACAAACAGAAAGCAATAGCATCAGCATCAACAAAAAGGACACCCACACCAAAACCCCATCTGTAGGTCACCAACATCAAAGACCAAAGGTAGATAAAACCACAAAGATGGGGAGAAACCATTGCAGAAAAGCTGATAATTCTAAAAACCAGAGTGCCTCTTCTCCTCCAAAGTATTGCAACTCCTCGCTAGCAATGGAACAAAGCTGGATGGAGAATGACTTTGACGAGTTGGCAGAAGTAGGCTTCAGAAGGTCGGTAATAACAAACTTCTCTGAGCTAAAGGAGCATGTTCTAACCTATCGCGAGGAAGCTAAAAACATTGAAAAAAGGGTAGACGAATGGCTAACTAGAATACAGTGTAGAGAAGACCTTAAATGACCTGATGCAGCTGAAAACTACGGCATGAGAACTTCGTGACACATGCACAAGCTTCAGTAATTGATTTGATCAAGTGGAAGAAAGGATATCTTCCCACTTCACTGACTGAAGATCAAATTAATGAATTAAATGAGAAGACAAGATTCAAGAAAAAAGAGTATAAAGAAATGAACAAACCTCCAAGAAATATGGGACTATGTGAAAAGACCAAATCTACGTTTGATTGGTGTACCTGAAAATGACAGGGAGAATGGAACCAAGTTGGAAAACACTCTTCAGGATATTATCCAGGAGAACTTCCCCAACCTAGTAAGGCAGGCCAACATTCAAATTCAGGAAATACCGAGAACACCACAAAGATATTCCTTGAGAAGAGCAACTCCAAGACACACAACTGTCAGATTCACCAAAGTTGAAACGAAGGAAAAAATGTTAAGGGCAGTCAGAGAGAAAGGTTGGGTTACCCACAAAGGGAAGCCCATCAGACTAACAGCAGATCTCTTGGCAGAAACTCTACAAACCAGAAGAGAGTGGGGGCCAATATTTGACATTTTAAAAGAAAAGAATTTTCAACCCAGAATTTCATATCCAGCCAAACTAAGCTTCATAAGTGAAGGAGAAATAAAATCCTTTACAGACAAGCAACTGCTGAGAGATTTTGTCACCACCAGGCCTGCCTTACAAGAGCTCCTGAAAGAAGCATTAAACATGGAAAGGAA
>NW_016804504.1:223660-244890 GCF_001698545.2 Rhinopithecus bieti
TCTACAAATAACTTTTACAAATTTACGAGAAAAAAAAACAACCCCATCAAAAAGTGGGCAAAGGATATGAACAGACACTTCTCAAAAGTAGACATTTATGCAACCAAGAGACACACGATAAAATGCTCATCATCAATGGCCATCAGAGAAATGCAAATCAAAGCCACAATGATACCATCTCACACCAGTTAGAATGGGGATCATTAAAAAGTCAGGAAACAAGAGATGCTGGAGAGGATGTGGAGAAATAGGAAGGCGTTTACGCTGTTGGTGGGAGTGTAAATTAGTTCAACCATTGTGGAAGACAGTGTGGCGATTCCTCAAGGATCTAGAACCAGAAATACCATTTGACCCAGCAATCCCATTACTACGTATATACCCAAAGGATTATAAATCATGCTACTGTAAAGACACATGCACATGTATGTTTATTGCAGCACTATTCACAATAGCAAAGACTTGGAACCAACCCAAATGTCCATCAACGATAGACTGGATTAAGAAAACGTGGCACATATACACCATGGAATACTTTGCAGCCATAAAAAAGGATGAGTTCATGTCCTTTGCAAGGACATGGATGAAGCTGGAAACCATCATTCTCAGCAAACTATCACAAGGACAGAAAACCAAACACTGCATGTTCTCACTCATAGGTGGGACTTGAACAATGAGAATACTTGGAGACAGGGTGGGCAACATCACACACCAAGGCCTGTTGGGGAGTACAGGACTGGGGGAGGGATAGCATTAGGAGCAATACCTAATGTAAATGATGAGTTGATGGGTGCAGCAAACCAACATGGCACATGTATACCTATGTAAGAAACTTGCACGCTGTGCACATGTACTCTAGAACTTAAAGTATAATAATAACAAAAAAGAAACTGTGGTATGTATATATAGATACATATATACATGTATATATGAAGGAATACTACTCACCCATAAAAAGGGATGAATTACAGCATTTGCAGTGACCTGGATGAGATGGGAGACTATTATTCGAAGCAAAGTAACTCAGGAATGGAAAATCATACATTGTATGTTCTTACTGATATGTGGGAGCTAAGCTATGAGGACACAAAGGCATAAGAATGACACAACGGACTTTGGGGACTTGGGGGGAAGAGTGGGAGAGGGGCAAGGAATAAAACACTACAAATACGTTGCAGTGTATACTGCTTGGGTGATGGGTGCACCAAAAGCTCATGAATCACCACTAAAGAACTTACTCATGTAACCAAATACCACCTGTACCTCAATAACTTATGGAAAATTAAAATAAAAAAATAAAAATAAAGAAAAAACCTGGATATGCATCAGAGCTACCTGGAAAAATTTGCAATAATAAAGATTCCCAGGCCACATCTCTGGAGAAGTTGATTCAGTAGGTGTGGGTGGGTTCTGGGTTCTGTAAGATTTGGAAATTTTTGGAGTCCAGTCTTCCACTTTGAATATCTATTTCCACAAGCAGAAGTCTTTCACCTCTAATCAGGGCTAAAGCTTTCTGTTTACATATTTACAGAGTAGCAACAAAGTGACAGATTCATACTAAAGCATAAATGACCAGGATCTTAAATACAAGAATAGTGCACAGAAGGAGGGCAGGAAAAGGGGTCTAGATTGGTGAATGTCAGGAATATGGTATTTCTTGATCTTCTGGGATGGCCATTATTCACCCTTGGAAGAACTATACAGTTTAAAAAATCATTTTCAATATTTGGAAACATTTATTTGGCAAATAAAACAACCCCTTTTCTTTTCTTTCTGTTTTGTTTTTTGTTTTTTGTTTTTTTTTTTTTGAGGCGGAGTCTCACTCTGTCACCCAGGCTGGAGTGCAGTGGTGTGATCTTGGCTCACTGCAACCTCCACCTCCTGGGTTCAAGTGATTCCTGTGCCTTAGCCTCCTGAGTAGCTGGGATTACAGGTGTACGCCACCACACCCAGCTAATTTTTGTATTTCTTAGTAGAGACGGGGTTTTGCCATGTTGACCAGGCTGGTCTCAAACTCCTGACCTCAGGTGATCCACCTGCCTCAGCCTCCCAAAGTGCTGAGATTACAGGCATGAGCCACCGCACCTGGCCACCCTTATTATTTTCATGATAAAACAACTGCAAATAAAGCTAAATAGAATCTTTCAGCCAGTGGGGGTGCAGAAGGTAGTGATTTTGTTGTTGTTTTGAGTCAGAGTCTCGCTCCGTTGCCCAGGCTACAGTGCAGTGGCATGATCTTGGCTCACTGCAACATCTGCCTCCCAGGTTCAAGTGATTCTTAGGCTTCAACCTCCCGAGTAGCTAGAATTACAGGTGCCTGCCATCATGCCCAGCTAATGTTTGTATTTTTAGTAGAAATGGGGTTTCACTGTGTTGGCCAGGCTGGTCTTGAACTCCTGACCTTATGTAATCCACCTGCCTCTGCCTCCCAAAGTACTGGGATTATAGGCATGAGCCACTGAACTCAGCCAGAAGGTAGTGATTTCTAAGCTGAGTATGTGTAGAGGCCATCAGAATCTCTGTGGGGGTATGTGTATGAGATTTTCATATTTATCTGAATAAGGTGTGTCTTAAAAAAAGTTGAATAACACTGCCCTAAACCAACTGGTTCTTTCTTTCTGGGGAAAAGAAGATGTGAATTCAAAGCAAAGCAGGAGGAGGTGAGTCCTCTGTTGGCCACAGATTCCAGCAGCTTCCCCTGGTGCATGGCAAATGAAGGGCTTTCTCCAAAAGATTGTAATTTTAAAGTACTCCCTGGTGTCTTCAACATAAAACTTAAAAAAAATTATTGGAGCCACTCGGCTGTAGCCCAGGTGATCGTCGCCTCTTATTTAATGTGCTGTATGTTCACCATGTCCTAGGTCAGGCCTGCTTCAAATCGCACCTTCCGGGAAAGCTCATTGCTTTTTATCAACAGCTAGATTTACGACCAGGGAAAATCCATAGCCCTCTGTGACCCTTCTAAAAAGCTTGCCTTTCACATCGTGTCCTCTTCGGAGGGAATAAAACACTCTAATTTCTTCTATCAGTCCATTGGCTAGAAACACTACCTTCACCAGTAGTTTATTTGAGAGAGACTCGGGCTGAGGGTGAGAGACCCCAGAGATAGGGCTGGTCTCACAATGTACAGAGACCAATATGTAAGAGCCTGTTCTCTGCAGAGAAAACAGAAACAGGAATTTGTACACAATCACAAAGGCAGCTTAGGCTGGCAGACAGTATGTTCTGGACCTTATTGGCTCTCATAACCTGTCTCCATTTGTTTTCATAACCTTAGGACTGTTATGTCATGAGGCGGAAGGTGGGGGAGGAAAGATTGGCCAAAAAAAAAATCAGTTAGGTACTTAATTTGTTGGAAATTTCCCTACCAGTATGATAAATCATTGCTAACAATTATTAATCCAGTTGAATCTTTTAAGACTGAAAAATGGAGTTGCCTATGGTGTGGTGTTTCCTCTGTGTTTGTCTATGTGTCAGGCAGCTAGCAGGAAATCATAATGGAAAGGAATCCAAATCAAACAGAATCTCCTCTATCCCTCTCTCAATCTCCTTTATCACTAGTCAAGTCAAATTATACCTAAAAATCAAGTGTTAATTACAGAATTAAGGTGCGGAAAGACTATTTTACATAGCCAAAACCAGGAGCAGTGATGAATTAACTTTAGTTGCTCGGCATTAAAAAGAGAATTTGAATGAATACCTCCTAAAGCTGGAAATGCAGTACTTAATTGGAAAGCCAGCTTCCTACAGCAGTAGGATGAAGAGAGGGAGCAGCTGTGGCTGGCTGTGTCCTCCCAGCTGTTGCTCTGACAGCTAGGAGGCACAGGCTTATAGTGATAGGTTCCTGTCCCCTCAGAAATGCGGGAAGGGGCTTGTCATGGCATCTCATGTCTGTAATCCCAGCACTTTGGGAGGCTGAGGTGGAAGGATTGCTTGAAGCCAGGAGTTTGAGACTAGCCTGGGGCAACATAGCAAGACCATGTCTCTACCAAAAAAAAAAAAAAAAAAAAAAGGAAAAGGAAGCTGCTACCTCTGGAAATACTGAAATGGTGGTAGAGCACCTCTCAGGTATAGAAATGCAAACACAGCATTATAGGAGATCCTGTAAAATGTCAGGAAGGATTGATTGGCAAAGACTGAAATAAACTCCAACGCTTATGTTGGGAAGGAAGAACGCAGCGACAGACATTTTCATATAGTGCTAGTGGGAGTACAGATTGCTGTGATCTTTCTGGAGGGCACTTAAACTGTTTTATCAAAACTTCAAATATGCATTTCCTTTGATCCAGAAATTTCATTTGTAGGAATTTCTTGAACAAATAAAGATGTATGTCCAAGGATGTTGATCCCAGTATTTTTATAGTAGGGAACTAACTATGGAAAGAATTGTTAAGTTAGTTATAGTGCATTCATACACAGGCATACTACATAACCATTATAAATGATATCTGGAAAGATGTACAGAAAATGTTATCAGACATTTTCTTCTGTATAGAAAATTCC
The DNA here is from genome assembly GCF_001698545.2 of Rhinopithecus bieti. Lineage (NCBI taxonomy): Eukaryota > Metazoa > Chordata > Mammalia > Primates > Cercopithecidae > Rhinopithecus > Rhinopithecus bieti. The sequence continues at coordinate 228,161 of NW_016804504.1, forward strand.
AGGGTTTTTTTAAATAAGAGGAAAAGAAATTCAGGAGAACTCCTTACCCTTCAATGATTGCAAAATAAAGCTATTTCCCTTCTTTAATATTAGGGCTACACTGTGAGGCATGTATGCTAAGGATTAAGAAAGGTACTTGTTATAGTTTTCCCACTTAGAGGAGAAGCCTTGAGTAATTAACTCTCAACTCTTGGAGTCAAGAGACCATTAGAGAGTTCTGCTCAGGGAAAACTTTCTAGCAATTATGTGTTTAACAAAGCCTTACAGTGCTTTGCTAACAGTGGACATATTAAGGTTATTTATAGAATAAATGTACATGCAATGAATGAATGAATGCAGTGAATGCTTTGTAGGGATAGAAGGGACAAGATAAACCATCAAAACTCTCATTCTACAAATGAGATACTGAGAGTGGGCACCTAGAGACTTGCACAGGTGCACACAGCTAGTAGGTGGCAGTGACAGAACTAGAGTCCAGGGCCCCTGACCCTTAGCACTCAACACTGCTAAGATCTGTTGTGACTTCACAGAATCAAGAAGGAGCTGTGGTGTGTCAGATCCCTTCTGTCTCCAGGCCAAGTCCAGTAAGTGCCACTTGGATGCAATCACTAGCTGTTGGCAGGACACTGTTTAAGGTTTAACTTAGGTTTAACTTAGGACTGCTGATAACCACAGTATTTCGTGCGTGGATGACTCCCAGTAAACATTAATGGTAATAGTAGTGGGAATGCTGTTTCTTCTGCCCTGGGAAGAGACACACTGAATATCTCCTACATATCATCCAGGTCCCCTGTGACTGCAGCCACTGAAAGCAGTCAGGGTGTGCTGAGGTTTGCAGCTGAGGAAGTGCAGTATTCTCTTTCCTCTTGAAGGACATAACCCTAGCAAAGTCCTCGAGAACGTGATTTTCTACTGTTTTAATATTCCTTCCCATTATTCCCCTTTTCCACCTGTTACATTTCCTTCTCCCTACCTCTTTCTCCCCATGTTTTCCAAAAACCTCCCAGCACATATATCAAAGGACTATAAATGGCATCAAATAAATCTATGGTTCTTAAACCATATTAAAAAGTGTTTTATTATGGAAAATTTCAAATGTACACAAACATAGCAATCATGCCTATGTCCATATTACTTACCCTCATCAATTGCCCAAAATTTGCCAAACTTGTTTCAACTACTCCCCCTTTGAACTCTTTCTTTTGAGTATTTTAAAACATATCCTAGACACCATTGAATCTCTGAGAAGGAATTTTTAAAAAACGCAATCTCTATACCATTAGTACACAAACAAATTAACAATAATTCCATAATATCATCTAACATTCAATTCATGTTCAAGTTTCTCCAGCTACCTCAGAAATGTATTTTTATAATTGCTTTGACTCAAACAAAACAAGGTATAAGTCTATTGCACTTGGTTGATATATTTCTCGTTTTTTTTTAAAAAATCTATCAATCATGAACTTACCTATCTATTTTATTGAGTAAAATTTACATAACATAAAATTAACCTATTTATTTATTTATTTTTGAGACAAAGTTTTGCTCTTGTTGCCCAGGCTGGAGTGCAATGGTGCAGTCTCAACTCACTGCAACTTCTGCCTCCTGGGTTCGAGTGATTCTCCCACCTCAGCCTTCAAAGTAGCTGGGACTATAGGTGTGTGCCACCACGCCTGGCTAATTTTGTATTTTTAGTAGATACAGGGTTTCACCATGTTGATCAGGCTGGTCTTGAACTCCTGACATCAGGTGATCCACCCACCTTGGCCTCCCAAAATGCTGAGATACAGGTGTGAACCACAACACCCAGCCAAACTTAGCCATTTTAAGGAGAACAATTCAGTGGCATTTAGTATACCCACAAAGTTGTACAAATACCACTTATATCTAGTTCCAAAACATTTTCCTCACACCAAAAGGAAACCCAAAGCCCTATTCATTAAGCAGTTGCTTTTCATTCTCTCCTCCCACCAGCTCCTGGCAACCATCAATCTGCCTTTTGTTTCTATGGATTTATCTATTCTGAATATTTCATAAAATATAATTGTAAAATATATGTCTTTTTGTCTGGCTTTTTTCCCTTAGCATGCTTTTGAAGTTCATCAATATTGTAGCATGTATCAGTACTTCATTCCTTTTTATGGCTGAATATTTCATTGTGTATGTATACCACACTTAATACATTAATTTGTTGATGGATGTATTAGTCCATTCTCACACTGCTATAAGGGCGTAATTTATAAAGGAAAGAGGTTTAATTGACTCACAGTTCTGCATAACTGGGGAGGCCACAGGAAACTTACAATCATGGCAGAAGGGGAAGAAAACACGCTCTTCTTCACATGGCAACAGAGAGAAGAAGAATAAGTGCCCAGTGAAGGGGGAAGTCCCTTATAAAGCCATCAGCTCTCGTGAGAACTCAGTCACTATCATGAGAACAGGATGGGGGAAATGGCCCTCATGATTCAATTATCTCCACCTGGTCCTTCCCAGGACACGTGGAAATTATGGAAACTACAATTCAAGATGAGATTTGAGTGGGGACACAGTCAAACCATATCAATGGACATTTGGGCTGTTTCCATCTTTTGGCTATGGTGAACAGTGCTGCTATAACATGCATATACATGTATTTGTTTGAATACCAGTTTTCAGTTATTTTGGTTATATACCCAGAAGTGGAATTGCTGGGTCATATGGTAACCTTGTTTAGCTGTTTGAGGAGCCACCAAACTGTTTTCCACAGAGGTGGCACCATTTTACATTCCCATCAGCAATGTATGAGGGTTTCAAACGTCTCCACATCCTTGCCAGCACCTGTTATTTTCTGTATTTTTGAGCATAGGAATCATACTGTGTGGAGTGGTGTGAAGTGGTACCTCCTTGTGGTTTTGATGTGTGTTTCCCTAATGAGTAATGATGCTGGGCATCTTTCATGTGCTACTTGGCCATTTACATATCTTATTTGGAGAAATGTCTATTCAAGTCCTTTGTCCATTTCTAAATTGGGTTGTTTGTCTTTTTGTTATTGCTGCCTTTTAAAATCTAATAGTTCTCCTGACTCCTCTCCTTTCTCATGCTATTTATTTACTGAACAAACCAGGTCATTTGTCCTATAGAATTTCCCTCATTCCCCACTTGGCTGTTTACTCATGGTAAATTATTTGTGGTATAATTTAACTAGTTTTTCTATCCTCTTACTTCCTGTAAAGAGATAATTTAGAAGCAGAGGCTTGACTAGATGTGTTTGTTGTTATTTTATGGGGGTACTTCACAGATGGTAAAGGTCCATGCCATTTCTAGAGCATTACAGTGAGAGGCACATAATACCTAGTTGTCCACTTTTTAATTATCCCCACTGTATGTTGAGGAACCTAAGGTTCTGCAGGGTTGCTTAAGGACCCTGAAAATGTTTAATTCGAATTTTGTTTTAAAAACACACAATTGACCATTGTTTTCTGGACTTCCTTAGGTTGGAGAGGAAGCCAAGTAGGTGAACCCCTGCCCTCTAACCTCCTTCAGAGTTGCTCTGCATTTGTGTATTTGGGTTCTAGGTAAGATTTCATCAGAAAAAGTATTACACTAATTTTTAAAAATATAAAATAAAATGAACAGTATAATAAAATGCATCCCTTCTAGAATGTTAGCTGATTATGTAATTCCATCATAACTGGGGACTTTGGAAGACAGCAAGACCTTGAGACCCAAAGGGAAGAAAGTTATTTAATGAAGGAATAGGTACATTTAATGAGAGACAGGGTGAAATCTTTTTGGTGTCCCTGAAATCATACAAGGGAATCATAGTCTTCCCAGATTACACTCCCCAGGTTGCCTCCCATTCATATCATATGTTCCTGCCTCATTAAATGAAAGTGGACTTTTAATAAAAGCAATTCACATTTTACAGTACAGCCCAAAGTTTTATGAGAGAACCACAATAAAAAATGGAAGGTGATGTGGTAAGAATATCTGAGAACCTGGCAATTGCCTCTGGTGTAGTATACAGTTGCCCTTCAGACGTCTTTTGCTGGAAAGATCTCTAATTCTGGTCACAAGAAAAGATCCTCTATCTTTCTGACACAGAATATACACACTTTTTGTAATACCTTAAATCAATACCTGATAGTCCACTAGGCTCTTTCCTTGGCATTCTATTAAAATTGAGCTCCTCTCTGTAACAATGTTGAACACATCAAGGTGATGGATAGTGCATCAGTCCCTGTCCCCAGGATTTTGGAGGCAAAGTCTCCAACCTTCTTGTGGCTAGAAGGAGATTTATGAATCTTTGCCTCACTTCCAGTTTAATCCTCAAGTGTCTGCTTTTAAATTGTCGAAGGCCTGTAAAGTCTGCCCTTCATGAAAATAGGAACAGCAGGATGGACACAGAACTGGATCACATTGTAAGGAGACAGAGTGATCACTGAGTGCCCGTATTTCTTCTGGGATGAGAAGACTTCAGTTCTAATTACCCCGTTCTTCTGCTCTGTAGTATTGTTTTCGGACAAGAAGATTTTGCCAGTAGAAGGAACACTTTAGCCAGAGTCATTGCTTATTCATTGAATACAGTTATGCGCCATGCAATGATATTTTGGTCAACAATGAACCCCATATATGAGGATGGTCCCATAGGATTATAATGGAGCTGATAACTTCTTATCATCTATCAACATTGTAGCCGTTGTAACATCTAGTGCAACACATTACTCATGTGTTTGTGATGATGCTGGCATAAACAAACCTACTGCCGTGCCAGCTGTATAAAAGTATAGCACATACAATTCTGTACAGAACGTAACACTTGATAATGATAATTAACTAGGTTCCTGGTTTATATATTTACTATACTATATATTTTTTACTGTTAGAGTATACTCCTGTTTTTTAAAAGAAGTTAGCTGTAAAACAGCCTCAGGCAAGTTCTTCAGGAGACATTCTAGAAGAAGGCATTGTTATCACAGGAGATGACAGCTCCATGTGTGTTATTGCCCCTGAAGACCTGACAGGGGGACAAGATGTGAAGGAGGAAGACAGTGAAATTGCTGATCCTAACCCTGTGTAGGCCTAGACTAATGTGTGTTGCTTGTGTCTTAGTTTTTTCTTTTTTCTTTTTTTTAAACAAAGTTTAAAAGTAAAAAATAAAATAAAAAATTTAAAAATTAGAACAAAGCGGTCGGGCGTGGTGGCTCACGCCTATAATCCCAACACTTTGGGAGGCCGAGGCGGGCGGATCAAGAGGTCAGGAGATCGAGACCATCCTGGCTGACACGGTGAAACCCTGTCTCTCCTAAAAATACAAAAAAAATTAGCCAGGCTTAGTGGCGGGCACCTGTAGTCCCAGCTACTCGGGAGGCTGAGGCAGGAGAATTGCGGGGAACCCAGGAGGTGGAGCTTGCAGTGAGCCGAGATTGCACCACAGCACTCCAGCCTGGGCAACAGAGTGAGACTCCGTCTCAAAAAAAAAAAAAAAAAGAAATTAGAACAAAGTTTATAAAATAAGGATATGAAGAAAGAAAATATTTTTTGTACAGCCGTATATGTGTGTTTTGAGCTAAATGTTATTGCAAAAAAGAGAGATACATTTTTTTAAGTTTCTAAGGTAAAAATGTTACAGTAAGCTAAGGTTAATTTATTATTGAAAAAAATTTAAAAATCAATTTAGTGTAGCCTAAATGTACAATGTTTATAAAGTCTACAGTAATGTACAGTATGTCCCAGGCTTTCCCATTCACTCACCCTCACTCACTAACTCACCCAGAGCAAATTCCAGCCTGCAAGCTCCATTCCTGGTAAGTGCCCTATACAGGTGTGCCATTTAAAAAAGCTTTTCATAAATAATTTTTTCTATACCTTTTCTATGTTTAGATATGTTTAGATGCAAAAATATTTACCATTGTGTTACAGTTGCCTATGATATTCAGTACAGTAATACGCTGTACAGGTTTGTAGCCTAGGAGAAATGGCTATATCATACCATCTAGGTCTGTCCTCACTCAGACAGGATCAAATCCCCACTGTACCCCTTGGTCAGTGTCTGATTTTAGACCAATCACTTACGCTCTCTGTGCTTAAGTTCTTATTGTTATAATGGCAGCGGCTGCGTCACAGATTTGTGAAAAGTAAAAACGTTACCCCACGCCTACTCTTCATAGCAGCGATGAATACATTGTAAGTACACTTTAAATGGTACACATTCATATATTGGAAACATGTTAATAACAGAAAAAACTTCAGCTAATATTTCTAAGTGTGAAACTAATGGTCAGTGAGGAATACTGGATTTTAGTTGACATTTTAAGTGTAGCACATGCCTCACTCACGTTCCCCTGCGGGTCCTCTGGCTCAGATGATAAATATCGGTCTGTGGGAACTGACAGAATGGCTGCCAAAGATCTGGCAATAGGAAGGATCTTCTTATCACAGGCTGTGCTTCGAATCCTGGGGAATTTCTGTTTTCTTTACCGTTATCTCTTCCTTTACTTCACCGGGCTCAGGTTAAGGTCTACAGAGTTGATTATCAAGCACCTGACTGTAGTCAACTCTTTATTCTTCCCCTCTCAAAGAGTTTGGCAGACAATAGCAGCTTTGGGGTGGAAACCTTCCCTGAGTGATTTCAGATGTAAACTTCTTTTCTATGTTCACAGAGTGGGTAGGGGCGTTTCCACTGGCACCACCTGCTTCTGAGTGTCTTCCAAGGGATCACAATCAGTCCCAGGAACTCCAGGTGGGCAGAGTTGAAAGTGAAAGCCCCTAAGTACATTGGTTCCTCCATATTCCTGTGGTGGATCCTGTAAATTCTGGTAAACATCTTTTTCCTATGTATGTGACTGGCAAATTGAGTAACAGAAACGTCACAAAGACAAAAGATTTAGGATACTACTCTCCTGTTGGTCCTGACAAAAGCAGAGAGTCACTCCATGCCACAGTGCTACTGTTCCCAGATGTTTTATGTTTGGGAATCATGCCAGTGGCTCCATGGTTTTCATTGTTTACAGGCACGAGCAGCAAGTCCAATACATACATAGGACCAATATACCCCCAGATTCTTCCCTGAGTCCAGAGCTATCAAAATCATGCTCCTTCTGGTGAGCACTTTAAAAAAAAAAAAATCATTTTCTGCCCCCTTCTTCACCTTTCGTTTAGCTCTTTTTAATACTTCTACTTGGCTGATGGTGCACTTTTCTGTAACAACCAAGTCAAGTTTCCCAAATGGCAGCCCTTTGTTCTTAGGAGTAGAGACTCCCCAGTGTATTCAAGCTTTGCTTTTTCTGGGTAAGTAAACCCCCTAATCTCAGAAATATGTGAATTATATGTGTTTGTACAATCTGCGTCTGTATAGGTACACTCTATGATGTTCACACAATGATGAAATGACACCTAACCATGCATTCCTGAGAATGTATGCCCAACATTAAGTGACATGTGACTGAAGTTCTATTATCATTGCTGACATCATCATCATCACCGTCCTCATCATCATCACCATCATCATCATTATGCCCGTATTCCAACATAATGTTGGAAGAGAGGACAATTAATGCCTCTGTTAACCTTCTGTAACTCAGAAGAAAAGGGCTCAGAAGCAAAGGAAGAAAAAGCAGCCAGTCCAAGGCTCAGACCAGCTGCTGGCCCCACAAACTCCATATGTACTGTAGGAACTTAATTGCCTTTTTAATTGTCCAGACAGAATTCTCATGGATTGGCCATGAGAATTTTGGCTTGATTTCACCAGCTTTTATTGAAGCTGATAAAAAGAAGTATATACAATAAAAGTGAATTTTAGACACAAATATCAAGGTTCATCAGCCCCCAAGCCCTTTCTCCAAGTCAGTCCCCAACTATGACTATAAGCCAAGGTGAGCAGATACTGTTAAAAGAAAGGTCACCTCAGGCACACACACAAAATAAAACTGCATAGCAGGCCTTCTAGGGGCCTCCTCCCTATTCACCAACGCTGTGTTCCTTATAATATAGAAATCATGCTTTGTGTGTACAGAGTTAGGTGTAAAATGTTCAATATGTCCAACAACTGGAGAAAACCTAAATGCTCAACAGTGGGAAGACAGGTAAGTATAAGTGAATTTTGAAACATTAAAAAGGATGCTGCAGAAAATGGATTGACGGGGGAAGATTTTCATGATAAATTACTTACAAAATAAGGCAGGGGGCATTTTACATATTTATACTATTTCTTTTAAGTTTTGGGTATGTTTAGTCTTGAAGGAACTATGTGTAGTTTACATGGGAAGAGAAAGGAGTTTCTACTATAAACCTTTGATGTATTTGCACGGATTGGCTTATCAGGCTAGCTAACTGTAGAAGGCACAGACATTTTGGAGCAACAGGAATGAGGCAGAGAGTGAGAATGGCTCCACTTGGGAAGAGGAGGGAAAGGGCTTGGGGAACAAGCCTAGATCACATAGAAGCAGTACTGCCTGGTTAACGGGGGAAGGTGCAGATGGAAAAATCAGTGGAGTAAATGAAGGCTTGGTGTGATGCACCAAACTCCAGACTTTGAGCCCTTCTTAGTTTGGTCTAAGTATGTGGGGTAGTAGGGTAATGTCAGGGCCTGGGCTCCAGCTGACATGAGGTGGGATAGGAGTGACCCTGTGATGTTTCTATTTTGTTGTTATTGTTTTGACCTCTATATTCTTTCTTTAACCTACTTGGTTCTGAGTGGGGAGACTTGACTGTCCCCTCTTGAGTATCTTAAAGCCCAGGAGTGATGCAACAAACATCAGCTGAAAGAAAACAAGTGGGTTCAGAGGGAGGGTGATAATGCGGACAACACATATGCGGATCCTTTTCTCAAGTAGTAGTTCACTGCCCTAAATGTACTGCCCCGGGTAGAAGATGGGTTAGGATTCAGAGCCTAACATCAAACATTGGGTACTTTGTTTCAACAGGTTAAAAAGAAACTCATGGTGTCACTGCAAATATATCTGAAAGGTGTTGGCAGCTTCAAAGGGATTCATTAAGAGATTTTCCCATTAAAATACTTGGAAGTTTACTAAACTGCATAAAGGTGCTTTTATAAAAGCAGGCCCAGGAGGCATTTTAATAAAGACCTCCAGTTAGATAACTGGACCAAGAGAGCTGTGTTAAACGCTTGGAAGGGAGAGCAGTTTGCTGTAACGCATCTTCAAGGGTGAAGTTCCTAACCCTTTTCACCTTGACTTTCCCTTCTTTGAAATGGTAATAATAATAGCCAGCCTAAACTGGGTGCTGTGTGGAGTGCCCATAGTCCCAGATACTCAGGAGGCTAAGGCAGGAGGATTGCTTGAGCCCAGGAGTCCAGCCTGGGCAACATAATGCAGACCTTTGCTCTAACAATAAATAAATAAATAAACAGACAAATAAAATACTCAGCCTTACACTGATGTTGAGAGGATTACATACTATTTTTATTTATTTGTGAACAAAGTCTATTATTAAATTGAAACTAATTAATGTTAATTCTTTTATAGGTAATACAAAAGGTACTCAACATTACCATCTGAACCAAAATCTGTGGCACTTGGTTTAGAAAGATCCTAGGTTTTCTCTCAGTGACTGATACCTAAAAGACAAGTGATAGAAGAGGAAGGTTCAACTCAGCCCACTCCTCAAGGCTCAGAATGATGAAAATGGTGGGATGTTCAAGGAAGGAGGTAGTCAGAAGGTCAGAATTTGAGTAAGAATGGAAATATTTTCTCATCCCCATCATGTTCAAGTGATACTTGGTCTTAAGAAGTGAAACCTATAAGGTCTGATAAAATTTTGGAGCTTTCTGAAAGAGTGCTCAAAAAGATAAGAAAGAAGAGAGAAGCCATTGTTGAAATGACATATACACACTGTAATAGTGAACCCTGGACAAAGAGATACACCATGATTGCAATTTGGCTTTCAGTCCAGAGACCAGTTCAGCCAAATACTTTGTTCATGCTTTTTAAAACTCAGTGGCAAGTACATAAAAATGTCTGCAACCCCGAAGAGGTTGTTAAATTCTTTCTTAAGAACAAGACAGAAAGGAGAAGTGATTTACTGGAGTGGGTTGCTGGGTTTGTTTTTTATTTTATTTTTGCTCTTCTAATTCCCAAGCCCACAGCAGCCCGTCTAGTTGAATCTTGATTTGTTTTTGTCTCAAATGAATGTGAACATCCATCCTCCCAGCAGAAATGGTAAATAGCTGTACACGTCTCTGTCATGAAGTAGTCATAAATAACCATCATTTATGGGGCTGGTGGGAGGGCAACTTTTGGGCTTACAGAATTACCTGCAGAAACACTGTTCTGTGAAGTTTTTTTGCAACTAAAGGAGAGAAAACATTGATTTTTGTTGTGATTGCTTAAAAGTATTATTTTAAAGTAATACATATACACAGTTAAAAAAAAGAAGCTGCCATGTCATAGAATGGCATTAAATGAAAAGACTATGTCCTGTGTGGTATCCACTTCTCTGCCCCAGTGGTATCCACTTATGGATTATAAGTTTTAGGTTACACAAATCATGCATGAATATGATTGTAAAAATTTCAAACCATACAGCATACAGATAAGCTTGAGTCCCTCTAGACCATCACTCCAATTACATTGCCCTTCTCAGAGGTAACCGCCATTGTTAACACTAGTTGGTTTTCTCCCAGATCTCTATGATCTTTATAAGTATGCATGTTTTGGTTTTTATTTTACAGAAATGGTATACCACATTTGTTATCTAGCTTCTTGCTTTTTTGACTTAACAATACGTTTTGAATATCTTTCCATGTCAGTAAATATATCTTCATTTTGCTTCTTTAAACTGCTGTATACTATGAATGTGGGATAATTTATTTATGTACAGAAAACATTTAGATATTTCCAATTCTTCATTATTACAACATGGAGCTGCAATGAACATCATTGTCCCTACTTTTTGGTATATACGTGGAAGTTTTTCTCTGAAATAGATAAAAAGTATCAATTTTCAGCTTGTAATCCCGGCTACTCAGGAGGCTGAGGCGGGAGAATCATTTGAACCCAGGAGTCAGAGGTTGCAGTGAGCCGAGATGGTGCCACTGCACTCCAGCCTTGTGGACAGAATGAGACTCCATTCCCCATCACCCCGCAAAGGATCAGTTTTCAGCGATTTGTATTTTTAGTTTTGTGGTTTTTTTTTTTTTTTCTTTTTTTTGAGACAGGGTCTCACTGTTGCCCAAGCTGGAGTGCAGTCGCGCAATCTCAGCGCAACCTCTGCCTCCCAGGCTCAAGTGATTCTCCTGCCTCGGCCTCCCAAATAGCTGGGACTATAGGCACGTGCCACCACACCCAGCTAATTTTTTTGTATTTTTGGTAGAGACAGGGTTTCGCCATGTTGGCTAGGCTGGTCTCGAATTCCTGGCCTCAAGTGATCCACCTGCCTTGGGCTCCCAAAGTGTTGGGATTACAGGCATGAACCACTGCAGCTGGCCTATTTTAAGTTCTTTTGTTGGCTAGTTATTGTGATCATTTAGAACAATATGCTAATTATTTATTTCTTGATTTACCAAATATAGATCTTATCAATTGACTTTTTACTATGAAAGATGAGGAATTTAGCTATATATATGACTTTTCACTCCCAAGTTTTATTAAATATATTTTTATTATTGGCTCTTCTGTTGGTTACAACTTTATATAGCACACTTAAGTGTCTAGTTCTTACACAGTCAACTTTAGACAATATCTTTTCATTCTCTACGATTAACAATGACGATAATAATATTTCTACTTCATCTGCTCTTCTCTTCTCCCAACCTGGGTCAGTTATAGTACTACTTTTCCTCTGTCCAGGTGTATAAATTTTTCATTCTATTCTATAATTATTTCATTATATATTATACAACCCTGCCTTCATCTTTTATGTGCTTTTGGGGCTACCAAATGCACTGCTTTTACCTGTAAATTAAATCTTAATCACTCTCTTTTTTCCAGAAAGTCATCAAATTCACTGGTATATTAATGGATTCTCCCTTCTGTTCTTTTTGTCTGTCTTTAATATTGTTTCAGTAAGAATTTGGATGAAGGGATTGTAAATGCATGAGTCCAGACATCCATCTTGAACCACACAAAGCAGGAATTTTTAAAAGATCCTCTTCAGTGTCACTGTTTCTTTTAAAGCATTTTCAACATTTCATGGCAGCCAGTTTCAGCAAACAAGGCAATTCGTAGTTTTTAATTAGCTAAAGACAAGTGAAAGTGATCTATAAACAAAACTACAGAACCAAACCTTAAAACCCAGCAAAAATGGTATTCATCACTGATTCTGTTACAAGACACCTAGTTGAAAAACTTACCTCTAACTCTTATCTGTCATCTTGGATAACAAGGGGAGGGACTGGGGGAAACCCCAGTGATCATAACGGAGCTAGGAAGATAGGTTGTTTAATGGAGCATGCTGTGTTGGGGCTGCCTCCGGAAACTGGCACTGCTCGCAGTGGGCAAGGCAGTGATTCCAAATTTGGAATCCAGGAATTCTGACACTTCAGAGCTGCATGAGTTTTCGCTACTTAATTTCTTAAGTTTCAGCTTCCTTATCTATAAAGTAGGAGTAATAATAGTGTCCACCTCATAGGGTTGTTATGTGTATTAAACGAAAATACATGTAAATCATTTGGTTCAATGCCGACACATACTAAGCATTCAATAAATGTTAGTTGTTTTTATAATGGACCTTGCGTTCTGAATATCACAGTCCTCTGTGGAATTCCAGAAGGAAACAATATGATCCCGACCCTCCATGGAGCTCCTAGTCTAAGATGGAGATGTGGCCAATATTTTCACTCTATAGTGCTTCACACATGGCAGGAGTTTAATGGATATGTGTTGATAAGGAATTGAAAAACCCACTGGTCCAGATGGAAGAGATAGCTCTTCCTTTCAGCAAATACTGTCTCAGGGAATTTCTATTTCTTAGGGAATATGTGAGAAATAAGACACATGTTATACAAACAAATATGGAGTACATTTAATCACAGTTCACTCAAATAATTCTTTCAACCAATATTTGTTACTCCTTTCTATGTGAAGAAATTATGTTAGGAAATGTAACAAGATATGCTTCCTGCCTTCAAAGGGATTACAGTCTAGTAGATAAGATTTATACACAGAGCTAAATACATCAATGTGAAGACATTACTGATTAACTGGGGTAAGGCAATTTTCCAATTTTTCACCTCATTCCCATGTCCAAGTCCTCCCTCCCCTCTTTGGTCACCACCTATCTCTCATGATGTGTCTGTAGCAATGTTTATTTCTGAGGTTATAAAAAAATCATGTGACCTGTGTCTGAAAAAAAAAAAAAATGGGATAGGTACATAGCTTCCTACCTCCCTAGATAAATCCATGGGTTTAATCTCCTTGCAGGCCAATGAGTTTCCCAGAGACTATATATTCATATTGACCTCCTAACCCTAACCATTCATTGATTTCTTTTCTATGTGATAGAAACCTTTTACTTCAATAGTTATTTTATTAATACATAGCTATGGAGAAGTTGGAAAAAAATCTTGTGCTTGTACTTTTTCTCCACCATCACCTCAAAGTCAGTGTGTTATATTTCTGGAGGGAGAAAATGGTGTGAAGAAAAAAAAAATTGAAGCCAGACACACACATGGGTCCAAATCCAGTCTATTCCTTACCATAGTAATAGAATTTTTAGCTGGCTATGAGGTTACCTGGAGTAGAACAAGCCCTCCTTGTCTAGGTAAATAAATTCTGATCAGAGAGATGTAGGTGGAAGCAGTGATATACTAGTAAATGTGTAACTGGCTCTACACACACACACACACACACACACACACACAGAGATCACACAGTGGTGTGATCATGACTCCTGCAGCCTTGACTTTCTGGCCTCAAATGATCCTCCCACCTTAACTTGCTAGGTAGCTGGGACTACAGGCAAGTGCCACCATGCCCAGCTAATTTTTACAAAATTTGTGTAGAGACAAGGTCTTGCTTTCTTGCCCAGGCTGGTCTTGAACTCTTGGGGTCAAGCAATTCTCTCTTCTTGACCTCTCAAAGGTGCTAGGATTATAGGCATGAGCCACAATGTATTGCCCACAATGGTTTGATTAATTTTTGCTGAACTCTTATACCTGTATGCAACCTATGCAATTCCACCATGGCTTGACAGATGGAGTTGCATTCCAATTCACTAACTCTTTCCTTAATAGTTGTATTGTTATTAAACCTGAAATGTGATCCACAATTAAACTATTTTTCACCCTTGTACAAATTATATTCATTAAATGGAAATCTCAGCTTCAACACCATATATCAGAACTCCACTTATTTATCCATGAGGGAAGTCATTTCTTTGCTGAATTTAATAACAGTTTTTAAATACTGGAATAATATTTCCTTAATGTTTTGTTCTATTCATAACGTAATTATTACAGACACACCATGCTTTTAAGTTGAATCTACATTTTTAACATTTTTCTCTATCACATTCTTAAGTTTAGACCATCAATAAAGTAGTAAATCAAACCCTGACCTGTAGCAGTTGCTGATTTCTGTGGTGGAAATATTCCCATCTTGGTTATGTTCAAACTGCCAGGACGTCACTGAATGCAGAGCTGGGAAGAAATATGCAGTGTTTCCACCATATGAATGCAATAGATCTTTTGTATCTTTATGGTTATTTGGAATTCTCTGAATTGTCTATTAGTATTTTCTTATCATTTTTCAATTAGGTTGTTTCTTTTTCTCTCACTTGTAAGAACTCTTTGTATATTATCAGTCATATGTATCATTTGTCAATAGAATGTAAACTCCATGAATGTAGGGATCTTGTTTGCTTTATTTAGCACTGAAATCCCACAGCACCTATCACATAAAAGTTATTCAAGGAAATATTTGTTAACTGAATAAATGTGTTGCAAATATTTCCCCAGATAATCACTTGTCTTTTATTTTATGCTTATGTTTTTTGCTATACAAAATGTTAAATTGTATGTTGTCAAATATGTCTGCCTTTTCATTTATTGCATCTGAATGTTCTGTCCTATTTAAAATATTTCTCTCATCCCAAGGTTGATTATTCTCCTAAATTTTCTAAAAATTTTATTTACTTTTTTGCTACATTCAAATCTGGAATCCATCTGGAATTTATTTTTGTATACGACATGCATTTCTTCCAGATGGCTGGCCCATTGTGCCACTTCTGTAAATAAATTACTTTTCTCCACTAAACTAAAATTCTACCTTTATGGCACATTAAGTTTCCATGTATACTGGACTCTATTTATGGTTCTTTACTTTGTTCTTTTATATATTTGCTTACTTCTGGACCTCTGTGGTACTCTTCTGATGCACCAACTTTATGGTACTTGTAATATAATAACATGCTGCAAATTGTAGTATTTGCCATATATTATTCTGAGGAATTTACATTAAATCCTCACACAAACTCTATGAGGTAGGTACTATAAATATCCCCATTTTATTGATAATGAAATTAAGGGACAGAGAGGTTAAGAAACTTGCCCAGCATCGTACCACCACTAACAAGCAGAGCCTTAGTTTAATCCATGCATTGTAGTTCCAGAGTCCATGCTCTTAACCATTATGCCAAAGTGCTTCCCTGTACAGCCTGTGACCCTTTACTTATCTTTTTATTTTATCGTTTTAATTTTAATTTTTTTGAGGCAGGGTCTGGCTCTGACACCCAGGCTGGAATGCAGTGGCATGAACACAGCTCATTGCAGCCTTGAGTTCCTGGGCTTAAGCAATCCTCTCACTTAAGCCTCTCATGTATCTGGGACCATAGGTGCGTGCCACCATGCCTGGATAATTTTTGTTTTATTTTTACTTAATTTTAATTTTGAAAATGGATGTGATCTTGCTGTGTTGACCAAGCTGGTCTTGAACTCCTGGCCTCAAGTGATCCTCCTATCTCCGCCTCCCAAAGTGCTGGGATTACAGGTGTGAGCCATCATGCCTGGCCTAATTTTAAAATTTTTTGTAGAGATAGGGTCTCACCTTGTTGCCCAGACTGGTCTTGAACTCCTGGGCTCAAGCGATCCTCCTGTCTTGGCCTCCCAAAATGTTGGAATTATAGGCCTGAGTCACTGTGCCAGCCTTATCTTTTCAAAAAATATATTATTTTTTACCTTTTCTTGGTACTTATTCTTACATGTTCTTCTTTAAAATAATTTTGTTCAGTTCAAAATAAAACAAAATCTCTCTTGGAATTCTGATTAGAATTGCATTAACTTTATATATTAATTTTGAGAGGCACATATTTTTATAAATTAGGTTTTCCATTTAGGTACATGATAAACTTTTCTGTATGTTCAAGTCTTATTTTAAGTATTCTTCATTAAGATTTTATAGTGTCTATTATACAGGTCCCATACCTAATAATATTTTATCAAAATATTTTTTAAGTTTTGTCATTGTGAATGAAATTTTTCCCCACTGTTAAAAGTATAGAAGAAAACATCGATTTTTTGTTCGTGTGTGTAATGTGTGTACGTGTATATACACTGCTCACTGATCAAATTCTCTCATTAATTCTACAGTGTTTTAAATTTTATCACTCAAGTTTTCTAGGTAAATTATATCCCTTGTAGTCGAAATAATACTGTTCTCTGCCTATCTTTTCCTTCCTTCCTTCCTTCTCTCCTTCCTTCCAACTTCTCATGTGAGAATATAATCCCAGGTTGCCATATCATTCAGTCTTTTAAAAAGAACTAGATAGTCTCTTAGGAGGATCTGGAAAAAGAT
>NW_016804504.1:245228-258997 GCF_001698545.2 Rhinopithecus bieti
GTCTCTTAGGAGGATCTGGAAAAGATAATAATAAATGGCACTAAAAAACTTGATTTTAATATTAGATCTTCTAATTTAAATATTGTTTTGAATTTTCAAAAGTATTTTCAGGTCAAACAACAAAAGGATAGAAGATGCCAGTTGTAAAAAAAAATTATATTTTTATTGAGATATTGTTCTTTATTTTAAAATATTTGCAGTAACTCTATTTTTTTGCACTCTATGCCATTAGCTGTGGCCTCCAAAATATTGAGTTGTAATGGTGATAGCATTACTATTTGGTTTTGCTTTTAATAGCAATGGCTTAGTAAATTCACTTTTTAGCATGATTATTGCTATTCACTTTTGGTAATAGGGCTTATGATAATTAAGTAGTTTTCCTTAAGTCTTTATTAGAAATAGATGTTGATATTTTTCTCTTTTACTTGTTAATAACATTAATTACACTGATACATTTGCTACACTTAAACCAGTCTTGAATTTTTGGAATAAACCTAACCCACTTGGCTGGGCGCTGTGGCTCAAGCCTGTAATCCCAGCACTTTGGGAGGCTGAGACTGGAGGATCACGAGGTCAGGAGATCGAGACCATCCTGGCTGACATGGTGAAACCCCGTCTCTACTAAAAAATACAAAAAACTAGCTGGACAAGGTGGTGGGTGCCTGTATTCCCAGCTATTTGGGAGGCTGAGGCAGGAGAATGGTGTAAACCCGGGAGGTGGAGCTTGCAGTGAGCTGAGATCCGGCCACTGCACTCCAGCCTGGGCGACAGAGCGAGACTCCATCTCCAAAAAAAAAAAAAAAAAAAGAAAACCTAATCCACCATGGTGTATTATATTTTTTAATATACTGATAAATTTAATTTTCATATTTTATTTAGATTTTAAAATCTTCCTCATAAGTAAGATTGGTCTATTATGGTCATTTGGGGAGGAGTTCTATTTGTATGAGGTTTAAGTATTAAAGTTATGTTAGCTTCATAAAATAATGATTTTACATATTTTAATTTGTCACCACTAGACCAACCCTACAAGAAATGCTAAAAGAAGTTCTAAATATTGAAACAAAGGTTTGGTATGCATCAGTATAAAAACGCTTGAAAGCATGAAACTCACAGGGCTTATAAAACAATAACACAATGAAGAAAATAAAGCAGCCAGGTAACAATCAACATGATGACTGGAACAGTACTTAACATATCAATATGAATGTTGAATGTAAATGTTTCTACGTGTCCCAATTAAAAGATAGAGATTGGCAGAATGAATTAAAAAAAAAAAAAACACACAAACCAAATATCTGCTGTCTTCAAGAGACCCACCCAACGTGTAAAGATTCTTATAGGCTCAAGGTAAAGGGAAAAAATATTCCATGCAAATGCAAACCAAAGGCAAGCAGGAATAGCTATTCTTGTATCAGATAAAACAGACTTTAAAGCAACAATGGTAAAAAAAAAAGGAGAGAGAGAGAAAGATAAGGTCATTATATAATGATAAAAGGATCAATACAACAAGAAAATATAACAATCCTAAATATATATGCACCTAAATCTGGAGATCCTAGATTCATAAAACAATTACTACTAGACCTAAGAAAAGAGATAGACAGAAACACAATAGTAGTGGGAGACTTCAACACTCCACTGACAGTACTAGACAGATCATTGAGGCAGAAAGCCAACAAAGAAACACTGGATTTAAACTGGACTCTAGAAGAAATAAACTTTACGGACTTTTACAAAAATTCTACTGACAAACTGCAGAATATACATTCTTCTCATTAGCATATGGAACATTTTCCAAGATAGACCATATGATAGGCCACAAAACAAGTCTCAATAAATTTTAAAACTGAAATCATATCAAGTATCTTCTCAGACCACAGTGAAAATAAACTAGAAATCAGTTCCAAGAAAACCCCTACAAACTTTACAAATACATGGAAATTAAACAATTTGCTCCTGAATGATCTTTGGTTCAACAATGAAATCAAGATGGAGATTAAAACAATTTTCAAAATGAACAACAGTGAGACAAATTATCAAAACCTCTGGGATAGAGCAAAAGCAGTGCTAAGAGGAAAGTTTATTGCACTAAATGCCTGCCCCAAAAAGACAGAAAGATCACAGATGGACAAACCTAACATCACACACCAAGGATCTAGAGAAACAAGAACAAACCAAACCCAGAGCTAGCAAAAGAAAATAAATAACAAAGATCAGAGCAGAACTAAATAAAATTGAAACAAACAAACAAAAAATATGAAGGATCAATGAAACAAAAAGTTGGTTCTCTGAAAATAAAAACAAAATGGATAGACCACTGGCTAGATTAACCAAGTAAAGAACAGAGAAGATTCAAATACATTCAATCAGAAATTAAAATGGAGACATTACAGCTGACACCACAGAAATACAAAGATCATTTTGTATTTGTGAACCACTGTGAACATCTCTATGCACACCGACTAGAAAATTTAGAGGAAATGGATAAATTCTTGGAAACATACAACCCTCCAAGCTTGAATCTGGTATGAGATCATTTAAATAGCATTGGAATAACTGATTATTTAAAAGTTAGCTATAATTTAATTGTAAGACTGTTAGAACCCACTGACTTAGAAAATATAGACCCTTAATTACCTTTAAAACTTTAAAAAAGTATAATGGTTTATATGAATTTCCTGTTTCTTCTCGGGACAATTTATATTTTTATTACCAGTACATTGCACAAAAACTCCTGAGTGAAATTTTGCCTTTCAACTGTCTCTTTAATCCTGCCCAGTGGGGTAGTCTTGGATAGGTCTAACTTAGGCAGATCTTGGAAAATAGAAAGTTCAAAATACCCAGAGTCACAAAAACAATCCCAATTGTTTAATTACACTAGTTCAAAACACTAATTAACACTTCAGTCCTCATTAAGAGGCATGACTTTCCCCTGCTTTTCCATCTGGGGTAGGCGGTAAGTAGGAGAATGTGCTCAGCTTTCTTTGGTTGCTGTAGCTGCTGCTGCCACTTTGTTCTTTTCTTCTTCTTTTTTTTTTTTTCTTTGGGGGAAAACGTATAACTTTATTTTAACATAATAATTAAATTCCTCCACAGAATAGGGACACTATGGGATTTGTTTTTCCATTTAATAAATACAAATGAATAAAAATACTTTGTTTTGTAATGAGAATGCTTCTCCTCCCTCTCCATATCTCACAGAAGCCTCCAGGCAATTACCTGCCCCTCTGGGGCCTATAATCACAGCCCCGTCTACTCACACAAACCACTTTTCTTTACTCCGTGGGCTACATCTTATTTGCCTGCAAATATTACTTAGGTACAGTAACTCTCCTTTCCACATTTCCAAATACAAGTTCTTGTATTGCATTTCAAATTTTCAGGGCTGGGCACCGTGGCTCATGCCTGTAATCTCAGCACTTTGGGAGGCTGAGGCGGGCAGATCATCTGAGGTCAGGAGTTGGAGACCAGCCTGGCCAACATGGTGAAACCCTGTCTCTACTAAAAATACAAAAATTAATGGAGTATGGCGGCGCTCGCCTGTAATCCCAGCTACTCAGGAGGCTGAGGCAGGAGAATCACTTGAACCCGGGAGGTGGAGGTTGCAATGAGCCAAGATCACACCTCTGCACTCCAGCCTGGTGACAGAGTGAGGCTGTCTCAAAACAAACAAATGAACAAACAAAACAAAACAAAAACCCCATAAATTGTCAGTGATTCCCTTCTCAGAAGGAAAGAATCTGGCATCCACAGAAGCCCAACATGGATTTCCTTCAACCGGTAACTGTCAACCATGATGTTATGCGTGAGGTCTCAGTCAAACAGACTACAGTCCACTGGATCCATTCTGAAAGAGAAGGAAAAGGATCATATAAAATCTACTGTCTGCTTCATAAACCATCCCTTATTTGAAAAATAGAAAATCCTGGCTGGGCGTGGTGGCTCAAGCCTGTAATCCCAGCACTTTGGGAGGCCGAGACGGGCGGATCAAGAGGTCAGGAGATCGAGACCATCCTGGCTAACACGGTGAAACCCCGTCTCTACTAAAAAATACAAAAAACTAGCCGGGCGAGGTGGCGGGCGCCTGTAGTCCCAGCTACTCAGGAGGCTGAGGCAGGAGAATGGCGTAAAACCCGGGAGGCGGAGCTTGCAGTGAGCTGAGATCCAGCCACTGCACTCCAGCCCGGGAGACAGAGCGAGACTCTGTCTCAAAAAAAAAAAAAAGAAGAAAAAAGAAAAATAGAAAATCCTATTTAAATTTAACCTGTTTGAAATAGGCCAAATATTTGATTCTGCATGCAATAGATCTGTTGTTGCTTAGAATGTGAACTCCTGACCCTGTGCTGCTCAACTGGCCATGTTAGAGAACATTAGAACCACATCATAAGTCACAAAAAAGTGATCTGTCTCCAGCCTGGGGCCAGGGGACCCCGCAGGCCTACCTCCACAAGCCCATTTACGTTTGGGGACTAAGGCACTCCTCTGTGCTCTGAGCTAAGTAATGGCAGAGTCCCTCTGACTTTGAGTTTTGAAGAATGATTTTGTACCAATAGTTAAACTTCCAGTGCAACAGCAAAAAAATGTACAAAATGCTAGAGCTTCCAGTTTTTAGACTGGAAAAGAAAAATTCCTGTAGATCCAGAAGAAACTTTTACTGACACCTTAAAGATCTCACCTGCACCTGCTCTAGTAAAGCACTAGTAACTAAGACACAAATGTAAATTTTTAATAAATATGATCAGGAAAATACTACCAGTCTTTCTGACCAGCAATAAATTTCTTTTCCATATACCCCATTTCTTATCAGTCCACATTAAATAAAATAGCATTTCCTGAAAGTATTTCTAAGTGTGATGGTTTGTAATACAAAACAAATGAAAAAGATGTAATTAGATTATAAGAAAAACATTTGCTTATAAAATATGAAATAAGAAAGGGGCCGGGCACAGTGGCTCACACCTGTAATCCCTGCACTTTGGGAGGCCGAGGCAGGCAGATCACCTGAAGTCAGGAGTTCAAAACCAGCCTGGTCAACATGGTGAAACCCCATCTCCACTAAAAATACAAAAAAAAAAAAAAAAAAAAAAATTTGCCAGGGCTGGTGGCGGGCACCTGTAATCCCAAGCTACTCAGGAGGCTGAGGCAGGAGAATCGCTTGAACCTGATGGTTCAAGGTGGAAGTTGCAGTGAGCCGAGATGGCACCACTGCACTCCAGCCTTGGTGACAGAGTGAGACTCTGTCTCCAAAACAAAACAAAACAAAACAAAACAAACAAAAACAAACAAAAAAAGAAGTAAGAAAAAGGAAGCGATGGATTTCTCATGTGTGCACAGAAGGAACTAGGAGGGACGTACAAAGAGCACTCCAGCCCTTTCCCTATGATGTAGCTACAAGGCCTCATTTCTTCGGAGGGAACACGGTTGGTATTCCATTATCTTCTGGAAGCCTGGCAGGTACAACCCCTCAACACTCCAGGCAGGAAGAGAATTCACAAGAAGTCATGAACTGCTGGGTTTGCTGGTGCTTCAGCTGAGAGAGGTAGTGCTAATAGCTTTGACAGTCTACCTGAACCATCTTGTGAGGAATGCTGTAAAACTGTAGTAAGCTGTCAGTATTCTACATAAGCTGCTTTGTTCTTGTTCTTGTTGTCTTCCTCCCTCTCCTCCTCCTGCTCTTCTTCCTCTTCTTCTTTTTAACATTTCTTATTGTAAAATAAAACACAAATATAGAAATCTGCATCAAATAAATGTATTAATTAATGAATTATTTGTAAGACAAACACCCTTGAGACAATCACCCAAGTCAGGAAGTAGGACTTTGTCAGCCATCCCGGAAACCTCATCCATGTGTCTCATTCCAGTCACACCTCTCTTTCTGCCTGCAACCACCATCCTGACTTTTAGAGTAATCACTTTCTTGTATTTTTCATAGTTTCATCACCTATGGTGCATCCCTAGACATGATAGATAAGTCTTGCCTATTTAACATTTTTTGCATGCTTTAAAGGTAACTTTTAAACTATAGTTCCTTCTCCATGTCTTTCTTTTTCTTACAATTTGTCTTTCAAACACCCAAGATGTTTCATTTGTAGCATTTCCCAAGGTCTGGATGTTGCTGATTGCAAAGTCATGTGCAGGTCAACATGTTGCTCTGGTCTCTGTATTTTCTGAAAATTGGAAACTGTATTCATATCTTTGTGGTTTCTATATCAACATTCCAGGTGGTGGCATTTTCTTTCACCAAGTGACACACAATTGCAGGTTGTTTTTTCTCTTGTGATATTAGGAGTATCAATGACCAATGCCTGTATCTATTAGTTCAGTGTGGGTTTGAAAATGGTGATATTCTAATTCTACCATTTTGTTTTCATTGTCACCTGCAATACTTTATGAAAAAATGCTTCCCCTAACTACTTTTTGGTTATCCAGTGGTAAAAATTTATATCGGTAAGACAGAATAAATGCTTGATTCTTTCTCTTTTATTTACTAGCTTTCAAGATAATGCATTAGTTTCCTATAATTCTCTGAAGGTTATCAATTAGCTTTTTCCCGTTTTTTAAAAGTTGCGGTAAAATACACATAACATACAATGTACCGTTAGTGACATTTAGTACATTCACAATGTTGTGCAACCATCGCCACTGTACAGTTCAGAACATTTGTTTATCATCCCAAGAGGGACTCCTGTGAACAAAAGTTTTGTGTGAAGGAATTTGGAAGACAGAGACTTTATTCCAATGAACCGTTTGCAAACCAGGGAGACACAGCCTTCAGTGTAAAGCAAAGGTGCATTCCAGAGAACAAAGAGAGGGTTTGGGTATTACAGCAAAAGTTCCCTCCCAGGTTCCCACTCAGGTTCCTTTATTTAACTGAAAAATTCAAACTTGCTTCATTCTGATTGGTTGATGCAGCTGAGTTCTGATTGGTAGATAAAGCCAAACCCTGGTTGGCTGAGGCAGATGAGTTGTGATTGGTTGATTGAGGTAAGCTCTGAAAGTCCCAAAGTTTAAAAGTATGAGACTAAGTGGAACTCAGAGTACTTGTGTAACCTTTGGTCAGCAAATGGCCACTTGGCTCTGTTTTAAATTTAGGCCCAGTTAGTCACTCAGGATCTATCTTGAAGGACTGGCTTTTCCAGGTTCGCCTTTCTTCAAAACCCCTGCTCTTTCAGCAGTCATTTCCTTTTCCTCCTGGCCCCAGACACTGGCAACCACTCATCTGCTTTCTGTCTATATGCATTTACATACTCTGGATATTTTATATAAATCACATAATATGTGGCCTTTAGTGTCTGGCTTGATCAATTAGTTTTTTAAAAATATTATAAATTTGTGAATTTAGACATATTTGATGGATTTCAATCAATTACAATTATTATCTTTTGAAGCTCCAATTTTCTTATGGTTGGTCAGCATAAGTCTCTTCAAGGTGGCTTCTGGGTCCTTTCCATGTGATCATACTATTCCTTGGTAAATGGCATTACAGGATATTCTAGGCTTATCTTGCATATTTGTTGCTGCAGACTCGTAACCAGCCGTTTCTCTAAGAAACGCAGGTTTCTTTTAGTGAGAAATGGTATTTCAAGACTACATTTTGGGTACTAGATTAGCTCATTGCTACAGGATTCATTATTGTTTTCAGGTCTTTTCAGTGGACAAAATTAGATGGTATCTATGTCTAAATCTATATTTTCCAAGATAAAGTATTCCATGAGTTTATAGTGCTATTTCCAATTCAAATTCAGGTCTACAGGTTTTTACTTACCCTCTTTTATGTTATAATTGTATCTACTGATTTCCACACTAAGAATCCTGCTTCTCAAGGTCACAGGGGATAACAGAATTAGAACATCCCATGATTACTCATTTGCTTTATCCAAATATCACACATAAAATCTCAGTAAAACAATATTTAGTGAGAACAATTGAAATGTTTTGTTTTACATTGTGTAATCCCTATTCCCTCTCATTGTTTTTTTACAATTGTACTATATGTACATTGCTTAAGCATGTAAGCATTACATGCTATACCTGCTTCCTTGTAACTCTCATTTAGTCTTAGCTCCATAGATAATTATATATTGTATATTTAATGTTCGCCAAAAGTCCTAATGTTGATATCTCTCCAGTCATTTTGCTAGTCTGAAGTTCATTCTCTAGTAGATCTTTGGGGAAGGGCTCGTGGGTACAATATTCCCTGAATTGTTGCTTGTCAAAATATTTTATCTATGTCTTTTGTACTTGAAAGTCTGTTTTTCTGAATACAAAATACTTGGCTTAAATTTTCTCTTTTTGAGTATCTTAAATATGTTACATCACTTTTTTCTGCGGTTGAAAGGTTTGATGCTAATCTAATTTTCCTTACCTAATAGGCCACTTGCTGTTTTTGCCTGGATAACCAAGGGATGTTTTCTTTTCTTTTTTCTTTCCTTCTTTTTTCTTTCCTTTCTTTTCTTCCTTCCTCTCTCCTTCCTCCCTCTCTCCTCCTCTCTCCCTCTCCTTTCTTTCTTTCTTTCCTCTCCCTTCCCTTCCTTCCTGCTTTCCTTCCTTCCTTCCTTCCTTCCTTCTTTCCTTCCTTCCTTCCTTCTTTCCTTTCCTTTCCTTTCTCCCTTCCTTTCTCCTTCCCTTCTCCTTCCCTTCTCCCTCCATTCTCCCTCCCTTCTCCTTCCCTTCTCCTTCCTTCCTTCCTTCCTTCCTTCCTTCCTTCCTTCCTTCCTTCCTTCTCTCTTTCTTTCTTTTCTTTTCTCTTTTCTTTCTTCTTTCTCTTTCCTTTCTTTCTATCATTCTAGAATATATATTGGTGTTGGTTGTTCTGGGTTGATATTCTCAGGAACAGATGAGTCCTGTAGTTTCAAATCTTTTTGCACTTCAGGAAAGTTTTTTTCAATTTTTTGATAGTTGTTCTGCTCCCTTGCTTTGGTTTTCTTCCCCACGATTTTTATTTTGTGTACATAGAATCTTCTTTGTCTATCTTCTTTTTTTTTCCTTTTTGAGACAGGTTCTCACTTTGCGTCCAGGCCAAAGTGCAGTGTCATGATCACTGCTCACTGCAGCCTTGACCTCCTCAGCTCAAGCAATCCTCCCACCTCAGCCTCCCGAGAAGCTGGCTGGACTACAGGCACACACCACCATACCTAGCTAATTAGAATTTATTTTATTTTATTTTATTTTTGTAGAGAAGGTGTTTCATTGTATTGCCCAGGCTGGTTTCAAACTCTTGGACTTGAAGTGATCCTCCTGCCTTGGTCTCCCAAAGTGCTGGGATTATAGGCATGAGCCACTGCTTCCAGCCTCTTATCTATCTTCAATATGTGTTACTTTCTCTCCAATCCTTTTTAAAGTTTCTTCATTTATCATTCATTTTAAAATTAGAAAAGTTCCTTTTCTTCACCTTCTATTTTCCTGGAAGCATAATATGTTGTTTTTATTAGTTCTAGGTTAGTGTTTACTTTTGAAATTTTTTTTCTTTCATTTATAATTATTTCCTGAGATCGGTTACCTCCTGTCTGATTCTTTTCTATGTTTTATTTATGTTGTTTTTTCAAATATTATATTCTTTTCTTTATGTCCTTTAGCTCATTTTGAAATAGTTTCAACAGTTTTGATCTGTTCTGTAAGCATAACTGAGTGCTTTCACTGTGGATAGCAGTGGATCTTGAAGTGTGGTTCAAGACCCTTTCAGATGCTCTGTGAGGTAAAAACTATTTTCATAACTTTACTAAGGTGTTATTTCTTTCTTTCACTGTGTTGACATTTGCAATGATAGCTCAAAGCAAGAAGACAGAAAATGGCTTGTGTTTTATCATGAATATAGATAGTGGCGTCAAAATGTACTACTAGTCATTTTACACAGTTTTTTTCGAAAGTCAGTTTCCCTTAATGAAACAGTAAAAGTTAACAATTTTATTAAATGTTGATCGTTTAATACACATCTTTTTAATGTTCTATGTGACAAAATGGGAAGTACACATAAAACACTAGCTTCATACTAACATATGAGGTTGTTTCAGAAAAAGTATTGTAACTGCTTGAATTGTTAGCTGAACTAACCACTTTTTTTTTTTAATTGGAATACCACCTTTACTTGAAAGAATGACTATCAGATAAACTCTGGTTACTCAGAGTTGGGGCATTTGGTAGACATAGTTTGAAAATGAAGTAATTGAGTCTGAAACTTCAAGGGAAACCATGATAGTATTTGTTGCCAATAATAAATTTTGAGCTTTCAAGTAAAAATTAGAATTTTGGAAAATGTGTATTTGGCACTGTGATCTTAACAGTTTGTTAATACTTAAAAGACTTTTCTGGTGACATTGGTGGTAGTATTTACAATGTGACTTTTTGCTATTGGAGAATGAAATGTGTCAACATTTGGAAGTTCTACATAATTCAGTGAACCAATATTCTCCAAGTAATCAACATATTGTTAAAAAGTCATGCAAAAGGTAAAAGATACATTTAAAGATAAACCAATTAATTTTAATAAAATTAAGTTTGAAAAGTTATTTGACAGAATTTTGTATTCCATGCTGCAACTAACTTCAAGCATCTACCAGTTGTCAAAGTTTGATATAATGTCAAAAAATATTGTAATCAGAGTACTTTGGGAGGCTGAGATGGGCAGATCATGAGGTCAAGAGATCGAGACCATCCTGGCCAACATGGTGAAACCTCATCTCTAGTAAAAACACAAAAATTAGCTGGGCGTGGTGGTGCATGCCTGTAGTCCCAGGTACTTGGGAGGCTGAGGCAGGAGAATCTCTTGAACCTGGGAGGCGGAGGTGGCAGTGAGCCAAGATCACACCACTGCACCCCAGCCTGGTAACAGAGCGAGACTCTATCTCAAAAAAAAAAAAAAAAAAAAAAAAAAAAAAAAAAAAAAAAAAAAAATCACAATTATCTGAAAAGGCTAAGATACTTCTTCCTTTTCCAAATATATATATCTGTAAAAGTTGTATATTTCAATGAAAACAGCATATCACAACAGGTGGAATGCAGAAACAGATGTGAAAATCCAGTTATTTTCTATTAAGCTCAATATTAAAATGATTTGCATAAATGTAAAAAAATGCTATTCTTCTTAAATTACCTTCTATTATTTTGAAAAATATAAGTTTTTTTCATAAAATATATTACTAATGTTAACTTATGATGGGTAAATTATAATTTTAAATGCAACAATAAATATTTTAAACATCATTCGATTTTAATTTTAAAGAGGGTAATAAATATCAGCAGATATAACCCATATATATGAAAGCTTTTTGGGTTATCACAATTTTTTAAGAGCATGAAGCGACACTGAGAACAAATGTTTGCAAGCCACTGAATCATGGAGATGCTATCCTATTTCTTATTTTCTTTTATCATATAATATTATAACTTTGTGTGAAATTTGATCACAATTCTTTTTTATTTTTTTGGTAAGAAAGGTTCTTATTCTTTAATATAAAACTAATTTTCTGAACTTTTCAAGAAAGTATAATTGAGCATAACTTCTGCTGTTTTCATGTAACATTAAAATGATGGCAGCATGTTTTCTGAAATTTTAATAGAAAATATTGATTTCTTCTATTTTCAAATATATAGCCATAGAGTTCAAATTAATATTCACTCACAATATATTCTCATAATATCTGTTTTCTTATTCCCAATCTTGTGTTTCTCTCTTCTATATTTTTTTCCCTTAATTAGATTTGAGGAACATTTACCTATTAAGCTTGGTGACTTTATTTATAGTTCTATAATTTTAGAAACATTTCAATAATTTTAACATTTGTCTTTATTAATTCATTTCTTTTACTTTCTTTTGGTTTGTTCATTGTTATTTTGCTATTTTACTACTTTCTTAAAAGTGAAACTCATTTACTTTTGGTACTCAGGCTATAAATTTTCCTTGGAGTACAGTTTTAGCTGCTCCCCATTGGTTTTCTTATAAAATACTCTCCTTTTCATGATTTTCTATAAAATTTGTAATTTCAGTTTTAATTTCCTCTTTGATTAAGAAAATTTCATATAAGAATTAATGCAATACGAAATAAAAGCCATACAGATGAGCAATTATACCACAAAGTGAATTTGATCCCCCAAATTTTAGATCATATCAAAGCAGTACAGTAATTCACTAAGAGGAAGGGATAAATTTTGAATAGAATTACTGAATACATTGTTGGGTTGTTTGATAATTCAATTAATGAAGATCACAAAATCATATAACATAATGGAAAAGCATTTGTGTTACTTAGTGATTTGACATAAAATATTGGAGAAAAAATAATTATGTAAAACCTATGTAAGTCTTGTAATGAGGGCAATGATGACAAATTAGCTAATGAAGATCATCAATTCAAAGAGAACTGAAGGTTAGTCATTGAACAAGGAAAATTGAAATGACCTGAAATCTTAGTTCATACATGAAGGAAACTTGATAGAGAGTTCCCCAAATTTAACGAAAATCCTACAAAGTTACATGACAATAGCAATATCACACTGTAATGCTGCAGGAAACTTTTCTAAACCATTATTAATAAAAAGCAAATTTTAATCAACTATGCTAGAAGAAAACTAAATTATCTCTCTATTTTTTCTACGAAAATAATATAAAATCATTGCCATATAAAGATACAAAGAATCTGTGGCAAAAATATTATAGAGGTATATCGATATTAATTGCCTATGTCAGGCAGTTAATAAAAATATTATTTTCTTTTACTATTTTATTTTTCTGTATTTTCTAATGTTTGCAGAATGCATTAGCTTTATAAAATTTTAGTTTACTATTATTTCTCTTTTCATTCAAAATAAATATTCATGTTTATATCTAGTTTTGCATTTGGAATTTTACATTATGTTTCTTAAAGAATACCCCTTCTTTTCCCTTCCACACATTTACATGCTTTAGGCCTCATGGAGCTTGATCCCCAGACTTGGACTAATCCCAGTTTCTCTGCTTCTCATACATAAACATACTACTTATACTAGCTTTTTTCTTGAGGGATAATGATAGTGATTTCCATGTATTACTTGGGCTGGGTTTTCCAGGGGATCTGAAGCTGAAGAAAATATCAATTTAGTTTTCTTACTATGCTCCCAAGCATTGTCTAAAAAAGATAAAATGCAAAATGGCTTTTGAACCACTTGGCAGCCATTTGGAAAACTAAAATGAAATTGGATCACTACCTTGCTCTTTGTATCTAATACATTCCAGGTGGATCAAATATCTAAACACAAAAAATGAAGTTATAAAATGCTAGCAAAAACATAGGAGAATTTCTATATAATAACAATGTGGGAAAAGGCTTTTTATGTTTGATACAAATCCCAGAGGCCATAAAAAAAGATTGATAAATTTTAATGCAAAAAAATGAAAAAGTTTTACTTGCCAAGAAATAATAAAGTTAAAAGACTAATAACAAGTTGAAAAATGACTATAACACATATCCCATAGGGCTTATTTCCTTAACATAAAAAGAATTCCAGGCCAGGTGCAGTGGCTCACGCCTGTAATCCCACCACTTTGGGAGGCCGAGGCGGGCGGATCACCTGGGGTCAGGAGTTCGAGACCAGCCTGACTAACATGCAGAAACCCCAGCTCTACCAAAAATACAAAATTAGCCGGACATGGTGGCACATGCCTGTAATCACAGCTGCTGGGGAGGCCGAGGCAGGAGAATAGCTTGAACTGGGGAGGCAGAGGTTGTGGTGAGCTGAGATCGCGCCACTGCACTCCACCTTGGGCAACAAGAGCAAAACTCCATCTCAAAAAA
>NW_016804504.1:259702-305487 GCF_001698545.2 Rhinopithecus bieti
ATCTTTTGTACTTTTGAATATTCTTTCAAGTACCTATATTACTTATCAAAATGATATAATTATTTATTAAAAATAAGAGATACCCAGTAACTAGGTTAGTTCCTGGCCTAGATAATTTATCCTGTGGGTATCTGAGCACTATTGGTAGTTCTTTCCCTGAAAATACATATTTAGCACATGGAGAAAAAAGCAAGGTAGCCCCAGGCTGAAATATAAGGTTATCCTCTGTAAAGAAGATCATCACTCCAACAGTGATCTATGAATGACTGCTTAGGAGTTTCTTAGCTGTTGAAATACCAGTCATGGTCTAAGCTCAGGAGAACATAGAAAGCTTAGCATATCTAAAGTGGAAGGCTATTCAGCTGTCCAATGTGGAGGAAGACTGAGCTCATAGATGGGAGCTGGGCAGTGTGTGATCTAGAAAAGGGAGTCAAGAATAGAATTTGACAGTATTCATCTAGTACTGACTGAGGGAGAGGATGCTTTCTGTAGTGTACAGTTACGTCTTTTAGTTTTCCTGTAAAATCAGTAACTACCATTTCAGTGATCTTTGAGTAGTGGCTAAGAACATGGCTTTTAGAGACAAACAGATCTGAGTTCAAATCCCAGTTTTTTTTTCTATCAGCTAGATGATTTTAGGCAAATGCTAATTCTCTGAGCTCCAGTTTATGTATTATTAAAATGCGGATAATAACCTTTACCTCAAATACTCTTGTGGATTTAAAAAAAACAACATAACAAAAGTCTAACACAGTGTCCAGCATAGAGTTGGTGCTCACTAAATAATAACTATTATTTTTTCTTTACAGATGGCTTTTATCCTCTCTACCACTTAAGTGCCTAAAGATCAATTAATAATTGGAATGAATTAAATTGAATCAAACATTTAACATCTTGCTATTAGTAAGATAAACATAGCCTTCAGACAGGGTCTGTCAGACGAAGAGGGAAGCTTAGACCTTTTTCTTTCTTTCTTTTGTTCCTTTATTTATTTGGAGGCTTTTAGTATAAAAAATAAATGGGCCGGACGCGGTGGCTCACACCTGTAATCCCAGCACTTTGGGAGGCCGAGGTGGGTGGATCATGAGGTCAGGAGATCAAGACCATCCTGGCGAACACGGTGAAACCCCGTCTCTACTAAAAATACAAAAAAAAATATTAGCCGGGCGTGGTGGTGGGCGCCTGTAGTCCCAGCTACATGGGAGGCTGAGGCAGGAGAATGGCGTGAACCCGGGAGGCGGAGCTTGCAGTAAGCTGAGATGGCGCCACTGCACTCCAGCCTGGGCGACAGAGCGAGACTCCGTCTCAAAAAATAAAAAATAAAAAATAAAAATAAATAAATAAATAAATGAAAAATTTCAAAACTGTGTTCCAAAAAATCATGGTGTCTTTTAAGTATTGTTTACATGAAATGTAATAAAATATATTGTGTTATTCACATGAAAATAATATTTGAAATATGAAATGTATAGTGCACCACAGGTAGGACACAAGATAGATGAAAGTTTCTTTTAGTCACTGTGTGCCTCTGGGACTGGATGAATGGTCTCCTTCGATGATAAAGTCAAATGTCAAAAGTTGAAGTTCTTCATGGAGATGAGAACCAGCCAAATGGCCATCTGAATCCCCAGGCCCTGTTCCATGGAGCAAAGCAAAATAGAAAGGCAAACTCCTCTAATGGGCTACAAAACTTCCATACACATTTTTCTCTTCCACTTGTTCAGCATTTCTAAGTTGCTAATGACAAAAGCCGAGCATTTGTGTCTCATGTCTTCCTTTTGGCTGGTGTGACACAGTCTTTAACATGAATCTGGGCAGGTTGCCACTTGGGGGCCAGGATAATGCCCTTGTAATGCAGGGAACACTCAATACACTCACATTTCCCTGTATCATGGTGAGCTGCTTCAGCCCAGTTAGAAATCAAGAAATGATACAGTTAAAAGACTCTTCAAGAACCAAGAAATAGCTCCTAAGTGGGGTCTTCAGTTGGATGCCAAAGAGAAATGGCTCATTTTCTCCTTGGTTGAGTGAATTTTTGCTGCTGACCTGTAAATTCTAAACTATTTGAAAGTTACTGGCTGGGAAATTAATGGAAACTGAGCTGGAAATTTTTCCTTTCTTACCCTTATGTGTGATGCCTTATTTAAAATAATTCAGACTCAAAGTGAATTTCTAGCAAATGGTGCTATGGCTGCTATTAAATTTATTGATGGCGAATACATCATCCTTGCTTTTTATGTATGATGTCGCTGATGTGGTGATTTTTTTAAAGCTTCATGGTGAGACTTTTTAAAAATTCACCTCTTCCATCTGCCCCATAGTGCTAAGTGACTTCAGGTTAAGATGCCATTTAGCAAATTAATTTACCATGTTGATATTTTATGGTAAAGCTTTGGAAAACCATTAAAGAAACCACACTTATTTTTTATATATTGGGATGTTTTTTATGTGCTAAGATTTTATATAAATTTGTTATTTATCTTGATGAAAGCCAGATAAATAAATGCTCCTATTGTGCCTAATAACTCAACTCTTTGCTTTCACAAGGCCAGAGCAAGGCTGAAAGGAAATTCATCTCAAAGCTATTAAGAAAAGCCAGATAGAAGGAGAGCATAAAAATGAAATGAACTATGGTGAAAAGGCCAGACCCTCTTCCAGCCTGCTCTACATCATCCCATCTACCCAGATGGAACAAAGATTTAGAGTTCCAAACAGAAGTCAAGAATAGAAAGAAATGATGCAGGATGGTCTGAGAAAGGGATCAGTCCATCCTGTGTTCATAGGA
This sequence comes from Rhinopithecus bieti, assembly GCF_001698545.2. Taxonomy (NCBI): domain Eukaryota; kingdom Metazoa; phylum Chordata; class Mammalia; order Primates; family Cercopithecidae; genus Rhinopithecus; species Rhinopithecus bieti. The sequence continues at coordinate 262,488 of NW_016804504.1, forward strand.
GACACAGGGAGAAAAAGAAATCATTTGGTGAAAAGTCTCAGCAGCCCAAAGCAGAAATAATATGACCACCCCCAAACTGCCACCATGGCCCCCATTTGAATACACCTCAAAAGCAGCCCTTGCTTCTATTACTCTCTTTATTCCCCATATGTGTGAGGAGATGAAACAAAGGAATGAAGAAACTACCTGGGTGCCTCTTCCTTCATACTTGGGGGAGGGTTTGGTCCCAATGTTCAAATTTAATGAAGCCCCTGGTGGCCAGAATGCAAAGAACATGACAGGTGATATGGACTTTGAGGATTTTCTCTAATAACCTACGGTAGGTGAGCTTTCTTTTTTTTTTTTTCTTTTCTGTTTTTTTTGAGACAGAGTCTCATTCTGTCACCCAGGTTGGAGTGCGGTGGAGCAATCTCAGGTCACTGTAGCCTCCACCTCCTGGGTTCAAGCAATTCTCCTGCCTCAGCCTTCCAAGTAGCTGAAACTATAGGCAGGCACCACCACGCCATGATAATTTTTGTATTTTTAGTAGAGACGGGGTTTCCCAATGTCTGGCAGCCTGGTCTTGAACTCCTAACCTCAAGTGATCCACCTGCTTTGGCCTCCCAAACTGCTGGGATTACAGGTGTGAGCCACTGCATCTGGCCAACCTTTCATTTTAAAATCCCTGCAACTGCACAGCTCAGAGCACAATCTCACTCTCCTGTATCATGTGATTGAGTCTGCATATCTTATCTTTCCATCAAGTTGGATGTCATTCCAAATTCCTGAAGAATCCAGTTTTTAACTCCCACCTACCTAATGCTATTCACTCAGCTATCATGTTCTTCCCATTTTTCTTGGTCCAAATCCTGTCCACCCCTCAAGAGTAGCTAAAGTTATTTCCACTTTGAGAAACCTTTTGTAACAGCATAGGTCATTCATTGGGGCCACCTTTTTCCTATGTTTGGAGAACGACTCTTCTAAGACACGTCTACCTTTCCCTACCACCCTAACGATGCTGGATACCCATGTCCTCGGCTTCCTTTGCAGGTAGGGTGTGGTCATGTGACCTAGACTCTCCCAGTGAAATGCCCACACCCTAAACTAGCTGTGAGAAGAAGGTGGGAAATTGTAGACTCCTTTCTGGTGGCCAGTGGGGCCAGCAGCAGTGGCAGACCACCTGGCTCCCAGAAGCAGTAAATAGCTGTGCTTCCTGCAGCTGAATTCTGCTTTGGTGGCAGTGTCTTGGTAAGCAGCACAGTGTGTGCTCAGTAGTAGTGGCTGTGATATCTTGCTGTTCCAGTTGCCTGCATAATTTGGAGCATTGTTTCTGCCTGCACAATCTAAGACTGGTTCTCCAGCTTCTCAGAGATTCTGTAATATACCTTCTAGGTTTTTGAAAACAGTTTTATTGTAATATGATTCACATGCCAGATAATTCACCTATTTAAAGTATGCAATTCACTGTTTTTAAGTAAATTCATAGAATTGTGCAATGATCAGCACAGTGTAATTTTCAGGACGTTTTGTCCTCTAACTCCCCCCTCCCCGACACACACACACAAAACATACTCATTAACCACCAGTCACTTTCCATTCCTCCCTCAACTCCCAGCCTCTTAGGCAACTGCTAATCTACTTACATCTCTAGGTTTGCCTATTCTGGGCATTTCATACAAATAGAATCATAGTGTGTGTGTGTGTGTGTGTGTGTGTGTGTGTGTGTGTGTGTGAGACTGGCTTCTTTCACTGAATATGTTTTCAAGGTTCATCCATGTTGTAGCATGTATTAGAATTTTGTTCCTTTTTATGATTGAATAATGTTCCATTGCATGGATATACCAATTTTCTTTATCCATTGGTTGTTTCTACTTTCTGACTGCTATGAATAATGCCTCTATGAATATTTATAGGTATTTGTATATTTTGATTTCTCTTGGGTATATACCCAAGAAATGTTATATTTTGATTTCTCTTGGGTATATACCTAGGAGTGGAATTGCTATGTTATATGGTAGTTATGCTTAACCTTTTGGGGAACTGCAAAACTTTTAAAAAGTGGCTGCACTACTTTGCATTACCACCAGTAAGGTGTGAGAATTCCAATTTCTCCATTTCCTTGCCAGCACTTGTTATTATCTGTCTTTTTTATTATGCCATCCCAGTAGGTATGAAATGATATCTCATTGTGGTTTTGTCCACTTTTTTTTTTTTTTTTTAAGACAGAATCTTGCTTTGTCGCCCAGACTGGAGTGCAGTGGCACAATCTTGACTCACTGCAGCCTTGACCTCCCAGGCTCAGGTGATCCTCCCATTTCAGCCTCCTGAGTAGCTGGGACTACAGGTGCATGCCACCATGCATGGCTAATTTTTTGTATTTTTAGTAGAGATGGGGTCTTGCCATGTTGCCCAGGCTGGTCTTGAACTCCTGGTCTTATGTGATCCTCCCGCCTTAGCCTCCCAAAGTGCTGGGATTACAGGGATGAGCCTCCATACCTGGCCTGTCCACTAATTGTTAAATAAATTCTTTCTGCTTAAATTTATTTTCCTACAACTAGAACCCTCACTGATCCACTCCTTATTCAGACTGAAATTTATCCAAGTGTGGATAAATCCCTGGATGTAAGATGCATTTCTCCTTTCCTGGGTTGTAACCTACTGGGAATCAGAGAGCTGATCACCTACTTCTGTGTGTTTCCCATAGTGCCTAACCTGGAGCTGAGCAATTAGAAGGCTTTAAATGCACACTTGTTTATTGGGGGATTGTTGATTGGTTAATCAAAACAGTTCCTTACTTACCTCAAAATTCTGGAAACTTGTCTTTTATACTCTCATTAAGCAGACTCAATCATGGAGAAATGTAGCAGGTGCTAAGGACATGGATTTTGGAGACTGGTCAAATTTGATTCTAATTCTATCTCTACTTATTACTAGCTGTAGAACCCAGGACTAATTAATTAACCCCTCTGAGCTTTGACTTTCCTATTTACAAAGAGAGATGATAACAGGTATCTCAGATAAGTGTTATGGGGATTAAACTATATCCTGTATGTAAAATAATAGAACAATGATGCATGAAAATTGCTCGATAAATGTTAGTTTCCTCTGGACCCCCACATCTCCTCCAATCCTGTTCCTAGTTATCTGGCTGAGAGATGCACCCCAGCTAAATTTGCTGTTTTACATTGAGTACACAAGGACACAAAGAAGGAAGTGATAGGCACTGGGGCCTACTTGAGGGTGGAGGGTGGGAGGAGGGTGAAGATCGAAAAACTACCTGTTGGATATTATGCTTATTATCTGGGTGACAAAATGATCTGCACACCAAACCTCTGCGACACACAATGTCCCAGTGTAACAAACCTGCACATATACTTCCTGAACCTAAAATACAAGTTGGAAAAACAATTTACTGTTTTACAGCATTATCAGGAGGATAGAGCAATGCTGCTGCTTACATGACTTAATGTTCTTGCAAATGAGTATTATGTCAAGGGATTATAACCATCGGGGGAGAGAGGGAAAGACCTTACCCAAACCCAGTTTAGAGAGCAGAAAGCTGTTGATTTCAGAGAGCGCAAAGGTAAAGTTGCCACTGGGAAGGAAGGAACAGGCTGCAAGGGAGGCCTGAGCTCTGCTGTTTACATGTCCTGTTTCCCCAGAGGACTCTTTTTTTGGGCTATGACCACATAGGCATAGAATCTTTTCGAAGCAAAGTTGATGTTTATTTCAGATGACCTATTTCTAGGGGGCATTGTGGGATCTGACTTGAAGAAGCCATGTATATACCACAGGCTGAAGGATTAATTGTGGGGTATCTTGCAGGAATGTTGGTGTGTTTTGTGAAGATTGTTGTCTGTCACAGCTGTCTTTATTCATAGTACATTCAGAGAAAGTTTCCATCCTGGGGGGCTTAAAATAAAGCATCTAATTGAGTGAAACTTTTCCTGTAATGATTGTGAGAGGGTTGAGCTACATATTTGTGATAAACTAATGGCAGTTGAATCTGGCTTTTGAATGAAGCTTACCTGGGGTACAATATAACCTGATATTTAGTGTTAAAATTTTCCTTATCTTTTACCAAGTAATTTAAATTCCTTCAGCAGAGGTCAAAATGATGCTACAGATTCCTCAGTGAGAACTCAATAAATAAATCTAGAGGAGTTAACAGACGAATTTTTTTGTAATTAATGTGTAAATTACTGCATGGAAGGCCTTTGTGAGAGTGGGTTTTAGTAGTGAGCAGAGGGAAGTGATCATGGCGGGGAATCAGATTTCTAAACAGGACACAGTGAATGAGAAAACAGCAGGCAGGATGGAGAGGCTGCAGATACAGAAGTTAATTTAATGTCTTGGTTTCCCAGAGACAGCTCTACCTGGTTTCATTCAATCATTCAACATTTAGTGAGCACCTACTATAGACCAGTTTCTGTGCTGGGAACTTCGATGACAAAGCAGGGCCTTTATTGTGAAAATCTTTTTGTTGTGTACAGACCTGAACCTAATCTTCCTCCTATAGATTGGATCCTGGAACTCAGGAACCTGAATTCTAGCTTAACCCACTTGAGCTGTAGCCAGCCTTTAGATCTGTGAGCATTGAGTATAAGGGACTGTTGTTGTAAGCCTCTGGTTTTTGGGGTAGTTTGTTACATAGCATCATTGTGGCAATAGCTGATTAATACATTATAATAGATTTGGATTGTCTTCTGAAAGCATTAAGGAGCCACTAAAGAATATTAATCAAGGGAGAAGTAGATAACTTTTACCTTTCAGAATGATCAGCCAGAGAGGCTGCAGTGGTCTCCTGGGTAGCCACTGCTCCTCCATCTTGGGTACCAGCATGAGATAGATGGAGCAGTACTCAAGCCCAAAGTAGCTGCTGGTCCAAAGACAATGAGAGCCAAGCAGAGCATATCCTAACCAACCTGTAGCTTGCAACCTAAAGAATGGATTGAAGATGGCAAAACTAGACAGAGACAGACCATCAAGGAGACTGTTACAATTATGTAGGCTTGAACTTGGGAAGTGACAGTGGGGGAGAGGGAACTATTTAGGAGGTAGAATTCACTGGCTGTGGTGATGATCAGATGTGAGAGTTGCAGGAGAGAAAGGTCAAGGATAACTTGGTTGTCAATCGGGCAGACAACAGTGCCCTTCACTGAGATATAACACTCAGGGGAACATATTGTTTTCTAGGGGGAGATGGCAGGAGAGGCAAACAGCAGATTCATTTTAGAGCATGTTGAATTTGTGTGTTCATGAGATGTCCAAGTTATGTCCAGAAGACAATTAGATATTCAGTTGGTGTTATCAGCAAACAACAGCAAAAGGACCCCAGCAAATAGATGAACCTTCCCAAGGAGATTATGTAGTCTGAGAGTAAAAGAAGTCCAAGGACAGAACTCCAGAGAGCATGGACATTTAAAACATGGATCAAAAAAGAGGAGACTGAGAAGAAGATGTTGCAGAAAGGAGGAGACAGTGGAATCATGCAAATTGAGAGAGTAAAGAGTTGTACAAAGGAGGGAGTGGTAATGAGCAATTTTACGTATGTATGCATGTATTTATTTATTTATTTTTAGATAGAATCTCTCTCTGTTGCCCAGGCTGGAGTTCAGTGGCATGATCTCGGCTCACTATAACCTCTGCCTCCTGGGTTCAAGTGATTTTCCTGCCTCAGCCTCCTGAGGAGCTGAGACTACAGGCACGTGCCACCACACCCAGCTAATTTTTGTATTTTTAGTAGAGATGGGTTTCGCCATGTTGGCCAGGCTGGTCTCGAACTCCTGACCTCAAATGATCTGCCCACCTTAGCCTCCCAGAGTACTGGGATCACAGGTATAAGCCATCACACCCAGCTATGGGCAAATTTTCCAGAGAGACAGAATGTATTAGTACATGAGCTAAAGTGGTTCAATTACTGGTACTGGAGTAAAAAAGAATTGGGTTTGAGTCCTGGTTCAGCAGTTTATAGCTATGTAATCCTTATCTTACTTTTCAAAGGCTATTTTCTCATCTATAAGTTGGGAACAACCTCAGTATCTATCTCATATGGCTGCTGAAAGGACAAATGAGATTGTGGATATATGAGTACTGACCTAGAACAGTATCTGATGTATAATGAGCCCTCATTAAATCCTAAATATTATTGTTATTGTTAGTTGTTACTTAGCAAAAGCAGGTCATTGGTGACCAAGATGAGGGCAGTTTCAATGACATGATGAGGCAGAAGTCAGGACACAGTGGGTGAGGGAGTGAATAGGAGCTGAGGAATTAAAGAAATTCTTGTAGAAAATTCTATTGCCTGACATGAAGCAGAGAAAATATGTAGGATAGTAATTTGACGAGAAGCACAATTGAAGAAAATTTTGCTTTGTTTTGTTTGTTTCTTTTACAGGAAATGAAGTTGGCATGCTTACAAGCTGTGGAGAGAGTTTCAAGAAAGGAAAGAGAAAGACAATTGGCAAAGTAGGGTCTTACAGGAAAAAACAAATAGAACCCCAGGAACGAGTGGTGAAATAAGCCTTTAATTAGTGAAGACAAAAACAAAAACCACCCAGGCTTTCCACTGGAAATGGAAATAAAGAAAATTTTTTAAAAGGTAAGTACGATGAAGTGTTAAATTTTTGTTTTTTGTTTTTGTCTTCTTGTTTTGGTTTGCTTTTTTGGAGACAGAGTCTTGCTGGAGTGCAGTGGCATGATCTCGGCTCACTGCAACCTCCACCTCCCAGGTTCAAGAGATTCTCGTTCCTCAGCCTCCTGAGTAGCTGGGGCTACAGACATGTGCCACTACACTGGGCTAATTTTTGTATTTTTGGTAGAGATAAAGTTTTGCCATGTTAACCAGGCTAGTCTTGAACTCCTCCTTAAACCTGCCTCAGCCCTCTCAAAGTGCTGGGGTTACAGGTGTGAGCTACCAGGCCTGGCCCTCAAATTTTTATTTTCCAAATCCCAGAAAAGCTGGAGACGGTCATCTGGCCAGGCAGGGCTGCACCTGCCTTAGGAAGTGGGCTGCACTTCCCAGAAGGCTGTTCATGGATGTGAAGGTAATCTCAGGAACAGGGGTTTTGGATGACTCCTGGGATAGGAGGCTGGGTATAAGGACACTGTTTTGGTGAGAAGCAGTGTGTGTTCCATATGATTCCATCCCACAACTCCTCAAGCCTTCAGTGAAGTTATGAAATTCACAGAATCGCTACTGTAATAGAATTTCCTGCAGAAAATGATGAGAGGAGTTAAGGTGAGCCTCCTAGCTGCCTCAGCCTCCTGACAAAACACATGCAGAAGGAATAGACAAGCCAAAGGCAAGTAAGTGTTGTATTTGCATAAGCCTTAAGGAGAATCTTCAGACTCATACTGGGAGGGAAGTTGAGAGTTTGGGTTAGGTTAAGTTACTTAAGTCTCTGCTGGGCAGAGGGACACCCAAAGTGACATCTCAGTCATATAAGTTTGTTGGGGAGGGTTGAACAATTTTGTCGAGGTTGAACCTATCTTACTATACCCCCCCCCCCCACGCTATATATATTTTTTTGTATTTTCCAGCTAAGTGGAAGACAAAGTCATTCAGCGTTTTTAGGCAGAGTCTTTATTTAAAGTCAGGTTAATCTGACCAAGGTTTTTTTTTTCTTCTTTTCCAGTCCCTACTGTATATTTAATTTCACAACTGACAAACCCATATTAAACTTTAAATCATGAAATTCTAAAAAACTCAATTGATGAAAACTCATTTTCATCCAAGTTTCAGGACCATGTCATTTGTGTAAAGTGAGGTGCACCTGTGCCAATAATTTACGGTAAGCTTTTATTTAAAGACATTTACATCACATTGAATTAAAAAAAAAAAAAAAAAAACAGCAACAACAACAACCTTCTCATCTCCCAGTGTAGCAGAGACCAGCAAGTATGACTGTCTCCATCTTGCAGGTGAGAAGCTAAAGCACGGTGAGACTGAATCACTTCTTCAAGGGTCTTTTGTATTCCAGGGCATCCCAGCTACTGAATATGTGGTAAATCACGTAAACTCCCAAACAAGAACAGTGAACAAATAAGCTATCATCTGTTAATATTTATGGAGCCCTTGTGTCATGCTCATTCTATGGTGATGCTATAAATTATTAAAATAAAGATGTGAAATGCACATTCCTGGACCTAAAAATCCTATAATTTGGTTAGGGAGACCAAACTTCAACACTTAAAAGTTTACAAAGAATTTGAGAAATAAATAACCTTTGGAGACAATGGCAGGAAAAATCCTGAGGCATTTGTGATGTGAGTAGAAAATAGAATAAAAAATAAATTGGAGGTCAAAAGAAAGGAGAGGCCAGAATGGGCTGGAGTTGACGGAGAAGACATCATGTGGGGGAGGGAATTTAACTGGACCTTGGGGAATGGAGAGTGGTTGTAGGGTCATCTTGTCATTATCATCTTGCTTATGCAAGAACAGATGTATAAACATGGAACCTCATGAGTTTCCATCTGAGAGGACACTTTCAGACCTGTCTGAAAACAATTCAGACTTCTGAATTAGCATCAGTAAGTGTTAAGGTGGGGAGGTGATGGGAAGAAATGCACTGAAAGCTAACTTTCCTAAGATCTCATCTCCCCCCCATGGCAAGAACCAGTTCTCGGGATTAGAGGAGTTTCCTTAGGATTCTCACAACCCTGGATCTCACACATGTTCCCCTGTGCCTCAAATCTCTGGACTTGTGACATGAATGAATCCTCCAGCTGCCCTAGTTCTTGATGGTCTATTATAGTTTGCTCTTCCATGAGGTAAAAGTAAGAGAACTCTTTCCTAAACCTGTGCATTTTCCAAAATGTTCACTTCAGAGTTTCCTGAGACAGCCTCCTGGGATTGGCAAACATTGTGGCCTGCATAGAGTCATGGCAGGGCAGGGTGTTGCTACCACTCATTTCTCAACTGGAAATCTGGTGGGCAAGAGCTATAAGAATAGATAGCTTAGAGACTCTACCCATCTGAATACTGGATGGTCAGTTGATGGGTATAAAATGGTCGTTGAGTCCTCTGGACTCACTTGGTCCATTCTGGGCAGTGGACTCACATTGGAACAACTTTTTAATAATAGGTCCCTGGCATCCATAACCTGAACTCAGCAGGCTCTGAACTTGTCCATTCTCTCCCTGGCTTTCCCAAACACACACCCATGCCCTTTGTTATTCCTGAACACAAAAGCCTTATTCTCTTATTATCTCATACAGTGGAGGTTAGGTGACCCATAGAACTTATTTGTAAATATGTAGCCAACCTTGTTAGTAAGAAATAAAAATGCTGGTGTCAGAAATTAAGAGAATCTACAGAGGTGCAGGTATTTACATTTCATGAGCAATCTCATTACCTTAGGGTATGGATTTTAACAGCTGGCAAGGAGGATGGCCAAGTGTCGAAGTCTCTTATACATGGACACAGGTTATACCTGGGCTTCCTACAGAGCATGGGTCAGGCTTTCATCCCTGGGTTATGAATGTCAAAAGAGTCAGCTAAGAGAAACCAAAATCCTTATTCTGTGCTACCGATGCAGGCTCGATTTCTCACAATATTCTCATGATACAGAAGCCCTGAGCCAAGCTTATAAACTAAATACTTGCATGGAATCAGAGAATCCTGTTGAAACCACAGCAAAGGAAGCTATGGAAAAGCTCCATGGAGTCATCTTCACAACCCAGGACACAAAGCAAAATAGACTTCAAGTGTGTTTTAAAATGTTCAAAGAAAGAGAGGAAGGAATAGAACTTGTAAGGGAAGAATAGAACATTATTTTTATTTTTATTTTTTGAGACAGAGTCTCACTCTGTCACCCAGGCTGGAGTTCAGTGGTGCCATCTTGGCTCACTGCAACCTTTGCCTCCCAAGTTCAAGCAAATCTCATGCCTTGGCCTCCCCAGTAGCTGGGACTAAAGGAACCCACCACCAATGCCCGGCTTATTTTTTGTGTTTTTAGTAGAGATAGGGTTTCACCATGCTGCCCAGGTGGTCTCGAACTCCTGAGTTCAGGCAATCTGCCTGCCTTGGCCTCCCAGAGTGCTGAGATTACAGGCGTGAGCCACTGCCCCCGGCCAGGACATTATTTTTTTTTAAAGGAGGGATTTAAAAAAGAATCATGGTAGATTGTATCTTCCAAAGTTTGTTGCAGATAGTGGCCACAACAATGCTTTCCTATCTCACATGCTTTTCTTACAATGTGTACTTGTATTCTTTCCATTAAGAGGTAGGGTCCCTTCCCCTGAGGGACATGCTTATGACTCTCTTGTGATTAATAGACTGTGGTATAAGTGATGCTGTGTGATTTCTGAGGCTAGATAGAAATGTGAGTCCGTTTTTGCCTGCTTACTGGATCACTTGTGCTGGAGCTCTAAACTACTGTGTAAGCAGTCCACCTGCTTGGAGGCTGTCACGTGTGAGGAAGCCAAAATTAGCCCATGCAAAGAGACCACACGTAGAGAGGTGCTGTAACTGCAGAGAGGAAAAGAGCTATCTGGCCATTCCCCAACTTCTCCAGTCCTCTGCTGTTCCCGCTGTAGCCACAGTCTGACTGCAATTACTTAAGAGACCCTAAGGCAAAACCTCTAGTTGAGCCCTTTTTGAATTCCTAACCCAAAAAATCATGAGCAAAATAAAATGATTGTTTTGGGCTGCAAAATTTTGAGGTAATTTGTTATGTAGTAATAAATAATTGGAACATATAGAAGTTCTAGAAGTTAAAATTTTGAGGAAACCAGTGAATGGATTAAATAGTAATTTAGATTAGTTGAAGAGAAATGACAGAATTAGATATATTCTAATCACACAGACTGGAGAGAGAAAAGATAGAAAAAATTAAAAGGAAATGAAGAGACATGGAATTTGAAATAAAAGATTACATTATACTTCTAGTAGAGATTGCAGAGAAAGATAATAGAGAAAGGAGGAGAGAAAGTTTTGAAGAGATAATGGCTGAAAATTTTCCTGAATCAAAAACATGATTCCTCAGGCAGAAATTGCACAAATAATTGAGTAGAATAAGTAAAAATAAATCGAGATCTAGACATGGTGTAGTAGACATATAGAAAGTCAAGTGAAAAGAGAAAATCTTAAAGCTTTATGATGGAAAGCACAGATTATCTATTGAGTTAGGCAATACGAAATATAGATCAATTGTAATTCAAAAATGATTGAGTAGGACTTCTACTTATGCGTATGAAGGATTAACTGCTATGGGAATTGCCCTCCCTATGAAAATAGCTAGAAAACCAGATAAAATGTATTAACCCAAATGTTCACTAATTTGTGAACAAATAAACAGATTGTGATTTATCCACATGGTGGAATAATAGTCTGCAATAAAAAGGCAGTAAATAACATGAACGAACCTCAAAAGCATTATGCTAAATGAAAGGAACAAGATACAAAAGAGCATATGCTGTATGAGTCCATGTATGTGAAATTCCAGAAAATTCAATCTAACCTTTAATGACTAAAAGATTAGTGGTTGAACTCGGTGGTGGCCACTGCGCAGACCAGACTTCGCTCATTCTCGCGCCTCGCTCAGCTTTTCCTCCGCAACCATGTCTGACAAATCCAGTATGGCTGAGATCGAGAATTCGATAAGTCGAAACTGAAGAAGACAGAGACGCAAGAGAAAAATCCACTGCCTTCCAAAGAAATGATTGAACAGGAGAAGCAAGCAGGCGAATCATAATGAGGCGTGCACCGCCAATATGCACTGTACATTCCACAAGCATTGCCTTCTTATTTTACTTCTTTTAGCTGTTTAACTTTGTAAGATGCAAAGAGGTTGGATCAAGTTTAAATGACTGTGCTGCCCCTTTCACATCAAAGAACTACTGATAAGGAAGGCTGCCCCTGCCTCTCCCATCTGTCTATCTGGCTGGCAGAGAAGGAAATAACTTGCATGTTGGTGAAGGAAGAAGTGAGGTGGAAGAAGTGGGGTGGGACGACAGTGAAATCTAGAGTAAAACCAAGCTGGCCCAAGGTGTCCTGCGGGCTGTAATGCAGTTTAATCAGAGGGCCATTTTTTTGTTGTTGTTGTTCAAATGATTTTAATTATTGGAATGCACAATTTTTTAAACATGCAAATAAAAAGTTTTAAAACTTAAAAAAAAAAAAAGATTAGTGGTTGCCAGGAGCCAGAGGGAAGAAGAGGGACTAGAATATGAAGAGTCAGGAGGGAGTATTTTTGGATGATGGAAATATTTTATACCTTGATTGTGATGGTAGTTACTTTACTGTACATTTATCAAAACTTAAAATTGCATACTTAAAATTGCATACTTAAATTTGGTAAATTTTGTCTGGGTGTGGTGGCTCACACCTGTTGTAATCCCAGCACTTTGGGAGGCTGAGGTGGGTGGATCACTTGAGGCCAGGAGTTGGAGACCACCCTGGCCAACTTGGTGAAACCCTGTCTCTACTAAAATCAGCCGGGCATGATGGTGCACATCTGTAATTCCACCTACTCAGGAGGCTGACGTACATGAATTGCTTGAACCCAGGAGGCAGGGGCTGCAGGAGCCAAGATCCCAGCATTGCACTCCAGCCTGGGCGACAGAGTGAGACTCCGTCTCAAAAAAAAAAAGGTAAATTTTATTGTTTGTAAATTTATCTCAATAAAACATGGTCAAATACTAGAAATTTTATATGGCTCAACTGGATAGAAACACAGAATGACAGCAGACTTTTCATCTGTAACAATAGATGCTGAGAGACCATAAATAATATTTTCAAAGTAGTAAGAAAAAAAATAGTATGCATGTAGGAGTCTTTAGCTAGTTAAATGAGTAGTTTTCCAACATTAGTGATTTTGCATCAAAATCACCTGGAGGGTTTATAAAAATGCAGATTGCAGAGGCAATCCCTGGAATTTCTGCTTCAGTAGGTCTTGGCTGGGCTGAGAATATACCTGTCTAATAAGTTCCCCTGTATTTCAGATTCTGCTATGAAAGGAACTATACTTAAGAACCACCAAGATAAACCATCCTGTGAGAGGGCTAAAAAAGAAAAACTTCAGCCTTACAACAACTAAGAGAGTTTAGCACCTACACACCCTATCTGAAAGAACTAGTAAGAGCTTCTTCAGTATAAAAAAGACCAAATCAGAGCCGGTGAACGGGAGGTAAGAAGCCCTTCTTTAAATATTACCGACACATCTCTCCCACCAAATTGCCAAAACAGCATTCTCTGGAGGAGAGTCTCTTTTATTCCATCCCGTGGAAGGTTCCCTCCCACTTGCCAAGAATATGTTGAATCACTTCTTATGGCAATAAAAAAGCAGAAGGGAACGGAAGATTTGTTCTCTTACCCTTAATAGACTGAGAATTATTTTCTTGCTATGAATGTAAGAAGCAGTTAGCCATCAGGAGGAGAGACCAATCAGGGTACACATTATAGAAGCCAGGCCTTTTATGTAGTGGCAAAACAAGTGTGGGGTGGCGGGAGTGATCCCTGGGTGCAGGCCATAAGAGGTGCATTTTCTCTAGGGAATCAAAACAATAATAGAGTCAAGCTAAAGTATATATACTTTCTATTATCACTACATGCCATCAATTCTAAATAATGTCAGTGATAAAACACTCTTCCCCAATAAAAATCTTTTGTTTGGTCTAAGTTCTAAACAATTGCTGAAGTTACCTGTTAAATTTTAGTAATATATGCAAACTTCAAATTAACACATTTTTATTACTTATCATTTATTATTATATTATACATGATAGTTCATATGGAGAGTTGCCAGTTATACAGTTGTCTCCAAATATATTCAGATTTAGGTACATGCTTTTGTTTTAAGAATAAGTTAGTAATGGTTCAAAATCACGTGAACTTGCTTTGTGTCTCCAACTCTAGAGATATTACATATTCCTACGTTTAAGCAGTAGATTAGAAATAAGTGCTCATACCAAAGTGATTATAAAAACAAAGAAACAAACGAGTTACTAAAATTCCATCTTTCTATGTAACTATTTAGACTTTTAAATTATTTTGGAAATTTAAATCAGTGGAACAAGATATAAAATTTGAGGTGATATATTTTGTTTAATAAGTGCAAATTTTAGTTCATTAATTTTGTTACCAACTAATATCTTTAAAATGAAAATTTCTGCCTTTTGAGTTTTTCTGTTGTTTTAAACTGTCATTTTTCATTATTGTAAAACACCAATATGTAAGTACAAACTTTTCTAAATCTTTGACTCCAAAAATGTATTATAATCAAAAAGTGTTAATCTATTACTGATTTCCTTTTATGCATTGCAATATTTATATGCAGTATTTACTTTTTTACTGTCATGTATGTGCATATATACATACATATATCCATATTTAAATAAAATAAAACCCCCATTATCTGTGTTTCTTTTCTAGCCATCATGATTATTTGTTCAATTTCATGATTATTACTGAAAGCGATTTTGTCATATAGAGGAGATGTTAAAAATGACCTGCTCTGGTGTGGGCAGATAGGAGTAGGTGTATGTGCCTTCTGGAATGGTCTCCTGGACACTGGGCCCAACTCCTTCAACCAAAAGGACAGAAAAATGGAAATAAATTTAATTTTGTGGTTTTAACTCACTGCATTAAGTGAGAAAGCATCCCTTTAACTCCAGGGAATATGGGGTGGCGGCAGTGTTGGGGTGGAAATGGAGAGCTGATACTGTAGCAATGGTGGTGATGTACTGGCCACTGCACAGGGAGGCTGTGCACAGAGAACAGTAACAGGAGACTCACAAAAACTGAACAAACACCATTTTTACAATGGAGAATTGACTAGATGAGGGCATACACCACCTATAATCTCTGGAAGAGAAGAGACAGGGAGGTTTGGAGGGAAATCAAAGCCAAATATTATTTCACTTGTCCTTCAAGCCTATAAATGCCACTAAAGCAGATGAGGCTTCAGTAAACAAAAGTTATCTTGGCTTGAAAGTAGTCTTCTCTAAGTATAGTCCTATGACATGAATCAATTATATTTTGAGTAGCAGTAGCATGAAAGATATATTGTATTTAAGAGTATATATGTGTTGGCCTATTAAGAAATTACGCAGGCCGGGTGCAGTGGCTCACACCTGTAATCCCAGCACTTTGGGAGGCCGAAGTGGGTGGATCACTTGAGGTTGGGAGTTTGAGACCAGCCTGGCCAACATGGTGAAACCTTGTCTCTACTAAAAGTACAAAAATTAGCCAGGTGTGGTAGTGGGCATCTATAGTCCCAGCTACTCGAGAGGCTGAGGCAGGAGAATTGCCCAAACCTGGGAGGCGAAGGTTGTGGTGAGCTGAGATCGTGCCACTGCACTCCATCTAGCCTGGGAGACAGAGTAAGACTCTGGGGAAAAAAAAAAAAAAAAAGAAATAAAGAAAGAAAGGAAGGAAGGAAGGAAGGAAGAAAGAAAAGAAAGAGAAAGAAAGAAAAGAAGAGAAACGAAAAGTAAAGAAAGA
This sequence comes from Rhinopithecus bieti, assembly GCF_001698545.2. Taxonomy (NCBI): domain Eukaryota; kingdom Metazoa; phylum Chordata; class Mammalia; order Primates; family Cercopithecidae; genus Rhinopithecus; species Rhinopithecus bieti. The sequence goes on from NW_016804504.1 coordinate 277,912, forward strand.
GAGAAAGAAAGAAAGAAAGAAAGAAAGAAAGAAAGAAAGAAAGAAAGAAAGAAAGAAAGAAAGAGAAATTATGCAAAGGAAACTGCCAGAAGCAGCTCTCAACTTAATTTAAAAGTTGGTGAAGTTCAGCTTCTGTATCTGGCCTCATTCTGGTGCTTTTAACCTCTGTTGTGTGCCCACTTTCTTTTCACAAGGCACCCAGGGTCATCCTGTTCTCCCTGAAGGATCGTCCATCAAAATATTTTTTACACTAAGGTCTAAAAGACTAAAAAAAGCCAAATATGATCTCATCTGGTATATTCTTTTTTTTTTTTTTTAAATAAGCTTTTTATCTTGCAATAATTGTACTTTCACAGTTGTAAGAAATAAAACAGAGATCTGGTACACCCTCTACTCAATTTCTTGCAAAATTAGAGAACAATATTACAACCAGGTTATTGAAATTGATGATCAAGATACAGAACTTTTCCATCAACACAAATATCCCTCATGTTTGTCCTTTGAGAGCTTCACCCACTTTCCTCCTGCCCCATCCCTTCCTTAACTCCTGGCAACCACAGATCTGTTCTCCATTTCTGTAATTTTGTCATGTCAGGAATGTTATATAAATAGAATTATATGGTATGTAGCCTGTGGGGATTGGCTTGTTTCACTCAGAATAATTCTCTGGAGATTCATCCAGGTTGTGTGTGTCAGTAGTTTACTCCTTTTTATTGCTGAGTAGTATCCATGGTATGGATATATCACATTTTGTTGAACTATTTTTTTTATTTATTTATTTTACTTTAAGTTCTGGGATACACGTGCAGAATGTGCAGTTTTGTTACATACGTACACATATGCCATGGTGGTTTGCTGCACCTATCAACCTGTTATCTAGGTTTTAAGCCCTGCATTCATTAGGTATTTGTCCTAATGTTCTTCCTTCCCTTGTCCCCTGCCCCCTGACAGGCCCCACGTGCAATGCTCCCCTCCCTGTGTCCATGTGTTCTCATTGTTTAATTCTCACTTATGAGTGAGAACATGCAGTGTTTGGTTTTCTGTTCCTGTGTTAGTTTGCTGAGAATGATGGTTTCCAGCTTCATCCATGTCCCTGCAAAGGACATGAACTCATTCTTTTTATGGCTGCATAGTATTCCATGGTGTATATGTGCCACATTTTCTTTATCCAGTCTATCATTGATGGGTATTTGGGTGGGTTACAAGTCTTTGCTATTGTAAATAGTGCTGCAATAAACATACATGTGCATGTGTCTTTATAGGAGAATGATTTATAATCCTTTGGGTATATACCCAGTAATGAGATTGCTGGGTCACATGGTATTTCTGGTTCTAGATCCTTGAGGAATCACCACACTGTCTTCCACAATGGTTGAACTAATTTATACTCCCACCAACAGTGTAGAAGCGTTCCTACTTCACAGCCTCACCAGCATCTGTTGTTGTTGAACTATTTACTTGTTGAAAGACATTTGTGTTCTTCCAGTTTTTGACCATTATGAATACAGTTGTTAGAAACATTCATGTGCCAGTTTTTATGTAGACATACATTTTCATTTCACTGGAACAAATGAGCAAGAATTCAATTTTTTGGTCATGTGATATTTGCGTGTTTTTTTTTTTTTTCTAAGAAACTGCCAAATTATTTTCCAGAATGGCTGTGCCATTTTGCTTTCTCACCAGCCACGTATGAGTCATCCAGTTGCTCCACATCTTTAGCAGAATTTAGTGTTGCCACTTTTTGTTCCAGTCATTCTGATAGATGTGTAATGGTATTTCATTGTGGTTTTAAAATGCACTTAATGGCTAATACAGTAGAGTATCTTTTCATGCGTTTATGTGCCATCTGTATATCCTCTTCTGTGAAATGTCCGTCCGTTCATGTCTTCTCTTTTTTTTTTTTTTGAGACGGAGTCTCACTCTGTTGCCCAGGCTGGAGTCCAGGGGTGCGATCTCGGCTCACTGCAACCTCTACCTCCCGGGTTCAAGCGATGCTCCTCCTGTCTCAGCCTCCCAAGTAGCTGGAATTATAGGCACCCACCACCATGTCCAGCTAAATTTTGTATTTTTGGTAGAGACGGGATTTCGTCATTGGCTAGGCTGGTCTCAAACTCCTGAGTTTGAGATGATTCACCTGCCTCGGCCTCCCAAAGTACTGAGATTATAGGCGTGGGCCACAGCACCTGGCCTCTCCTGCTCATTTTCTGATTGGATTGTTGGTTTATTTACTGTTCAGTTTTGAGAGTTTTTTTATTTTTATTTTTATTTTTTTGAGACAGATTTTCCTTCTGTCACACAGGCTAGAGTACAGTGGCGTGATCTTGGCTCACTGCAACCGCTGCCTCTGGGGTTCAAGCAATTCTTGCGCCTCAGCCTCCTGAGTAGCTGGGATTACAGGCATGCGCCATGATGCCTGGATAATTTTTGTATTGTTTTGAGAGTTCTTTGTAGTTCTAGATATTAATCTCCTGTCAGGTATGTGGTTTGCAAATATATTCTCCCAGCATGAGGCCTACCTTTTCATCCTCTTAACAGAGTCTTTCACAGAGCATATGTGTTAAAATTTTTATGAATTTCAATTTACCACATTTTGCTTTCATGGATTGTGCTGGTGGGGGCTCTAGGATAGGGCCAGGGTTTTGTTTTTTCCTGAGCTGTTTGGCTGCAGCACAGCACTTATTGTCTAAAAGTTTTCTGTCTTCGTAGTCCTTAGCTAGGTTTTTCTCGGCACGTCTTAACGTCTGTGCTCATTGGTATTTCCACGTTGCCATTGTCTTTAGTACCCTGGGACATATAAGGCAAAAAGAAAACTGAGGGAACTCACCCCCATGTCACCCCTTGGGTCTTGAGTTCCCTAGTCTCTACCTTCTTCTCTCTACCACTCAGAGTTCTTTTGTTTTTTTATACACTATCCAGAGTTTTAGTTGTACTTAATGGGAAGAATAGGGAAAAGTGTGTCTACCCCATCTTCCCCAAAGAAAACATTCTGCATTTAATTTTTATTAGGGATTTAGAAGTAAAGTCAGATATAGGAATTTGGGATGTCATATTTTTAAAAATAATAAGGCCAGTCTTAGTAAACTCTAAGAACACAGTGCCTTTGAAGTCAAAGTCAGGTTCACGGAGATGGATGTACACATAGAGGATTCACAGATCTAACTTAACACATTAAGACAAGCCACAGATAAGCAGGGAAATGTGTATGTTAATACAGGTCAAGAATAGTTGCTTTTAAGGCAGGCTGAACCAAGTCAAAATAGAGGAAGTAACTACAGGAGTGTCATGAGCAGAGCTCTTTCTTTGCATCAATCTGGGAAGGCTATCTAGAGGAAATAATGTTTCAAGAGTTGCTTTCCAGAATGGGAAAAAGATTTGCCAACTGGATGATTAAAAAATCTGCAAGATGTGACATTTTCTAGTGCATTTCAAATTTCAGATATTTTGGGTTTTTGTCTCTTAAAGTTTCACTTATTTATTTATTTTTTTTTCAGTTTTCTACTACTCTTAATTTTATTCAGGTTTTCAACTACCTTATTTAATGAATGGAACATATTTATAACAGCGTTTCTCTGTGGAAAAAGCACTGAGTAGAAAATGGGTTGTGGAGGAGCTTTGAGGTACCTTGAAGAAGGTGATTGGGATGTAAAAGATGACAGAAAAAAAGATAAAATTAGCCTCAGAAGTTTTCAGATGAAAGTCCATGTGTATGCACACATACACATACATTTTTTTGCAGAACCACTTGAGAACATATAGACAGTGCCCTTTATCCCTAAATATTTCAGCCTGTCTTTTCTCAGCAAAATATATAATTACCATCCAATAATCAAATTCAGGAATTTAATATTGATGACAATACTATTATCTAATATTCAGCATATATTCAAAAGTCGAACATTCACATTTTGCCAGTTTCTCCAATAATGTCCTTTATAGTAATTTCGTTTTCCCTCTAATTTACCATCCAATCTATGACTGTGTGTTGCATTTAATTATCAGGTTTCTCTAGTCTTTAATCTTTAACAGCTTCTTAACCTTTCTTTGTCTTTTATGACATTAATATTTTTGAAGACTATGATGAGGAAGTTGTTTTGTAGAATGTCTTTCAGTTGAGGTTTGTTTCCATATAATTACATACAAGTAACATATCTTTGACTTGCATACTATATAAGTGACGTGTGTCCTTTTTAGTGTCAAGAAATGCATAATGTCTGTCAATTTATCTGATTATTGACGATAACTTTGATCACTTGGTTAAGATAATGTCTCAGCTGTAAAGTTACCATTTCTCCCTTTATAATTAATGAGTACTCATTTCTGGCATTCTTTTTTCTCTTGTGTAAATCCAAATTTCCACCTCTTACCATTTTCCATCTTCCTGAAAATTTTTCTTTATCATTTTTTATAGGAAAGATCTGCTGTAAATAAATTGTCTCAACTTTGTGTAAAATGTCTTTATTGGCTGGATGCAGTGGCTCATGCCTGTAATCCCAGCACTTTGGGAGGCTGAGGCAGGTGGATCACTTGAGGTCAAAAGTTCAAGACCAACCTGGCCAACATAGGGAAACCCTGTCTCTACTAAAAATACAAAAATTAGCCAGTCATGATGGTGCACAACTCTAATTCCAGCTATGCGGGAGGCTGAAGCATGAGAATTGCTTGAACCTGGGAAGCAGAGGTTGCAGTGAGCCAAGATCGCATGACTGCACTGCAGGCTGGGTGATGGAGTGAGACTCTGTCTCAAAAAAATAAAATAAAATAAATAAAATTTAAAATTAAAATGTCTTTACCTTCATTTTTGAAATACAGCTTTGTTGGAGAAATAATTCACTTTGGGAGGCTGAGGCAGGTGGATCACTTGTGATCGAAAGTTCAAGACCAGCCTGGCCAACATGGCAAAATCCCTCTCTACTAAAAATACAAACATTAGCCAGTTATGGTGGTGCACACCTCTAATTCCAGCTACTTGGGAGGCTGAAGCATGAGAATCGGTTGAACCTGGGAAGTGGAGGTTGCAGTGAGCTGAGATCACATGACTGCACTGCAGCTTGGGTGATGGAGTGACTCTGTGTCAAAAAAATAAAATAAAATAAAAAACATTTTTTAAAATAAAATGTCTTTACCTTCAATTTTGAAATGCAGTTTTGTTAGAGAAAGAATTCTAGGTTTTTAGTTTTCTTCTTTCAGTAAAGATGCTTCTGCGTTGTCTTCTGGATTGCATAGTTTCTGATACATGTTGTAATTCTTAGTGTGTATCATGCCTTTCCTTTTTTTTCCTTTTTTTGAGATGGAGTCTTACTCTGCCAGTCAGGCTGGAGTGCAGTAGTGCAATCTTGGCTCACTGCAACCTCCAACTCCTGGGTTCTTGGGATTACAGGTGTGTGCCACCACGCCTGGCTAATTTTTGTAATTTTAGTAGAGACGGGGTTTTGCCGGGTTGGCCAGGCTGGTCTCAAACTTCTGACCTAAAGTGATCTGCCCACCTCAGCCTCCCAAAATGCTGGGATTATAGGCATGAGCCACTGTTCCTGGCCATATCATGCCTTTTCTGAATTCATTTGAAATTTTCTCTTTATTTCTAGTTTTCAGAAATTTGATTATAATGTTCTTGGGCACGGTTTTCTTCAGGTTTATACTGCTTCTGGAGGTAATGGCTTAGATTATTTTAGATTTTTCTGCCTTCTAACATAAGTAATGAAAGCCATGAATTTGTCTCCAAGCATTGCTTTGTCTTCATACCATAAATTTTGATATGCTGTGTTTAATTTTCATGCAAACCAAGATGTTTTCCAAGTTCCCTTGTGATTTCTTCAATTACCCATGGGTTATTTAGAAGTATGCTGTTTATCATCTAACAATTGGAGATTTTCACAGTTTCTTTCTGTTGACTTCTAATTGAATTCTGTTGCGATCAAAGAACATACTTCGAATAATTTCAGTCTTTTTAAATTTATTGAAACTTGTTTTACAGCCTAACATATTGTCTATCCTGGAGAATGTTCCATAGGAACTTGAAAAAAAATGTGTATTCTGCTGTTGTTGGGGTTGTGTTTTACAAATGTCAGTTAGGTAAGTTGGTTGATAGTGTTCAAGTATTCTATACTCTTACTTGTTTACTGTTTAGCTCTATCAATTGCTGAGAAGGGAGTATTGAAGTCTCCAACTATAACTGCTATTTTTTCTTTCAATTCTGTTAGTTTTTGCTTCATGTATTTTAGAGCGCTATTATTAGGTGCATTTATACTTTTATAATTCTTGTATCTTCTTACTGATGTATTTTATCCTAATACAATCTCTTTTCTAATAGTATTTATTGTCTGAGTGTTTGTTTTGTCTGATATTAATATGACCACTCAAGTTTCTTGTGGTTACTGTAAGTATGGTATGCCTTTCATCATCTGTATTAGCTGGGTTCTCCAGAAAACAGGATATATATACACATACATATACCTAGATATATGTGCTATATAATACATCTTAATTATCACAATCTACTTCAGATTAATACTGATTTAATTTCAGGAAAATATAACAACCATGCTCAAATATAACTCAATTTTCACCTCTCTTTTGTGCTAGTATTGTCATATATTTTAATGTATATGTATTATAAACCCAGTAATAGTGTTATAATTATTGTTTTATGCAATCTTATATTTTCAAAGAAATTTAGAGAAGAGAAAATATATTTATGTATATATTATATTTTATATATTTATGAAAATATGTTTATTGTAGATTATATTTCTCTATCTTTTTAATTCGTGCACATATTTACTATTGCTGTGCTCTTTGCCCTGTGAATTTAATTTACCACCTGGTATCATCTTCCTTTAGCCTGAAGGACTTCCTTTGGTATTTCTTGTATGAAAGGTCAGTTAGCAACATATTCTCTCAGTTTTGATAATCTGGAAATGTCCTTATTTTTAGTTTTGATGGATAGAGAATTCTTGATTAAAAGGTTTTTCTTTCAGCATTTTGAATAGGTCACTCTACTGCCTTCTGTCCTCCATTATGTCTAATGAGAAGTCAACTATTAATCACACCTTTGTTCCCGTGTAAAAGGTGAGTCATTTTGCTATTACTTATTCCAAGATTTCTTTTCTTTGGTTTCAACCTTTTTTTTTTTTTGAGACGGAGTCTTGCTCTGTTGCCCAGGCTGGAGTGCAGTGGTGCAGTCTTGGCTCACTGCAAGCTCCACCTCCCGGATTCACGCCATCCTCCTGCCTCAGCCTCCTGAGTACCTGGGACTACAGGCGCCCACCACCACGCCTGGCTAATTTGTTTTTTTTTTTTTTTTTTTTTTTTTTAGTAGAGACGGGAGTTCACCGTGTTAGCCAGGATGATCTCGATCTGCTGACCTCATGATCCACCTGCCTCGGTCTCCCAAAGTGCTGGGATTACAGGTGTGAGCCACCGTGCCCGGCAGTTTAAACTTTTTTTATTATGATGTTTCTAGTGGTGTATCTTTTTTATTTTATAGTACTTGGGGTTTGTTGAACTTCTTGGATTTGAAGATTAATATTTGTAATCAATCCTGGAGAACTGAGAGTATTGTTAGTTATTTCTTTAAAAGTTTTTTTCTGAATCTCTCTCTCTCCTTACCTTCTGGTGTTCCTATTACAGGTACATGGGTATGCTTGATGCTGTCCCACAGGTCTTTGAGACTGGTGATTTTTCATCAATTTTTTTCTTTTTATTCTTCAGATTAAAAAATTTCTATTAATCTATCTTCTAGTTGCTCATCTGCTAATTAAATTTTGTTGTTGAGCCCATTTGAGGAATTTTTCATTTTAATTATTGTACTTCTCAACTCTAGAATTTCCATTTGATTCTTTTTTTTAATATATACTATTCTTTTATTGAGAGTTATTTTTAGACATTTTCATATTTTCTTTTAATTCTTTAAACATGTTTTCTTTAATTACTTAAATATATTTACAATAGCTTCTTAGAATGCTTTACACAATACAACATCTGGGCCTATAAAGTTAGTTTCTACTGATTGATTTTTTTCCCCTGAATGTGGGCCACATTTTCTTTTTCCCTTTTCTTTTGTTTTCTTTTCTTTCTTTCTTTTCTTCTTCTTTCTTTTCTTTTCTTTTTCTTTCTCTCCTCTTTCTTTTCTCTTTTCTTTCCTTCCTTCCTTCTTCCTTTCCTTTCCTTTTCTTTCTCTTTCTTTTCCTTCTTTCTCCCTTCCTCTCTTCCTTTCTTTTTTCCTCCTTTCTTCCTTTCTTCCTTTCCTCCCCTCTTCCCTTACTCCCCTCCTCCCTTCCTCCCTTCCTCCCTTCCTCCCTTCCTCCGTTTCTCCCTTTCTCTCTTTCTTTCTTTCCTTTTTTTTTTTTTTGAGACAGGATCTTGCTCTGTCACCCAGGCTGAAGTGCAGTGGCATGATCAGGGCTCACTGCAGCCTTAACCTCCCAGGCTCAATTGATCCTCCCGCCTCTGCCTCCCAAGTAGCTGGGACTACAGGCTCATGCCACCATGCCCAGCTCATTTTTGTATTTTCTGTAGAGAGAGGGTTTCACCATATTGCCCAGGCTGGGCTCAAGTGATCCAGCCACCTTGGTCTCCCAAAGTGCTGGGATTATGGGTGTGAACCACCAAGCCCCGTCTTCTTGCATTCTTATCATTCTTGGTTGATAACTGGGCATTGTCAATGCTATACAGTAGCAACTCTTATTCTGTTTTTTTCCCCCTGGTTAAAAAGAAATTTGTTTGAACTTAAATGGTGGAATAATTTTCCCCTGCGGGTGTCAGGCCACTGCTGATATCTCTGCTCAGATTTTTTATTCTGATTTTTATTTTTTATCCAGGCTAACTAGAGTTCATCACTGTATCAGTATAGCTTAGTGGTCAGCCAATGATTTGAGCAGAGATTTTGCTTAAACACCTTAAGTCCACAGGCATTCCCTTACCCTCTGCTGGCCTATCTATCTGTAGATTGAGGAGTGGGTACATTCAAAGTTCAGCTAGTTCTCAAGTGTGCCTTGACTTTTTTCTTTCCACTGGGGCTCCCTTGGGTTTTCCCTGTATATGTGTATTGTTTTCTAGTCAGTCAGGGATGGGTGGAGAGCTAATCTAGATCATCTGTGACTATGTCATTTCTAGGATCTCCTTGTCTACCTGTTCTCACTGATTGACCCAACTTGTTCACAAACTCAGGCTAACAGAGTTTGAGTTTCGTCTCTTCATTTCCTACCAAACTTGCATTTTTTTTTTGACTGACAATGCTGCCATGCTTCCAATGCCTTTTGCTTCCTGTCCCAAGTCTAGTCTGCCCTCTCTGGCAGCAAAGCTTCTAATTTTTACAATCTGCCTCACCAGTTTAAGGTTATCATTCTTAGCAACTAAACTGGGAATGGGAGAATGGGAGTGGACCCAGACAGGAAGACCACAGACTCCTGAGATTCTGATCTGAGGTCCCAGCAATTAAAAAAAATCAATAAATGCCTCATAATTTATTTCCCTTTGGTCATTTTCAGGGTCCTGAAATAGTTGTTTTGACAATTTTTTCCAGATTATACTTGTTTTGTGAAGAGAGGACTTACCTACCTCTTAATTGTGCTATAGCCAGAAGCCCTGTCTACATGTTTGACAATTTTTTAATTGGATGCCAGACATTGTGTATTTACCTTGTTTGTTGCTGGATTTTGTTTTATCTCTTTAACTAATGATGGATTTTGTTCTGGTGCACAGCTGTTACTTGGCTTCATTTAACTTATTTTGAGGCTTACTTTTAAGCTTTGTTAAGGCAGATCCAGAGCAGCCTTTAGGCGAGAGCTAATTTAATCTTACTATTAAGGTGTTGCCCTTTCAAGAACTCTACTCAAGTCTTCATGTACTATGAGTTCTTTTTTTTTTTTTTTTTCTTCTTCAACTTTTAAGTTCCAGGGTATATGTGCAGGATGTGCAGGTTTGTTATATAGTAGGTAAACATGTGCCATGGTGGTTTGCTGCACAGATCAACCATCACCTAGGTATTAAGCACAGCATCCATTAGCTATTCTTCCTGATGCTCTCCCTCCACCCACCCCTCCGACAGGCCTCTCCATCTGTTCATGTGTTCTCATAGTTCAGCTCCCACTTATGAGTGAGAACATGCAGTGTTTGGTTTTCTGTTCCTGCGTTAGTTTGCTGAGGATAACAACTTCCAGCTCTACCCATGTCCCTGTAAAGGCCATGATCTCATTCCTTTTATGGCTGCAGAGCATTCCATGCTGTTTATGCACCACATTTTCTTTATCTAGTCTACCATCAGTGGACATTGGGGTGATTCCACGTCTTGGCCATTGTTAATAGTGCTGCAGTGAACATATGCATGCATGTATCTTTATAATAGAATGATTTATATTCCTTTGGGTATATACTCAGTAATGGGATTGCCTCTAGATCTTTGAGGAATCACCACAGCATCTTCCACAATGGTTGAACTAATTTACATTCCTACCAACAGTGTAAAAGCATTCCTTTTTCTCCTCATCCTCGCCAGCATCTGTTGTTTCTTGACTTTTTAATAATTACCATTCTGACTGGGTAAGATGGCATCTCATTGTGGTTTGAGGTTGCATTTCTCTAATGATCAGTGATGTTGAGCTTTTTTTCAGTTTTTTTGGCCACATGAATGTCTTCTTTTGAGAAGTGTCTATTCATGTCATTTGCCTATTTTTTAATGGTTTTTTTTTCTTGTAGATTTGTTTAAGTTCCTCGTAGACTCTGGATATTGGACCTTTGTCAGTTGGATAGGTTGCAAAAATTTTCTCCCATTGTATGGGTTGTCTGTTTGCTCTAGTGATAGTTTCTTTTGCTGCTGAGTTCTTTTCACTCTGAGCGGTAGAAGCATGAACTATTTTAAGATCTATGAATTGTTCTGCCTACTCCTTTCAGTTGGTTCTTTCTCTGGCTTAGGGTAGATTCTCTACGTATGTCATAGATCAATATTCAGAGAGAGACTTGATGAGATTTCTCTGCAGACCTTCAGAGTGCACTCTCTCCCTATGCTGCTCATATCTTCTCCAATACTCTACTCCACAAATTCTAGCCATCTCAATCTTGCCTAGCTAGATCTCTATCTATGAAATTCATGGAGATCTGTTTGGTTTACCTCTCCCAGTGATATGAACTAGAAACTGCCTGCAATTGTAGGGCTCACTCAATTGTTTGTTTCCCTTCTCCCAGGGATTACAGTCTTGTACTACCTGTCTGAAAAAGTTATTTTATTTATTTTGTTCATTTTTCCCATCTCTTAGGGAAGGAGAGTAGATCTTATCTCTGTTACTCCATTTTGGCTGAAAATAAAAACTAAACAATTTTAATTAGGGAAGAGAAGTCAGTTTGTTCATGATTTGAGATTACTGTGGTTGCTTTGTAGAGAATGAATTATATGGAAGTAAGATTTGCCAGTTAGGAGGTTTTAAGTAGTAGTCCAGGGCAGAGATGAATAGTTGCCTGGTCTAAAGAAGTTGTGGTTAATGAAAAGCAAAAAATAAAAAAAATTTTAAAAAAAGGAAAAAAGGATAGATGATTGGAATGTGTCTTGATGTATCTTGGACATAAAATGGATAAGACCTGCTGATTATCTGGATGTAGCAGGCAATGAAGGAAAGTGAGCAAAAAAAGGATGACTCCTGATTAGCCTAAAGCCCAGCCAATTTCTATTTCCTTTAGCCTCTTTTAAACCTGTAATTTGGTTTCTTATTCTACCTTTACCATTCTGTTATTTGAGCCCAATTTCCTTCCCTATTTCTTGCTTCCTTTTCTGACAACAGAAAATGTTGAATGGTCAACTCTGGAAATATGAAAGATAATGTGTTATGTATTTGATGGGCATTGAAGCCCTAGCAGAGACAACTGATTCAGTGGCCCATGTCAAATGGCCCCAAAAAGTAGACAAGGACTCAATAGAACCAAATCATGTAGGATGTATAGGATCCACTACTATAATCCAATCAGCAAGATTTCAGGCAAGCAAACAAAGATTTCAAACAGGTCTCACTTTAAGGAGTGTTCCCAAAAAGGGAAGGTTCTCCCATTGATTGAGGCTTTAGCTGGGGAAAACTCAGAGCCATGTGGTTGGCCCTATCCTGGGGCTGACAGTCATAGCAAGCATAACTTCCCTAGATATGAGGGGTTTTCTTGTTTATCCCAGTAGTCTGTGGCATTTGTGTTCAAAACAAGAGTCACTCCCCCTAAGAAGACTACCCTTTAATTACAGGCTTTGTATCGGGAGATCCCAGAGCATGGAGTACAAGAGGCCAGGGAGATATCTTAAACTTTGTGTCAATGCAATGAACAAAAAACCAGTCACCCTTGAGGACTGGGCACGAGTCTGGAGATGGAAATCAGGCTGTTGCTGGGAGTCTCTGGATTTCCTCTGCAGTTCTTAGTGCCACACAGTTTAACATGGCATTATTCTGTCCATTATTCAATAACTGCTTTGTTATGTCTCAGTTTTTAAACCTTCAGTTAGTTTCTGAGGGCTGCTAGAACAAAGTACCACAAACTGGGTGGCTTAACAACAGAAATTTATTGTCTCACAGTTCTGGAGGCTGGAAGTTCAAAATCAAGGTGTCAACAGGACTATGTTTTTCTTCTATCAGCAAGAAAAACTACTCAGGGACTGGCATATTTACTTTATTGGACCAGTCATGTCAAGTCTAAAGCTACATTTTCCTATGAAACCTATGGGGAAGAATTCTGCCTTGACTCATTTAGCTTCTGTGTTTGCTGGAATCTTTGGCATTCGTTGGCTGATATGTGCGTCATTCCAAACTCTTCCTCTGTTGTCACATAGCTATCTTCTCCCTCTTTGTCTCTGCACCTTTTCTCCTCTTCTTATAAGGAGAGTTGGTTATATTGGATTAGGGACTCGCCCTACTCCAGTATGACTTCTTTTTTTTTTTTTTTTTTTTTTTTTTTGAGACGGAGTCTCGCTCTGTCACCCAGGCTGGAGTGCAGTGGCCGGATCTCAGCTCACTGCAAGCTCCGCCTCCCGGGTTCACGCCATTCTCCTGCCTCAGCCTCCCGAGTAGCTGGGACTACAGGCGCCGCCACCTCGCCCGGCTAGTTTTTTGTATTTTAGTAGAGACGGGGTTTCACCGTGTTAGCCAGGGTGGTCTCGATCTCCTGACCTCGTGATCCGCCCGTCTCGGCCTCCCAAAGTGCTGGGATTACAGGCTTGAGCCACCGCGCCCGGCCCCAGTATGACTTCTTAACTAACACATCTTCAGTAACCCCATTCTTAAATAAGGTCACATTCTGAGGCACTGGGAGTTGGGACTTTTACATTTCTTTCTGGGAGAGACAATTAACCTATAAGGTTGGAAACCATGTCTCAGACTTTCTTCACTCCAAGGAAACTTAGAGCACTGCTCGGCAGTTTTCTGCTTTGGGTAGAAGTGAAGGAAAATTAAGGACTATGATTTCTTTTAAATAAACAGATTTCGGCTGGGCACAGTGGCTCACACCTATAATCCCAGCACTTTGGAAGGCCGAGCCAGAGGATCTCTTGAGCCCAGGAGTATGAGGTTACAGTAAACTATGATCAATACCACTACACTCCAGTCTTGGCAACAGAGTGAGACCCTGTCTCTAAAAAAATAAAATAAAATAAAATAAAATAAAATGAAACAAATTTTATATAAGGACATAATATATTTAATTGTAATAGAATAGTCCTTTGATATTAACTGATATAAGTCCCCTATGATTCTTTTTTTTTTTTTTTTTTTTTTTTATTCTTACAGCCCTTCCCTCATTTTTGGGATACAGATTGTTTTANGAGGATCTCTTGAGCCCAGGAGTATGAGGTTACAGTAAACTATGATCAATACCACTACACTCCAGTCTTGGCAACAGAGTGAGACCCTGTCTCTAAAAAAATAAAATAAAATAAAATAAAATAAAATGAAACAAATTTTATATAAGGACATAATATATTTAATTGTAATAGAATAGTCCTTTGATATTAACTGATATAAGTCCCCTATGATTCTTTTTTTTTTTTTTTTTTTTTTTTAATCTTACAGCCCTTCCCTCATTCTTGAGATACAGATTGTCTTAGGAAAGGTTGTTGCAGAAAAATCGGAGAACAAAATAGTGAAATTTTACCTTTTGAAATTTAAAAGCTTAGGTCCAGAAAGGCGAAAACATTTAGAATAATACTTGATTAATCAAAGATAGTTCTTTCTCCCTCCTTTCTATCTGAGATTAGATAAAGTGTCCAGAACTGGGGGAAGAATAAGAGGAGCATCTGAGAGAAAGCAGGACCAGTTTTTTGTTCCTCAGCAGGGGTCCTGTGGCTTGCCCCCAGGTCGATTCCTGGGGAGTATGAAGGAAGCAAGATCTTCCCCAGATGGGAATAGAGATTTAGGAGAAGAGGAAGATTATATCTTGCTTTCAGGGAAGTCTTAAGACTTGTAGAATTTTCCTGTCCAGGTAGGATAGAAGCAGAGTTGAGTGTTTCCTCTGTCTCTGAGAGGGGCACAGAAGTACTCAAGGTAGAGCCAGCCTGGAGAGACCTAGTGGTCAGGAGCAAGAGGCTGAGATGGGCTCTGGGACCAAGGCCCAGCTAAATGATGGACATCCCAACACATGCAGTTACAGAGAGATGACGATGCCTCCCCTCCTATGCCTCAAACTCATGTAATCCCAAAGATAGGTCCCTGGATTGACTCACTATGTTTCTACTGCTACATGGAATGAAGCTTATAAAGTAAATTATGTTTGTTTATTAAAAGATAAAGTTAATTTCTTCCAATCCTTAATTTGTGGCCTGAGATTTATTTCAACTCCATAAAGAAAATGATCTTTCTAAACTTGCAAGCTGCCTCATATTTGTAGGTGGCCAGTGGGAACTGAAACTGTTCTTCGGGCAGCCAAGTGTAACATCAGCATTTTCCCAGACTACAGAAGTGATTTCTGAGATCTCACTGATTCAGTCTCCAGGAGAGAGGGAAAGAGAAAAGCAAGGAGTGGGAGGGGATAAGGGTATGTGATTAAACCACTTAAATTATGTTTTAAAGTTTTGACTTACTGTTCTGAAAGGGATTCTGGCCCTTTTAGAGAGGAAGTTCTAAGAAGCTCTGAAACTTGAGGTACCTGCAAAGATAACTTAGCTGTTGTTGCTAAGGAACAAGTGTATTTGAATCGTGGTATCAATGTCACCAGCTCCTGCTCAAACGGCAAAAAGTAAAGGAAAGATGTAAAACCAGCAGTGGGGAAGGAACAGTTCAGTGTGATAGGCCATGCGTTATTATTTAAAATTGTCTCTTCTCTGAAAAAATATAGCCTCACATTTGAGGATGCCTCATAATTGTTCCCATAAGGTAAATATACCAGTCTCTGCATAGTTTCTCTTTGATGGAAGAGGAGAGAAAAGTAGGAAGACAGGGAAGGGAGCAGAAGCCAAGTGGCATAACTGATCTAATTGAAGGACATTTTGGAGGAAGAGGTCATAGTCAGAATGAGCCTTTGGAATTAGACTGAGTTTTAAGCATTGGTTTTGCTACTAACTAAATGACCTGGGGCAAATAATTTGTAACTATTCCCCCACCTTGAGTTTCCAATCTGTAAAATATGATGTGTTGTACTAAGATCTCATGAATTTTGCTATTTTGTCTCTTAATATTTATTTCTAAATCATTCATGTTTTCTTTTGAAACAGGGTCTTGCTCTGTGGCCCAGGCTGGAGAGCAGTGGTATAATCATAACTCACTACAGCCTCCAACTCCTGGGCTCAAGTGATCCTTCCACCTCAGCCTCCTGAGTAGCTGGGACTACAGGCATGCACCACCACACCTAGCTAATTTTTTAAAAAAATTTTTGGTGGCATCTTGCTATGTTGCCCAGGTTGGTCTCAAACTTCTGAACTCAAGTGATCCTCTTGCCTCAGCTTCCCAAAGTGCTGGGATTATAGGTGTGAGCCACTGCACTTGACAACTTTCATTTTTATTTCAATAACCCAAGGTGGTAGGCAGCCTCTGAAGTGGTCCCTAAAGATCTCCATTTCCTGGTATTCACGCTCTTGTGTAATCTCTTCTCCTTGAGTATGGGTTGGGCCTAATGACTTGCTTCTAATGAATAGACTATGGCAGAAATAATGCAGAAATAATGGGACAACACTTCCTATATTATGTTATAAAATGACTATGACTTCTCTCTTTATTTCATTCTCTTTCTCTTTCTTTCTTTCCTTCTCTTGGATCACTTGCACTGAGGGAAGCATGCTGTCATATTGAGAGCAATTCTGTGGAGATGCCCATGTGGTATGGTGAGGGACTGAGGCCCTCAAACAGAAAGACATTGTGGATCCTTCATCCACAATCACGTCTTGAGAAAACTGCAGCCTCAGGCAACAGCTTAGCTACAATCTTGTCTTTGAGCCAGAGGTACCCAAGTAAGCCACTCCCAAACTATTGACCCATAGAAACTGGGAGATAATAAATGTTTGGTTTTTTAGCTTCTAAGTTTCAGGATAATTTGTAATGCAGCAATAGAGAACTAATACATGGCTGAGGTCCATCTCACAGTGGGCCCAATGTGTCCTGAAATCATTGTGTGTTTACTTCCTCAGTTCCAGAATGCATAATTAGAATAGACATACTCAGTAACTAGCAGAATCCCTGTAGTGGTTTCCTGACACCTGGAATGAGGGCTATAATGGTAGGAAACACCAAGTGGAAGCCATTTTGGTTTAGTAATTAAACCATTTTAGTTTAGTTACAAAAACAATAAACTAAAAGCAATACTGCATTCTTGGAGGAATAGCAGAGATTAGTGGCACTAAAAGGAATTGAAAGATGCAGAGGCTATGATTCAGCCAGATTGACAATGGACTACTTAATCAGGTAGTGACTCCCATTGTAGTTGTTTTTCTAGATGTAGTTTTGTTGCTGGAGCAAATTAACAAATCCCTGGTATGCAATTATTAATCTGGCACATACTATTATCTTTATACCTGTTAGTGCAGACCATCAAAAGAAGTTGACTTTCATCTGGCAAGATAGCAATAATATGTCTTCACTGTCTTACCTCAGGTGTATATCAGGTGTTTTAGCCCGTTGTCATAATCTGGTCTGCAAAGACCTTGATTTACTTTTCTCTTCCATGGGACATCCTTAAATTGATGACACTATGCTTATTGGACATAGTGAGCAGAAAGTAGCAACTACTTACTTTAGACACATCAATAAGACATTTTGGATGTCAGAGAGTGCAGAAGATAAATCCCACCGAAATTCGAGGATCTGCTACTTTGGTGAAATTTCTAGGGGTTCAATTATCTGATATATGAAGGGATTTCTCTTCGTCAGTGAAGGTCAAATTGCTGCATCAAGCTTTGGTTACTATTAAGAAAGAGGCTTGATGCCTACTGGGTCTCTGGCATTTGAAGGCAATATATTTCTCATTTGCACATACTACTTTTACTCATTTACTTAGTGACCTGAAAAGCTGTCTGTTTCATGTAGGTCCCAGAGTAAGAGTAAGCTCCACAACAGCCCAAGCTGGCATGCAAGTTGTTCTGCCGACTGGATCATGTGATTCAGAAGACCTGAAGGTACTTATTGTATTAGTGGTTCATAGAGAGTCTCTTGGGAGCTTTTGGTTGGCTGCTATAGATGAATCACAGCAGATACCCTTAGAATTTTTTAGTAAACCCATACCATTCTCAGGGGGTGACTATTTTCCTTTTGAGAAACAGCTTTTGACTTGCTCCTGGGCTTCAGGCTGAATATGTGACCTTGAGCTACAAAGTTACCATGTGGCCTGAGCTGCCTATTGTGGGTATTGTCTGCCCTACTAAGCCATAAAGTTGGACATAGACAGAAGCACTCCATTATCAAATGGAAGTGATTTCAATAAGATTGAATTTAAGCAGGTCTTGGAGGCACAAGTAATTTGCACGAGGAAGTAACTCAGATGCCCATGTCTTCTACGGATGCTACATTTACTTCTTTCTCTCAGCCACACTTATGGCCTCACAGGGAGTTCCCATGATCAGTTGACTGAGGAAGAAAACACTTGAGGTTTGTTTACAGTCCATTCTTCATGATATTTAAGTACCACCTGGAAGTGGATAGCTGTAACACTATAATCCCACTTTGGGACAGCCCTGAAAGACTGTATTAAAGGGAAATCTTTTCTGTAGGTGGGATTTTGAACAGGACATGTGGTGTTCATTTTGCCTAGGATGAGAGATGGCTAGACATATGAGTCTACATTAGTTCATGGGCGTGGCTAATGGTTTGGCTGGATGGTCAGGGACTTGGAAGGCACAATTGGAAAACTGATATGTGGAGAAGAGATACGTTAATAGATCTCCGCAAATGGACACAGAATATGAAGATATTTGTGTCCCACATGAGTACTCACCAAAGGATGACTCAGTAAAGAAGGATTTTGATGATCTGTTCTATGGATGTCAGGCAGCCTTCTCCAGTCACTCCTGTTGTCGTCCATAGGGTTCATGAGCAAATGAGGTTTATTCTGGGCTTCAGCATCATGAACTTTCACTCACCAGGGCCTGTTTGCACACAATCTCTGTTAAAGGCAGAGACCAATGCCAGCCCCCAATATGGCACTATTCTTTGGGGTGATCAGCCAGCTACCTGTTGGCAGGTTGATTACATTGGTCTGTTTCCATCACAGAAGGGATAGCACTTTGTTCTTACTCAATATGGAATTGCGTTTTCTGCTTGAAATGCTTCTGCCAAAACTATCATTTTGAACTGTCATAACACTTTACCTAAAAGGCATCACTGTTAACCAAGAAGCTCACTTCACAGCAAATGAAGTGAGGCAATGGACTCATGCTCATCGAATTCACTAGTTGTACCATGTTAACCATTATTCTGAAGCAATTGATGTGTTAAAATGGTAGAATAGTCTTTTAAAGGCTCAGTTATGACACTAGCTGGGTGACATCACCTTGTGGGACTGGGTCAAAGTCCTTCAGGTTGTGGTTAATGTTCTAAATCAATATCCATTCTATAGTGCTATTTCTACCATAGCAAGCTTCGCAAGTCTAGGAAGCAAAAGGTAGAAATGGAAGTTGTTGTTCTCATGATCATCCCTAGTGATCCACTAGCACAATTTGTTTTTTCATCCCCACAATTTTAGGCTCTACTGCTCTAGAAGTCTTAGTTCCAAAGGAAGAAATGCTTCTACCAGGGACACAGTGATTTCATTGAACTCACAGTTGAGAAGACTGCCACTTGGCCACTTTGAGCTCTTAATGCCACTGAATCAACAGCATATCAACAAAGGGGTTACTTACTACACTGGTTGTGCTGACTGCCCTTGACTATCAAGGGAAAATTAAGTTGTTACCATGGAATGAACGGCTCTGTCTAGAATGCAGGAGACCCTCTAGGGAACTTTTAGTATACTTATAGTTTGTGATTATTAAGTCAGTGTAAAACTACAACAACCTCCAATTCAAGCAGAACTGTTAATGGTCCAGACCTTTTAGGAATATATTTGGAAACAGATAAGGAACTGTGACTAGTTACGGGGCTTGATAAGGAAATATGAATGCGTAGTAGAAGAAGGCAGTTATAAATACCAGCTATGACCACATGACCATTGCAGAAAAAAGGACTATAATAGTTGTGAATACCTACTTCGATGTGCATATTATGTATATATTAACCAAATATTTTTGTTTTCTTCCTTCCTTCTCATCTTATCTAACATAACATATACTAAGTTAACTTTTTTCTCAATACTTAAGTTACAAGATGTCAAAAGGTGACATGTGAATCCGTTAGGAGAAGAATAAAAGATCACCCAAATAAAAAAGAGGACTTCTTATTCTCTTTTGATAAAAGAATTAATGCAAGGCTCAACAAACTATGATTCATGGGCTGGTCATCTATTTTCATAAATAAGTTTTTCTTGGAACACAGTCATATTCATTCACTTGTGCATTTTCTATGGCTGCTTTCATGATGCAATGCTAGCATTCAATAGTTGCAACAGAAACCATGTGACCTATAAAACCTAAAATATTTGCTATCTGGCTCTTTAAGAAAAAGTCTCTGACCCCTGGGTGACCATATTTTTGGTTGCATGGTGATAATTGTATTATGTTAGGCAGAAGCATGACTTTATTATTTCCTTTATTTGGAGGTTAACTATGGAGATATGTATGACTGCAAACTTGCAAAGGATAGACTGAAGTGACTTTGTAATGTGTTGCCTTGACTAGGCTGAACTACATTTCCCAGCATTCCCTTTCTTGAATGTTTCCAGTTAGGCTGTATTACAAGGGAGATTCCCCTGGGGGATTTGGAGACTGTAAATGAAGCAATAGCCATTTTGAAACTCACGTATCTTGCCTGTTTCCTTGTTGGTGTGGGCAGTGGCCAGGACTGGAACTGCTCTATCTTCCCCTGGATCCTCCTTCAGCTTATCTGACTCTTGGGCCAGGAGTATGTGTGTGTGTGCTTAGTTTCACGACAAAGGGCCCTGGCTTCTTCATGACCAAGGTCAGAGGCAACAAGTACAAACACAGGTTTTTGCCTGTCTTACTGGCTCAAGCTTGTGCTTATGGGTTCCAGCTTGTTCTTGCTCTCCCTACTTTACATCTTGACTGCCTGCCCTGAGGACTTCCAGCTCCAGCATCAGATGCAATGACAATACCCTTACAGAAACTAGTATTTAACCAGCAACCACAACTGCATAAGGTAAATCTCTATAACACATTTATATATTTCTTAAGGGGTCAATATCTTTGATTAAACCCTGACTGATACATGCAATAAACGTTTATAAAAAGGCATTTAAATGTTCTAATTAAATCAATTTTTTTTGCTATCCTTTTGTGGTTAATTTCTAAGTTTTTTGCATTTTTTAAAATAAATATGCTTGTATGAATGCTTTTCATTTATGAACATTTTCTTTATGGCCTAATACATGGTTAGTTGTAACTCTTTCTACATATGTTTCTGAACAATGTGTAATCTCTGTTGAGTGCAAAGTTCTATATAACTTGTTATCATGTTATTAACTCTTGCTATACTTAATTTTGTGTTTTTGATATTGTTTATAGGGAAATGTGTTAACTTTTAACATGATAGTCATTCTGTCAATTTCTCCTTGTAAAATGCTAGAATGTTTTCTCTTCATATTTTTTGAAACTATATTGTTAAGTGCATGGAAGTTCATGACTAATATAGTTTCTTGGTGGATTGTATATTTTATCAATATGAAATACCCATTTTTACCCCTTTTAATGTTTTTTATACCACATTAGTATTTGCCATTTCTATTATATAATAATTGAGATAATATATAATGTGCTTGGTCTCTCATGTCTGATAATAGTAAGCAGGCAATAAATAGAGGCTGCTATTATTATTGTCATCCTTGTAATAAATATTATTCTATGTCCCACAGTGTGCAGATTGGTCTCTTTGGGAGACCAAGTGGGAAAGAAAGGACTAAAGGACTTCAGATTAAGAAAGAGAGCAACTGCCTCTCAGGCACTGCATAATGATGCTTAGAGTTTCTTCTCCTCTAAACAAGGTGATGGAAACTTCAGGAAAGAGAGGCCCCAGGCTTGGACAGATCACCAGAAAGCCTGCCAAAAGAGTCTTCCTAGGCAGCCAAGAGAATACAGCAGAAACAGATTTTCTTGTTGGATCTTGGCCTTTTTGCTTTTGAGGCCCAGCTGAAACTAGGAAGGGTAAAAGCAAAATAAGGTCAGACCTAATAGTAAATGTGTTTCTGTGGTTGGAAGGTCAGAATTATCTCTTCAGAGATCCCCTTGAATTTACATACATTTATTCTAATTCTGATAATAACACTCTGATGTAGGACTGATGCACTTCATTTCCAGATGAGGAAACTGGTGTTCACAGAGGCGAGAGATGTGGTCAAAATTTCAGAGCCAGTAAATGCAGAGCCAGGGTTTGAGTGCAGCTATAGCTCCAGAATCCATTCTTTCCACTCCGCCATGCTGCTCCTCAGAGCAGCTCTTAGTGAGTCATCTTGGTGAGGGGCAATGAATTTGGGGACAGGAGCAAACTTCAGCAAGAGCTGAAATAAAAGTGCAAAATAGAGAGTAAGCCACGAAAGAAATAGAAGTGTTTGGAAATGTTGGAGAAAGGCTCATGCCCATGTTGAAGCTACTCCCTGAACTCTGTACCCATTTCCAAATGGACAGAATTGTGATGAGAGATGCAACAATAATTCCTCTGAATGATGTTTCTCAGGTCTGAAGAGATGGAACGCACTGGGGATTCTCTCAGCCTTGCCATTTGAGAATGGAGAATCAGGGAGAAAGCGAAGGGGCTGGAATTAGAAATTCAAATGCAATCTGATGAAACCACTTTCGACTCCACAGTTATTAACCCCAAGCTGGCTCATTTCTTTAAGTCTTGAGCCCGTCTCAAATGTACTATACATTAAGCTCAGAAATTACTGATCTCTCTTTCCATATGGCCAGTGCATCTCCCCAACTCTGGAATGGAAGAAGCAATAAATGCTGAATAAGATATTTCTTTAGGGAAGACCAAGAGCCAAACACATTGCTTACCCAAGATGAGTTAACCTTTGCTGACAAACATGTACCCGTCAGTGCAGGAATGTAAACAGCTTGCTTTGCGCGAGAGAAGAATCTGCTAGGAGAAGATTTCTTTTTTTTTTTTTGTTTTTGGTTTTTTCTAAACCTAGGGAAAGCCCCAGGCACATTCACTCAAATAATAAAATGAGAATGGTGTTTGCAAGAATTTAAAAAGGTCCTTAAACTCCTTTCTAGTCAGAATAGATTATTACAAAATGTTCAAGATAGCTCTTCAGAATTTCATTTGATGACCTTGACATAAATTTAAAGCAAATCTCTACTTTAAAAGTTGTATTGGTAGAGTGATTAAAAGTATGTGATGTTCTTTGCAGAGAGGTGTTCATTTGATGAGAAACTGGAGAAAAGCTTTTTCCTAATAATGTTATTGCAGCTCTTTGCAAGAACTTTAGTAAATTCTGGCTTCTGTCCTAGGTTAAGTTAATTAGTAGTAAGTAATTAGTAGTATAGGTAAAGATAATTAGTGTATATAAGATAACGATTGAAGTTAAATCAACCAAGGATGGGGATGGAAAGGTGTGGGGGATAGCACAGGCCAAGTCCTGGAATTAATTGCCAGAGGCAAAGTGAGTGAGGTTCCTGAATAGGCTCTGGGCCAGATGGTAATCAGAATGATCTGTTCTAAAGAGACCTTTGATGTTGGTTCATTCTTTATGGGATTCCCGGGATTGAAAGACAAGGGCAGCCTACTAAAGCCCTACTTGATTTGCAATTTTTTATAAAATAGGTCTGGTGAATAATACCTAATTTTCATTACTCCCAAATTAAGTCACAGCATTTCACCCAATTTCTACCTGGGTGAATTCAGTCCATGAAAAGGGTCAAGCTCTGTAAAGTATTTGAAGAGAGTTATTCTGAGCCAAGTATGAGTAACTATGGCTGGTGACACAGCCCTCAGGAGATCCTGAGAACATTTGCCCAAGTTGGTTGGGGTGCAGCTTGGCTTTATACATTTTAGGGAGATACGAGACATCAATCAAATACATTTAAGATATACATTGGTTCAGTCCAGAAAGGCAGGACAACTCCAAGCTTCCAGGTTATAGGTAGATTTAAAAGTTTTCTGATTGGCAATTGGTTGAGTTATTATCCGTAGAAAGGAATTGTCTACGTTATAAGATGTTGTGGAGATCAAACTTTTATTATGCAGATGAAGCCTCCAGATAGCAGGTTTCAGAGAGAATAAATTGTAAATGTTTCTTATCAGACTTTAGGTCTGTGTTGTTAATGCTGGAGGGTATGAAAAGGCACGTCAGACCCTCACTTCCCGTCATGGCCTGAACCAGTCTTTCAGGTTAAATTTTAGAACACACCAGCAGATGAGGAAGTCCATTTAGATGGCTGGGGGTGGCTTAGAATTTTATTTTTGGTTTTCAATTCACAATGCTGAATTATTTCACTGAAGAAGTTGTTACAGGAAAGAGGTCCCAATTCAGACCCCAAGAGAGGGTTCTTAGATCTCATGCAAAAAAGAGTAAAGTGAAAGTAAGTTTATTGAGAAAGTAAAGGAATAAAAGAATAGCTATTCCATAGACAGAGCAGCCCCGAGGGTGACTGGTTGCCCATTTTTATGGTTATTTCTTGATGATATGCTAAACTAGGGGTGGATTATTTATGCCTCCCATTTTTAGACCCTATACGGCAACTTCCTGATATTGCTATGGCATTTGTAAACTGTCATGGCACTGGTGGGAGTGTAGCAGTGAGGACAACCAGAGGACCCTCTCATCACCATCTTGGTTTTGGTGGGTTTTAGCTGGCTTCTTTACTGCAGCCTATTTTATCGGCAATGTCTTTATGACCTGATTTGTGTCGACCTTCAATCTCATCCTGTGACTTAGAATGCCTTAACCGTCTGGGAATGCAGCCCAGTAGGTTTTAGCCTTATTTTAGCCAGCTCCTATGTAAGATGGAGTTGTTCTGGTTTACACACCTCTGACATTTCCCCCATCCCTTTTAAAGGAGACCCCTTAATCCTAAGGTTTGCACAGGGATGAAGATCCATCTTCTGTAACTTCTTCAGGCTGAATAGGAGTGATTATATTCTTGCCTAACTATTAGGGTCTTTTGTGTTTAGGCTAGAGAGGAGCTCAGTCAGAAAGTGTCGGTGTGGCAAGGGCCATTCAAAACACTGAATTCTGACAAAAGGTGATATCTGGAAGATTAATAAGTGTCCAATTTAAGAAAACATTCAGTAAGCTTATCCTGCATCCCTACACAAAGAGTACAACAGCAATATATTTCACAAAAGTACAGCAAAATAAGTAAAATTATTCCAGGTAAACTAAATTAGAAGGCTTTCCATGAACTAGGCAACTAGGAAGCAAGTTGATATGGGGTTGCTAGAAGATTCCAATGTGTGCCCAGGATTAGAATATTGATCCAGGTTTTTACATTACCTATCTTAGCAGCAGCCAGAGATCACTGGTTGATTCACAGGAATAAACAAGGTTAGCCTAAATTGCAGAAACAATTTTAAAAATAACTGATGAGACTAGAATCTAATAACAAGTGTACCATAGTTTTGAAACATAATTTTCTCTCCAGTTTCCCATTTTTACTAAAGACAAATTATGGTAAGACTGATTTGCTTTATTATAGTTGGTCTGATTATTTGTATAAAGTGCAGCAAGAATAATTATTTTTTCACATAGACTTTTTGTAAATTGGCTTTGATGGAACTCTGTTTCATAGAAGGAATCTCAGAAAAGACTCTTTAAAAGCCAAGGCCAGCTGTGGGTTTGTGTCCTCAAATACCTATGAGTTGAATAAATTCCTGTCCTCTTGGGGGCCCAAGATAACCTGGGGCTCCTGGACCTGTTAGAAAGTGACATTCTTTACTTACAACAGGTCAGAAACCTTGTACAGGGACTGTTTTAGGCAAGGTATGAGGCTGGTTCCCCAAGGGGCTTTTATTGGCTCTATAAGTCAAATTTGAGTCCTCAAAGGAAAACATGCCATTCCAGACAAAGTCTTCATAAAATAACCAATTTTTCCAACTGTGTCCTGTTGCAAAAGAAAACAGATTCTTATTGCACTTATGCAAATAACTATATTGCCATGAATTAAGAATACTTAGAAATAGTTTCCAATTCTGGAGAAAGCAGGTAGGAGAAACAAATACACTCCAAATTTTGTCCACAGGGGTATACTTTACTCAATTGTTGAAAGCTGTAAACAGCTTACAAGGAAAGTTTTCGTGAGGGGGAGGTTCCAAGATGGTCGAATAGGAACAGCTCCAGTCTACAGCTCCCAGTGTGAGCGATGCAGAAGACAGGTGATTTCTGCATTTCTAACTGAGGTACCAGGTTCAACTCACTGGGGCGGGTCGGACAGTGGGTGCAGGACAGTGGGTGCAGCCCACAGACTGTGAATCAAAGCAGGGCCAGGCATCGCCTCACCCAGGAAGCGCAAGGGGTCAGGGAATTCCCTTTCCTAGCAAAGGGAAGGCATGACAGACAGCACCTGGAAAATCAGGTCACCCTCACCCTAATACTGTGCTTTTCCAATGGTCTTCGCAAACAGCACACCAGGAGATTATTTCCTGCACCTGCCTCAGAGGGTCCCACGACCACAGAGCCTTTCTGACTGTTAGCACAGCAGTCTGAGATCGAACTGCAAGGTGGCAGAGGGGCTGGAGGAGGGGCGCCTGCCATTGCTGAGACTTGAGCAGGTAAACAAAGTGGCCAGGAAGCTTGAACTGAGTGGTGCCCACTGCAGCTCAAGGAGGCCTGCCTGCCCCTGTAGACCCCACCTCTGGGGGCAGGGCATAGCTGAACAAAAGGCAGCAGAAACTTCTGCAGACTTAAACATTCCTGTCTGACAGTTTTGAAGAGAGTAGTGGTTCTCCCAGCATGGAGTTTGAGATCTGAGAATGGACAGACTGCCTCCTCTAGTGGGTCCCTGATCCCTGAGTAGCCTAACTGAGAGGCACCTCCAAGTAGGAGCTGACTGACACCTCATATGCCTGGGTGCCCCTCTGAGACGAAGCTTCCAGAGGAACGATCAGACAGCAACATTTGCTGTTCTGCAATATTTGTGGTTCCGTAGCCTCCGCTGGTGATATCCAGGCAAACAGGGTCTGGAGTGGACCTCCAGCAAACTCCAACAGACCTGCAGCTGAGGGTCCTGACTGTTAGAAGGAAAACTAACAAACAGAAAGGACATCCACACCAAAACCCCATCTGTACGTCAACATCATCAAAGACCAAAGGTAAATAAAACCACAAAGATGGGGAGAAACCAGAGCAGAAAAGCTGAAAATTCTAAAAATCAGAGCACCTCTTCTCCTCCAAAGGAATGCAGCTCCTTGCCAGCAATGGAACAAAGCTGGATGGAGAATGACTTTGACAAATTGAAAGAAGAAGACTTCAGACGATTGGTAATAACAAACTTCTCCAAGCTAAAGGAGGATGTTGGAACCCATCGCAAAGAAGCTAAAAACCTTGAAAAAAGATTGGATGAATGGCTAACTAGAAAAAACAGTGTAGAGAAGACCTTAAATGACCTGATGGAGTTGAAAACCATGGCATGAGAACTACATGACTCATGCACAAGCTTCAGTACCTGATTTGATCAAAGAAGAAAGGATATCAGTGATTGAAGATCAAATGAATGAAACGAAGTGAGAAGAGAAGTTTAGGGACAAAAAGAGTAAAAAGAAATGAACAAGGCCTCCAAGAAATATGGAACTATGTGAAAAGACCAAATCTACGTCTGATTGGTGTACCTAAAAGTGACAGGGAGAATGGAACCAAGTTGGAAAACATCCTTCAGGATATTATCCAGGAGAACTTCCTCAACCTAGCAAGGCAGGCCAACATTTAAATTCAGGAAGTACAGAGAATGCCACAAAGATACTCCTCGAGAAGATCAACTCCAAGACACACAACTGTCAGATTCACCAAAGTTGAAATGAAGGAGAAAATGTTAAAGGCAGCCAGAGAGAAAGGTCGGGTTACCCACAAACAGAAGCCCATCAGACTAACAGT
>NW_016804504.1:305581-329608 GCF_001698545.2 Rhinopithecus bieti
GAAGGGGAACATCACACACCGGGGCCTATTATGGGGAGGGGGGAGGGGGGAGGGATTGCATTGAGAGTTATACCTGATGTAAAGGACGAGTTGATGGGTGCTGACCAGTTGATGGGTGCAGCACACCAACATGGCACAAGTATACATATGTAACAAACCTGCATGTTATGCACATGTACCCTAGCACTTAAAGTATAATTAAAAAAAAAAAAAAGAAAATGTGGCACATACACACCATGGAATACTATGCAGCCATAAAAAAGGATGAGTTCATGTCCTTTGTAGGGACATGGATGAAGCTGGAAACAATCATTCTCAGCAAACTATCACAAGGACAGAAAACCAAATACCGCATGTTCTCACTCATAGGTGGGAACTGAACAATGAGATCACTTGGACACGGGGTGGGGAACCCCACACACTGGGGCCTGTCATGGGGTGGGGGCACAGGGGAGGGATAGTATTAGGAGATATACCTAATGTAAATGACCAGTTAATGGGTGTAGCACACCAACATGGGACATATATACATATGTAACAAACTTGTACATTGTGCACATGTACCCTAGAACTTAAAGTATAATAATAAAAAAAAAAGAAAAGTTTTCTTAACTCTGTAAAACAATGCTCTGTCGCCCAGGCTGGAGTGCAGTGGTATGATCTTGGCTTACTGCAAGCTCCACCTCTTGGGTTCCTGCCATTCTCCTGCCTCAGCCTCCCAAGTAGCTGGGACTACAGGCATCCGCCACCATGCCAGGCTACTTTTTTGTATTTTTAGTAGAGATGGGGTTTCACCATATTGGCCAGGATGGTCTCAATCTCCTGACCTCATGATCTGCCTGACTCGGCCTCCCAAAGTGCTGGGATTACAGGCTTGAGCCACCACGCCCAGCCTAGGATCAGCAACATTTTAAGCAAAAAGTTAAAAAGATTACTTCAATTTTTTTAATTGGTTCAGTTAATTTAGTTAACTCCTGTTCTGCTTGATATTTATGAACATTTCAGCTCTCTGTGAGAGTCTTGAAAATTTTTTCCTCTATCTTGATGTCACAATTTCCAAAGTTATCAGAAAACCTGCATTTAAGTGCACTTGTTGAAGTACTACAGTTGATTATGAAACTGTCTTTGAAAGAGGACCAAATCAAGACAACAATTGTCTGTGGATGAGAAAATGTCTTAGGACAGCCACAGTCAAAAACACAACTGACAAATTTGATTGTTTCTGTGGCATACAAAATTTTATGTAACAATTATAATTATTAATAACACACTAAATCATATTAGAATTATAGTTTTAAAAATAATTTTAGAACACATACCAGTAACATATTTATACAAATACAGCCCAAAGAAAATCAAACACCATTTCATATTTGACAATGCTTCCTGTAAGACTTTTATACTAAATACACCAAATTTCACCTTTACATTAGTATACTATTGATCTCAAACCCAATTCTTAATGCAACCTTACAGACAAATGTATTCAATATTAATCAGTTTGATAAGGTAAGATTTTGATAAACCTTTTATAACGCTTTACACATTTTGTTAAAGAGCAGATCATAAGCAGGTTTTGCTTTAAGAAAACCTGTTGTGCTTTTATTCCAATGTTCAATTTACTGAATTTACTGAATTGAATGAAAGAACTGAATAATACCCCTTTAATTTTAGCCAATATGTTCACACACAGAATTTCTTTTACAATTAATTTTTCACAAACCTTCCACAATTTATTCAAATCTTTAGATTTTTTCCTGTCTCACTTAAAACAATCCTTTAACCCTTTAAACTTAGGCAAGAAATCCACATTCCCATGAGTTCTTATAATTTTGTTTACCCAAAACACATTCTACTTTTCTCACACACCTTGCATGTAGAGTTGTTTCTTTGGTAGTCTCATTACAATGTTAACTCTTAGTGACTTTTATTTTTGTTGAAAACTTTGGTAAGTTCAGAATTTTAATTACGTACTAGGTATGGAGCCTAGCATAGGACACTAGGCAGAAGGGCAGATAAGGGCTGACTCCAGCACAGCTACGGGCGTGGCTAACTCCACATGTCCTAAGCCTTATCTAGAATCTAATGCTCAAAAGTTAAAGAAGCAGTTTGTGGCCTTAAAGCATTTAGTACATTTGATATCTTACCTGCATAATTTAGACCAAGTATTTACACTTTTGAAGACATTTTTATTTTACCAATAATCTTTAAAACTATCTTTATTTCCCAAAGATTACTTAAGTCACATGAACTAAAAGGCATTATATTTTTAACTTTTCTGACAAAATATTTGGTTTAAGCTCGTATTATTAAAGCAATTAATCAAAGCTCTTTTGTATTAAACACACAACGCATATAAATACACAGACAGTGGAAGATAAAGAACTCATCCTCTAAGGCAGAAATTGAAGTCTGAACCCGGGCCACCATTGTGATGATGGAGACCAGAGAAACCAAGATTGCCACGTGGTTACAAGGTCAAACTCCCAAAGACATGACTGAGCAGTTTGCTGGGCCATCTTGAACAGTGGGCTTACAGGTGTCCTAGGCCCACATTCTATCCTAAGGTACTCCTCTCCATTATAGAACATGGGAAGAAAGGCACACAAAGCACACCAGATTCGCTACAGTTTAAGATTAGCCTCACAAGTTCTTTCTTCCACTAATGAAAACTTTACAGGAGATAAACAATGATATTTACCATTCATTCAACAAGTTTAAGAGAGAGAGGAAAGCATTGCCTGAGGCAGGGTGGGGAAGGCAAGGCACTCGGGAGGCCAGAGAAAGAACCACCCATTGCAGCTGACACTGAAAAGTTCAGGTGGCCACTTGAATCGTGAAAGGATCTTTTCCAGTAGTCCCATCAACTCTCAAGTCTCAAGTTTCCCCTTTGTGGGGAGGAGAAAGCTCCCCATGTCCCATGATCCTGTACATGCCTAATCCTGTCACCCACAGCTGTCAACAAAGAGTGCAAGGCAGATTGATCCAAAGAGAACAGCAGTTAACATTCCATAGTGCCAAACCCGTTCTTAGCTAAAAGGGACTTTAATGAGAGGGGCCTTTAACCCCCTAAGTCTTAGAAGAGACTCTAATCCTACATTGGGCTTCTAACCCAAGGTCAGTCAAGCGTCCTTGCTTTTTATTAAGAGGGTCTTCTAACTCACTCTGTCTTAGGAGAGACTCTAACTCCCCTAAGTTGGGCATCTACCCCAGTCTCATTCTTTACCTGGGTATATGCACCCCACTTACCCAAAGTCATCCAGTCAGTGCTGCAGTCTATTTCCTTTGGGTTGGTGGTCACCTCAGTATCACTCCTTCAGGGTTCACCAGAAAGATGTTAACAGACCCCACCACTTACTTAAAGTTGGCCTTTGGGTCAGGGCTTCCCACAGTATAGTCTCTTCTGTGGTTGCCAGAAAGATGTTACAGGAAAGGGGTCCTGATCCAGACCCCAAGAGAGGGCTCTTGGATCTCGTGCCAGAAAGAATTCAGGGCGAGTCCATAGAGTAAAGTGAAAGCAAGTTTATTAAGAAAGTAAAAGAATAAAAGAATGGCTACTCCATAGACAGAGCAGCCCTGAGGGCGGCTGGTTGCCCATTTTTATGGTTATTTCTTGGTGATATGTTAAACAAGGGGTGGATTATTCATGCCTCCCCTTTTTACACCATACAGGGTAACTTCCTGATATTGCCATGTCATTTGTAAACTGTCATGGCACCAGTGGGAGTGTAGCAGTGAGGATGACCAGAGGACACTCTTGTCGCCATCTTGCTTTTGTTGGGTTTTAGCTGGCTTGTTTACTGCAGGCTGTTTTATCAGCAAGGTCTTTATGACCTGTATCTTGTGCCGACCTTCAATTTCATCCTGTGACTTAGAATGCTGGGGAATGCAGCCCAGTAGGTTTCAGCCTTATTTTAGCCAGCTCCTATTCAAGATGGAGTTGTCCTGATTCACATGCCTCTGACAGAGTGGTTCACTATGCTTTAGGAAGGAGTTTATACCCACATCACAAGAACATACCGTGACTCTTCCTCCTCAATCTTCTCCAAGAGATCTGAAGCCACTTACTGGATAAGTGTGATTGAGAGAAAGGGAAACATTCAAAACATTTAGGGGCATTTCAACAATGACCATAGACTTAAACATTAATTTTTTGGAGCCCAGAACCATGTTAGTACTGACGCTTATGAGGAAGAGTTATTAAGTGGAATTTTGACCCAATGCCCGCATGATAGGTCATGTGAGAGTCCAAACTCTCATCTCATGGTTATCTCCCCTTACCTAAGACATACAGAATACAGTCAGAACTAGACGACCTCAGCAACTAGAAGAATCCTTACATTGACTGCTTGACTCATAGAGTATGGACTATTACAATAGGAAGGGTCAAGTATAAGTTCTTGGGGCATCTCCTCATTAGCAAAATACAGAAAAGCAATATTACCTCATGGTACCTATCACACCTGGTAATAGATTGTACAATTATTTGTTTGTATATGGTCTGTTTCCCTCCCTAGAATGCAGTCTCTTTGGGAGCAGATATTTTATTTGCCTGTTTACTGCTCTATCCCCAGCTCCTAGAACAATGACTGACACATAATAAGTGCTCAATAAGTATTTATTGCATAGACAGATGAAAATGTTTCTGAGGGAAATATCAGATATCAGTGCCATCCTCAAAGACATGAAAGATACAGATGTGGCAATTCCTACCATATTCCTATTTTATTCTCCATTTTAGCCAGTGGAGAACATGGTTGAGTCTTGGAGTATGAAAGTGGACTGTCATAAACTTAATCAGTTGGTATTTGCCACTGCAACTTTTGTTCCAAATGCAGTGTTCTTTTTTTTTTTTTTTTTTTTTGAGATGGAGTCTCGCTCTGTTGCCCAGGCTGGAGTGCAGTGGCACCATCTCGGCTCACTGCAAGCTCTGCCTCCTGGGTTCACGCCATTCTCCTGCCTCAGCCTCCCGAGTAGCTGGGACTACAGACACCCACCACCATGCTTGGCTAATTTTTTATGTATTTTTAGTAGATGGGGTTTCACCATGTTGGCCAGGATGGTCTTGATCTCCAGACCTCATGATCCTCCCGCCTTGGCCTCCCAAAGTGCTGGGATTACAGGTGTAAGCCACTGCGCCCGGCCCAAATGCAGTGTTCTTACAGGAGTAGATCAATACCACTGACAACTGGAACACAGCTAATAATATGTTAAATGCGTTCATTATTTTCTCCAGCCCAAGAAATATAAACACCTTAGACAGGTGCTTTCACTTGGCAATGACAACTGTACAACATTGGTGTCCTAACTCAGCTGTATATAAACCTTTGTCACTGCACCATATTTGCTACACTGGACCTTGACCATCTCATTATCTCTCAGGACGTTATTCTGGTTTGCTCTATTGATGAAATCGTGCTTATAAGACTGTGTATTTGTTAACTATTATTGCATATCAAATTGCCCCAAAATGTACTGGCTTAAAGTAAAAGTAATTAGTTACTTCTCATGGCTTTTGTAGGTAAAAAATTAAGATAGGAAAAAGTGGGAAAGGCTTATCTCTGTTCCCTGACAAATAAGGCCTCAGCTGCAAGACACCAAGGCTGGCTTCTGGAATAATCTGAAGGTTTCTTCACTCATATGTCTGGCAACTGATGCTCCCTCTTGACTAGCTGGGTTCCAACGGCATGTGGAGGGGAGAGAGAGAAAGAGAGAAAGAAAGAGAGGGCGTCCTTCTTATGACTTGGTCTTGGAAGTCACATAGCATCACTTTGCTTATACTTCATTGGTTGGAGGAGTCATAAACTCCCACCCAGATTAAAGGAGGGAAAGCCTAGATTACATCTATTAGTGGGAGGAGTGACAATAACATTGTAAGAAGGGTATGTGGGATGGGGTAAATATAAGGTTTGAGTATCTTTGAAAATACACTGAAGCCTCTATCCATACTTCTTTAGTTGTTGTGCATAAAACAAATTCCCAGTTCTTTCTTCTTTCTTCTTCCCACTATTCTATATAGGTGTATCTGTGATGTTTAACTTTAAAATTTAGTCCCTAGATTGTAGAATATTGACATGGGATTGTATTGAACCAAAGAAGAAATTAAATTGCCTCAAAATCCTGCATGCAGTGTCTGATGAAACTGTGGATTGTCTCATTTCAGCAAGGATATGAGAACATTTTTGGTTATTATGAAGAAAAGTTGCATTCTATTTAGCAGGGTGTGTGTGTGTGTGTGTGTGTGTGTGTGTGTGTGTGTGTGTGTAAAAGTATAAAAATAAGGAAGCCAACCACCTTAAGTATTATGGAATAAAGGATTTATTATAGAAACAAGATCCTTTACAATTATGGGGAAATTTCAGGATGTAAAGCCCAAAACAAGGGAGTTGGAGGATGAGAGAAAATCACTAATGAACCCTCCTGACACACTGGCATGATTGGGCAAGTCAGAGCCTGCTAGGGAATTGGGGAAGACAGGTACATCCAGATGCTGGAGTCGGACCATGATGGAGGCCTGGTGGAGAAATCCATGGTGAGCTATTGCCTTTGCATCTGATAGTGGGTGTGAGGTCACTGTCAGTCAGCAGAGCCAGCAGTTGGGAAGAAGAGTTAGACACAGAGTGGAAAGAGCCAGGCTAACTTAGGACACATCGGCACCTCTGTATATCTGTCTCCCATTGCACCTAACTACAACAACCTTTAGAGATTGGTAGTCATGCTTCATTTCTGCCTTCTAAGTCTTCCGTAAATTTTCTTTTGGAAAACTCAAACACAGATGCATACAGGGAAGGAGATTTTGGGAAAAGGTGTTCTACAACAAATATTTGGAGAAATGACTAATGTGTTTTTCTTTTAAACCATTTAACCAAATTGCTAGGTTTTGCCTTCTCACTTTATTGATTCATGGATTCTTTCAGCAAGATTAAATTTTATTTTTTTCTCATTTTACATATTTTTTCTTCATCATGATCACAATCACACAAACACGCAAAGACACACACACAATACACACTGACATACACATATCAGAAACTATGGAATGCCTTTAAGGTGTGTTAGAGATTGGGATCCCTAGAACCATCTCCTGAAATGGGGATTATTCTTTACGTGATTTATAGCAGGAACACTCTTCGGAAAGAGGACTGAGGGGAGCTGGAAAGAGCAGAGGAAGAACCTGGTCTCAGCTGGAAACGACCTCAAGTCTAATTCCATGAAAAGCTCTGTAGCATAAATTGCACCAACATTAGTCCTACCTCAAGGCAAAGGCACCAGCTCTTCCACCCCTCTGCCAGTGAGTCATTGACCCAGGTCTGCTGTTGGGGAGGTGGGTGGTTACAGGCCTGTTCTCCAAAGACAGCAGGCAGTGTGAGTGTTATCAGCCAACACTCAGATGGTAAAGGCGATAGGGTGAGGCCCACCAGCATTCATTCCACTATGCTTTAGGAGAAGAAATCTTCATATATGGAATGTGTGGAAACTCAGTCAGCTGGGGCAGAAGGCCACAGCGGAATCCCCTGTTTCCACTTCCTCTCTTTCTGCTGTGATCTCAGACATGTCTCTGATTCTGTAGCAGTTTGGTCTTCTGGCACCCACTTCTAGATATCCTTCTGTAGTTCAGTGTTTGGTTATGGATGCTACATTTGCATACCACCATTGGCCTTATAGTTCTTGCCTCCACTCTTCTGTTATTGACCTCGGGTTGTCTGGGGCTCATATTTGGGTGCCCACTTCAAATTCAGGCTCCTTTCTGCCCTGGTACCCCTCCTCCTACCTCAGCATTGTCATGTGCAACATAATCACATCCGTGGAAAGGTAAAGGGTTTCTACACAATAGCTGTTCTTTTCTCCTGTTCCCCAAAACTGGCCCTATTCTCATATTTGGTACAATCCCACTATTTCTCTCTTTTTAATTCTGTATTAGTTATTTACTGCTGTGTAACAAATTACACCCCCCAAACTTAGCAGCTTAAAACAACAAGCATTAGTTCTTAGTTACTGTGGGTTAGGAATTTGGAAGCACCCTAGCAGGGTGGTTGTGGCCCAGAGTTCTTTCACGGGATTACAGTCAAGATATCAGTTGTGGCTGCAGTCATTTGAAGGCTCAACTGGGCTAGAAGATCTCATTCTGAGATGGCTCACTCACATGGCTTGTTGCTAGAAGGCCTCAGTATCTGGCTGGCTGTTTGGTAGGAGGCCCCTGTTTCTCACCATGTGGTCCTCTCTTCACAGGGCTACTTAAATGTCCTCATGACATGGCTGCTGACTTCCCCAGAGTGAGATGATCCAAGTGAGAGTGACAGGTTAAAGGAGGTAGAGAAATTCAAGGCAGAAAAAGGCAGGGTCCCTGGCGAAGCCCCACCCTTAAGCAGAAAAGTCTGAGACTGTGGCCCAAATCACTTACATCCCCATTTTCCCGCTTGAATGTTGCCTTTTCCTAAACCACCCTGGCCCACCATGCTTCCCATCCTGTACCCACAAAAACCCCAAACTCCACTGGCAGAAGAGCAGAGCAGCACAGCAGAATGGTAGAGAAGAGAAAAAGAGAAGCATCTGAACAATGAAGAGGCAGGGACCAGGGAACTCTCCCATCTCAAGAGCAAAGTGGAAGCTGCTTGTCCTTATGATATAGTCTCAGAAGTTACAGCGGGTCACT
Source organism: Rhinopithecus bieti (assembly GCF_001698545.2). Taxonomy (NCBI): domain Eukaryota; kingdom Metazoa; phylum Chordata; class Mammalia; order Primates; family Cercopithecidae; genus Rhinopithecus; species Rhinopithecus bieti. The sequence goes on from NW_016804504.1 coordinate 314,235, forward strand.
TGTGACAAAATTACTCCTTAGAATTGAGTCACTAAATCCTGTCCACACTCAAGGAAGGGGCTTACGCTCCATTTCTCACAGAGAGGACTGTCAAAGAATTTGTGAACATACATTAGAACAAACACATACCCCACCACACTAGGGGGCCCTTGAGCAGCTGCTCCCTGGTCTTCACATTTGCCTGGGATGCTTGAGGATTGATATAGGGGATTCTGAACCAAGAGGCTGAGATTTACCTCCTCTAAGGGATGATCACATGACTGCCATTCCAGGGCATCTAAGAAGTGGTGGGAAGAGGGGAATACACAGTGATGGAAAAAGGTATAGGGAAAATGGCCTTTGGAGTCAGATAGATTGGGGCTCAAGTCTTCACTTTGACATTTCCAACCTGGCTTGGACAAACCACTTAATTCAACACAAAACAAAGCATGTGTTACACACTGCACTGGATACTGAAGATAGAGTGCTGAAAAAACATTCACTCTTCGGGTGCTTACAGTCTGGATAAGCAGACAGACATTAAATATGTCATTTTCATTGTGATGAGGATTATGTGCCATCAGAGCACATCCCAAAGGGAGTTAACCTTATCTAAAGAATTAGGGAAGCTCTCCTTGAGGAAGTGATATTTAAGTTGAGGATGATTAAGAGTTAGCTGGATGAGAAGAACAGATGATGTAAAGATTATGGGGTACCAAGACCCTTGAACTTGCAAGAAGTTGAAAGGAAGCCAGAGAAGCAGGAGAGTAGATAAAAGAGACAATGGAGTGAGATAAGGCTGGAAAGCTGGGCAGGGACTCATACTGCCCTGAGTCTCAGAGGCCATATTAAAGCTGGGGAGCCATATCTATAGGGCCGTGGCCAACTATTGGCTGTTATAGCAGGGGTATGGCTTGATGAGATTTGTATTTTATAAAAACTTCTCAGGTTATTCTACAGGGAGTGGGTTAAAGAAGGACACAGTGGATGTGGTGGAACCATTTAGGGAGAACTGCAGGAGTGCTAGTAAGGAGGTGATGGTAGCAGTGAAGGTGAGAGGCCATGAGGAGGGGAACAGCAGACAGGGCTTGACCATTGACTGTGGGCTGGGGACAGAAGAATTAAGGAATAAGAGCCAGGTTTTTCAGTGGTGATGGCGAGTGGTGGGTGGGTGGGGCTAGAGTATGCATTTGGCTTTAGACATAGGGTATTTCAGGGACCTGTGAGATATCCAAGCACAAGTGTTGTAAAGGCCTGGAGCTCCAAGAGAGGGCTGGGCTCAGAAGGTCTCGGTGAGTCTAGACATGCATGCTGCAATTAAAATTCCTGGATGAATGAGATGGCCTAGGATTTGTGTAGCAAAACTCCGGGGCATGTCCTAAGGAACCTCAGTGTTAAATGGGCAGGGAGAAATGGAGCCAGGAAAGGTCCTGAGAAGGAGCAGTGAGGGAGGAGGAGGAAAATCTGGAGAGTATGATGTCACTGAGCCAAGGCAATGGTGTTTCTAGGGAAAGCAGTAAATGGAATTACTTTTCATTGGGATAATTATAATCTTCTCTCATAGGACTCTTGGGAGCATTAAATGAGATAACATATAAAACCATCTCAGTACTTCATAAAGTCTTTTCAATGTGAGGTGTTCTCTTTAGCAGAGGAATGGGAGTGTAAGGGGTAATGGGAGTGCTGGGGGAGCGGAGAAGTCCAGGATGCCCCTTCTGAAGTAGCTTCTTAGCACCTGACACATCCAAGCCCCTTCTAAAGGAACTAACCAGCATCTAACACATCTAAAGTAAACTTTCAGTCATTTATTGATATTTGGAATCAGCCGGTCTTTGATATAGTATAGTATAATTTTTAGAAACGAGAAAAGACTCCCTTGTTTTGTTTGTTTGTTTTGTTTTGTTTTGTTTTGAGTTGGAGTCTCCCTCTGTCACCCGGGCTGGAGTGCAGTGGTGCGATCTTGGCTTGCTGCAACCACCACCCTCGGATTCAAGCAATTCCCCTGCCTCAGCCTCCTGAGTAGCTGGGACCACAGGCATGCACCACCATGCCCAGCTAGTTTTTGTATTTTTAGTACAAAGTTTCACCATGTTGACCAGGCTGGCCTTGAACTCCTGACCTCAGGTAATCCACCCACCTCGGCCTCCCAAAGTGCTGGGATTACAGGCGTGAGCCACTGTGCCCAGCCACTCCACTGTTCATAAAAAGAAAAAAATACCTGGAGCAGTTACTACTGTAATGTGAAAGAGACAGTTAGGTATAATGATGTGATCAGATCCTGTGTGTGTGTGTGTGTGTGTGTGTGTGTGTGTTCTAAGGCTTAGGAAGCCATTCAGAATGAGGAAGGAGCAGGGAACAGAGGGGAGGGGAGGCCAGGGCGTGGCCAATGAGGGGAAACAGGAGGGGTTGGAGATACCCAAGGCAAATTTCACTGACTTCCCAGTTTTACAATTTTGCTTTAGGCAGTATTGGTTTCTCTTTACATCTGTCTAGAAAAAAATACAATTTTTGTGCAAATGTACATTATGTCCATCTGGGGTGGCTGGTGGCAACCCTTACCTCAGCAGAAACTATGCGTCTTTCCCACGTGTGCCACAGGAACGTATTCTTCTCTGGTGGCTGTAGGTGACCTAATGTCGAGAGTCTAAATACAGCAGATTCCCAACCCTGTCCCCTTTAGGATACGGGTGGTTTTGGTAGACCCGGTGAGTTAATGTACTGAACTAGTGTGGGAATCACAAAACTGAGCCTTTTCTATGGTGCACCCGGGTAAATGGTCCTGGGAAACTGGCCTCCCATTCACCTTCCCAGTAGTCACTCAGGAATACGCAGGGGTTGTTACTAGTTACTTAGACCTAATGAGCAGGCAGGTCGCAAGCTAGAGTCTCCAGAATAGAATGAAGGGCTAAGAGAGTGATGATCCTTTCTCCCATTCCATGAGAACAGTAAAGGGAGCTTCTGATGACTGGTGGCCTCCACAGCCGAGTGTGGTTGCATCATAGCAAGGGCAGCAGTGCTGCTCTTGGGCACTGAGGGCTGCTGAGTCTCCATCTGTGTGTAATCGGCTGTGTCAGGGCCTGTGAGGCTATTTCTGTCAATCACTGTAATCTGCACAATCAGGCTTTTATTGTATGAAACTGTTCCTTTTCTGGGTGCCATCTATGCCCTTGTGGTACATTAAACCCGTGAAGTTATCTGTTATAATGGGTTTTGAATGATTAACTGAAGGTGGCCTTTTAATTCACTGAATTTGCACTTACTAAGCACTCACTATGTGCACTCCTATTGGAGGCCAGAGAGGTGGAACAGTCCTTGTCCTCAGGGGCTCATCACAATGACGACTCCTCTCCCAAGGCCATGGTCATCTCCCCTTATGCCTCTCTCCCCATTGCTCCCCTACTCCACAGCTCCTGGCCTGGAGGCAGAACTGCTGAAGAAGCTCCAAGGGGTCTCAGGTTTACCCTGGCTGGTCTGCTTTCTGTCTGGGCCTGCTTCTGTTAACCAGATGCTGTCGCCATCTTCTCTGTGTCTTATTATGATCTTCCTTGGATGTTAGCAAGTATCTGCAGGACCAGCCTCTGAGTCTTCCTTGTCATAAGCAATGCCATCATCTCCCCATATCATTCTGGCATGAACTCTACTCCCCACACCCTACACACATTATATCCTCTGGTCCAATGTCACCCCTGCCCCCATCCCTGTTTGAATCATCCTTCCTTTGCCTGCAGACTGAACTTCCAACATCTATAGCTAGGTCTAGACTCATAGTATACGTGCCTGCCCTCTTTCCCCCAATTCTAGTGAACAGACCTAATGCCAGAATTTTCTGCCCTAATAATCAGTCCTATTCTACTTCAATTAATCATAGATGGGCAGCTGTTTCTTGAGTTATGACACAAGAAAGGAAGTAAGAAAAAAGAAATACAGGACAACATGCATACAACTGTGCAATGGTGTGGTACAGGGGACACAGAAAGACAACTGAACAAATTCAAAATGAGAATACAATGGGCATTCTGCTAGACCAGACCTGTGCAGTTGAGAAGAGGAGTTAACGAAGGCATATTGTTTCTCATGATGCAGCAGTAAGGTTAGAAGAAAGGGAGAAAGAACAGCAAAAAGCTGATACTCAAGCCAAAGAACAAAAACAAAGTGGCTGGCAAGCTGTACACTAAATTTCAACAAGTAAAAGAAATAATTTCACCCACTGGTTGGAGGAATTTTGGTCCTATGGACACTTAAAACATGAGGTCAAAGTAAAATTTATTAGCTTTTCTCCAAGTTTCCTTACTTGATTGACTACACTACCCAATCAATCAGACCAGAGATCTTGGTATTAAAGCAAAAATGAAGACTAAGAGTCCAAACATAGAACATGAAATAGAAGGTATTATTGTCAAGCAGAGTGGCCAATCTGGCTGAAAATCTAAGCTCTGGGGAATAAAGTTCCAACAAGTCACAGACCATCTTGTATCATGAATGCACTCTGAGTGTTATGGATCAGTCAGCTGCAGCTGAGCATGTTAAGTGGGGCTGGGCTGAGGTGGATTCTGTCAGGTGCATGAAGTACCCCCTTTGGAATAATGGCACTGGCTGCTTCTGTTATGTGCATGAGATGCCAAGGGGGGACCATGACCCTCAGGAACCTGCACTGCTGTCAGCCGTCTAGGTAGCTGTTTAGGATGTGTTACTGGGAATCAACATATTGCCTCCCTCTTCCAGAAACCCTCCATCCAACTGATGGCCAAGTCATTTGCTCACCTGTGTCTTTTCATTTCTCATATTTGACTCTTCCTCTCCATCCACTTTCACATAATTTAGTCCTAATCTCAGTAAATTTAATCTCATGCACCTCGTCTTTTAACTCTTAGCCCCCTCCCTACTTTTTCTCCAGGTGCCTCTGGTAGCTCATTGTCTATACATTATCCCGTCATAGTGCTTGATTTGCTTGTGGCTTGATAGTGCTTGTGGTTGTCTTTGTCTATTAGTCTGTCCTCCTCTCTTGGACTGCGAGAGCATGAAGGGTAGTTCTTATATCTTATTTTTTATATGTCTTTAATAGTATATCAAGATTATACTATTATAATCCTGACATGCAGCAGGTACTTTAATAAATGAAAGTGGATAAATGAAGACCTATTAATATTTTTTTCAAAAATTACATCATCTTCATGTCATTCATACATGTGAATAAATGGAGTGTATGTTTTAAACTGAGGTTACCTCAAAGCAGTGATCTCAAGTATATGACTCAGCTCATCAATAATCCTGGATGGCAGTGGTGGGAAGATTTTGCTATAGGGTGAATAAAGATTTTTGTCCCCTCTTTAGCCCTATTGCAGCCTGTCCTTTTTATCAAATATTTGGGCATTCAGTTCTTATAACTCATGAGTTCCTGTATATTCATCTTCTGGGAAAATTTAGAGAACATATTTGCAAATGGAAAATAATTTGCCTGTATTTTTCTCCCTTTTTTGCACATGAATAAACTAACTGTTCTGAACAACTCAGTATCTCTTCCTTTGCCGACTTCCTTGCCCAATATATTTGTCTTCAGCAATTTCACGGGGTTTTTTTTTTTTTTTTTTTTTGCACAAAGAAATATGTTTATTCACATTTAAGGGGTACACATTGTTGATCCCACTTTCAAAAGAGATGTGTTTCTCGATTTTGAAAGACTTCCAGCTGCCAAGCTCTGTCAGACCCTGCCTTGGCTTAACAAGGAATGTTTCTGTTTTTCTTAGGCACAGAAAAAAAAGTAAAGCCCCCAAATTATTTAAGTATCTTTCAGTTTAATTTAGGGGACCAAGAGAGGCAGTGACGTGAAAATCTAGAGGAAAGAGCTTGGATTGAGGGCTTGGACTCAACTACCAAATGCTCAGCATGGCTTTGTGTAGATTGGTGAAGCCTCTGGGCCTCTATTTTTTTGACAGAGGAGGTTTAACCATGTGGTCTTTAGAGTCTGTTCTAGCTCTCAAGTTCTATGACTGCACGTATTCTTCTCTGCTGTTGCTACCTAACTCTGTCCGTGCATGCCCTCTCCAAGGGCAAGACACTTTGTTTCATTATACTGAAGTGGCCGTGGACAATGGGAATGTATTGTTAGACAGTTTTTGACTTTCTGTTGAGGCCATGGTGGATGACAAGTGGTTAATCCTGGGGCAGGAGATGAAGCAGGCTTTAGCTTAGGAGGGAGGGACTTCCTTTTCTCTCTGGAAACCTGACCGGCCTGCTCATGGAAAAGGTCTGGTTTGGGGTATAGCTTGTGGCTGCTGTGAAACCTCTACTGCCTGATCACCAAGTTTCCGTGGCATACCAACGCAGGAGAACATTTTCAGGTACACAGATGTTTCCCTAAAGATCTTTGGGTCTGAAGCACCCAAAATTGACAAGGCATTGGGAGGGAAGGGTGTTCTCATCCTCCCTGAACTCTCAGGAACCACCACCAAACTGGCAGTGAGACACACATTCAGTGGTGATTCCTATAATGCACGAGGCTGGCACTGGACTGCTGGCTGTGGGGGCAAGGTAGGCACAATAACCTCAAGTCTTTCTGCCATGTACCTCTGCCACCATAGCACTTCTTTTGGCTAGAGAGTCTGATGGACTTCCTGTTTCAGCCGCTCTATAGTGAAGCTGTGCTTCAACAACGGCGGTAGAGAATGGTTTCTTTGGCAGACAGAATGGGCTTTCTTTGAAGTCATTTGGATAATCACCTGTGGGCTTCTAGAATGTATCACAGGCAGGATTCTCCAGGACCAGAGAATGCCTTTGGAATGGGGGTACAGAATTTTATTAATTTGATTATGAAAAGAGATATCATCTTCTTTTCAGTCTCAAATGGGTGAAGCAGATGTTTCAATTATACCATATATTTTAGCTTTTCCCACAGAAAACACTGATTCAATAAATGCTTGTGGACTGAATGAATGAATATAAAATAGAAAGTGATGTTAAATAGAAGCTGAGAATACAGGAATTCTATGGCTCTTAGCCATTTGTCTTGATTCCTTCTCTAAGGTGGGTTTGGTGTGGAACAAAGGGCGGGGTTTCCAAAAGGTGGGCAAGGATTAGCACTTTTCTTCATTTGGAGGTTTTGATTTTATTTCTTCCTTTCTGAGTAGATGTTAACCAACCTGAGACCCCTCCATCTTTTTCTTTTCATTTTCTCCCTTTCCTATACTCCATCCTTTCTCTTTCTCCTCTCTACAATCTTATTGCTCCAAATTTTAAAAGAATAATCAAGGGGAAAAATTTACAGTTGAAGGATACTAATCAATTTCAATATTGAGTCTGGTACATTCCTTTGACTATCTCCCATAAACACACCTGGAGCCCTGAAATGGTAAGCAGGCAACAAGTTCCAAGACATGCCAAACCTCAGTCTAATAGAGTGTTCAGGGTGCCAAGTCATTTCAGGTCTGTAGGGTTGCCTGGGCACTATACAAAGGGAGGTTCAAGTGCAGATACTTTCTTCAGGGTTATCTACTGCTGCATAACAAATGACCACCACATTTAGTGGCTTAAAACAACCATTTTGCTGTATTTCACTATTTGGGGAGTCAGGAATTTGGCAGCTCTCAGTCAGGTGATTCTTTTGTTCTACATGGTGTTGCCTGGGATTGTTCAGTAGAATTCAGCTGCAACTGGTCTGATCTGGAGGGTCCAAGATGACTTTGTTCACATTCCTGGCACCTTCACGGTAATGGCTCCGGTTGCAAGACTGGCTTGGCTTGTCTCTCTCTCTCTCTCTCCATGTAGTTTCATGACCTCTCCATGTGATCTTTCTAGCAAGACAGTCTGGCTTTGCATGTGGCTACTCAGGGCTCTAAAAGAACAAAGAGGAAGCTGCCTGTTCTCTTAAAGGCTAGTCTTAGAACTAGCAGAGCTTCCCTTCCACTGCATTCTAGTGGACCAGCTCAGAATCAAGGGGCAGGCAAATGAAGCCCACATCTCTATGGGAGTAATGTCAAAGCATTTGCAGCCATTTTTAACCCAGTATAGAGGTTTATAGGTACACACAACTGGGATTTCCCTCTGCCAGGAATCAGGAGAGTGAGGGTCTATCATTTTCTGTGTCAAGGGATACCTGGCATGGAAACATCTTGGTCCACTGATCCAATATTTTGACTATCCTGATAGAGCAGAGCAGAGGTTTGTGTGCCATGAGATCCTATACTAACATCTGTCAAAGGTTCTGGTTCTAATAGCTGAAGTTAAAAAGAATTTTAAAAGTGCAATCTCGGCCGGGCGCGGTGGCTCAAGCCTGTAATCCCAGCACTTTGGGAGGCCGAGGCAGGCGGATCACGAGGTCAGGAGATCGAGACCATCCTGGCTAACACGGTGAAACCCCATCTCTACTAAAAAATACAAAAAACTAGCCAGGCAAGGTGGCGGGCACCTGTAGTCCCAGCTGCTCGGGAGGCTGAGGCAGGTGAATGGCGTGAACCTGGGAGGCGGAGCTTGCAGTGAGCTGAGATCTGGCCACTGCACTCTAGCCTGGGCCAATATTAAAAAAAAAAAAAAAAAAAAAAAAGTGCAATCTCTAGTATTGGCTATTGGATGGTTTCCCTTTGGATCCCTGAACTGTTTCCTCTTGTTGGCAGTGACAGAGAGAATACTGGATCTTTAGCCTGAATGTTCTTCAATGTCACCTCAGCTGCATTTCATTTTATACTGCTAAACTCAGTCTAACTTTTTGATAAAACTAACACAAAAACCCCCAATTATAGAGCGGCTGGCACTCTATACATTTTCTCTAATTTTCCCTGTAACTACGCAAGTTCCATATGCTAGCCCAATTTTCAGATGAGGGAACAGCAGCTCGAAAGGTTAAGGCACCTAAGCTAGAGGTTACACAGAAAGCGATACATTTGCAAATTTGAACCAAGTCCTTCTGGGCTCCAAAACCTGTTTCCACTACTCCATGTTATCTTTGGAAAATCACGGAACCTTAGAAAACATCTTTGGTGTACAGTCTGAGAAAGCACAGAGCCAGTGAGGCCAGCAGGAACATCCCCAGCTCGACTTTGCACTCCCCACTGTTATCCACTCTGACCAAGACTACTGCTGGCACACAAACTTGCTTTGACATGAGCTTCATCCCTTTTGAAAAATTTTGATATGCACACAAAAAAGTACAGAGTGATTTGTCCTTTCTCAAAAAATCTTATTTTTGTAATAAAATATTGCTCTGCTAAATTTCCTTAGGACAGATAGCCTTCACATGATATTTAAGGAATGATTAAACATGCATAGAAGTGTGAAAAATAATCACCTTGATATTAATCTCCCTCATAATACCTGAGTTAGCCTGGGTCCTCAGAAAAGCCTGTGTGACAGAAACTGAGGTGAGCCAGTAAGGCTGGGATCAGACCCTGAGGGAAGGAGACAGTGAAGGGAGATTGGGTGGAGGTGTCCTAGACCACGGTGCAGTCTAGTGAAGATTTGGCAAGGCCACCAGGAGTCTTTGAGCCAAAACTGTCCAGCCAAAACCATATCATCTAGGAATGGGCCTGCCTAAGAATTCCTGTCCTGCTCAGTCACTGGCCGAGAGTGACCTCTGAGTGAGAGAGGCCTCAGCGCCAGAGAAATGGTGCATTTCAGCATGCAGGTGTTGGCTTCTTGGACAATTGAGCTCCCTGTAGTAGCTCTCATGGCTGCCACACTGCCACTGTACTGGGCATACACAAAGTGCTGAATAAATGTCTGTTTGTAAATGGTCTTCAAAGTAGTCTACTACTTTGCATTTCCAACTTCTGTGACTTTGCTCAAATTTGTATCTGCTTTGGTTGCTCTGCTCTCCTGTACTGACATTCAGAAACCAGTGCAGATCCCACCTCCAAGCAGTTTTCTCCAATATCCACAGTCAGAATTAATCTTACAAATCCTTTTTCTAGGCACCTGCAGCACATGCTATACTTTTATCATTGAATTTAAGATAGACTAATACGTACGGGAATTACTCGTTGCATAGACGTGGTCCTGGGGACTTAGGGTAGTGGCTTATTCACTTTTTGTGCCCTACCAGTACCCCTATAACATTTTAGCACAGGGCTTTGCATATAGTAGGTGCTCAATAACCAGTTGTTGAATTTGTTGAGATTCTTGCAACAAGATGTACTCAAATATATCTTTAGGGGAAAAGGTAGTACGATTCTGCCCAGAATCTCTTACAAGAACTTCCAACTCAGCATGTCCCAAGCTGAACCCCTTATCTTCTCCTGAAACCTACTTCACATCTGTGCCGCCAGTGCCCACCACCCATGCTCCAGTCCCTAAGCCAGAGAACCTGTGTGTTCCCCTGGACTGCTGCCCTGCATCTCCCGAATCTTGCTGGTGCTACTTTGGAAGGTCCCCCCGATCATCTCTCCTTCTCTGAAGCCATCATCCTCTTTCACTGGGACTATTGTACTGGCCTCCTTATGGCCTGCTCTGATATATGTCCCCCTCTTTCTCCAGACCTCTGCATTGTCCCCAGAGTTAGGGCTGAGATAGGGTGGGATAAATGACGTGCCAAGGGCACACAATTTAAGGAAGCTCTACTTCCAGGATTGTGCAAGTGCTGAAAGTGAAGGCCTTACATTTTGTTTCTTAAGGCTGGTGCAGTGGGTCACACCTGTAATCCCAGCACTTTGGGAGGCCAAGGTGGGCAGATCACCTAAGATCAGGAGTTCAAGACCAGCCTGGCTAAGATGGTGAAACCCCATCTCTACTAGAAATAAAAAAATTAGCTGGGTGTGGTGGCATATGCCTGTAATCCCAGCTACTTGGGAGACTGATGGAGGAGAACCGCTTTGGAAGGCAGAGTTTGCAGTGAGCTGAGATCAGGCACTACACTCCAGCCTGGGTGACAGAGCGAGACTCGGTCTCAAAAAAAAAATTTGCTTCTTAAGTGCCTCTCTAATCGCCTGGGTAGTCCCATGCTGCCCAGAGCCCAACTGCGATAATGACTTTCCTTTACTGGAAATCCTTCTAGCAATCTGTTTCAGTGGGTCCCAACCATAGCAGTGCATTGGCGTTACCTGCAGAGCTTGGTGAAAATACAGACTCTTAGGTCCCACCCAGATTGAATCAACTGGAAGTGGATAGGGCTTAACAATCTGCACAGTCACACAGTTAGATTTGGGAACTGCTGGTTCATAGGACCAAGTTCAGACTCCAGAATAACATTCAAGGTTCCTCTCAATCTGGCACCTGCTTATGTTTCTAGCTTCATTTTCAGCTGGTTTCCTCTTGACAGGCACTCCACAGGCCGATCACACCAGACCACTCATTGGACTTCATATGCTTGGCATCTTTATGTCTCTGTGTCTTTTGTTTTTGAGATGGAGTTTTGATCTGTTGCCAGGCTGGAGTGCAGTGGTGTGATCTCAGCTCACTGCAACCTCTGCTTCCCAGGTTCAAGTGAATATCCTGCCTCAGCATCCCAAGTAGCTGGGACTACAGGTGCCTACCACCACAACAAGATGATTTTTGTATTTTTAGTAGAGACAGGGTTTCACCATGTTGGCCAGGGTGGTCTCAATCTCTTGACCTCGTGATCCACCCACCTCAGGCTCCCAAAGTGCCAGGATTACAGGCATGAGCCACCATGCTCAGCCCGTCTTTATGCCTTTTCTTGGGCTGCTCCCTCTGAAAGAGTGTTCTTCTTCTCCCTGCTCCTTCCAAGAGGCAAGATTCCACTAAGGACCCCCTTCAAATGCCATTTCCTCTCTGAAACCCTTTTGAATTGTCATTTCTTCCCTTCGATGTAACTCTTTCCCCATCCAGACTCTGCTGTATTTTATTCATAACATCAGTAGCACCTCTCACGCTGTATCACATTGGTTCTATGAGGGTCCTCCTCCCTGCCCAGCTCAGAAACCAATAGTAAGAAACTATTAGGTTGGTACAAAAGTAATTGCACAATTCACATTGGATGTGTGGCACCTTGCACATTGCCTAGGAAGCTGTGAGAATGGATTAACTGTTGAATTGAATAGAAATAAGTACTAAAGACCAACATGGCTGAATAGGAACAGCTCCAGTCTACAGCTCCCAGCGTGAGCGATGCAGAAGATGGGTGATTTCTGCATTTCCAACTGAGGTATTGGGTTTATCTCACTGGGGCTTGTTGGAAAGTGGGTGCAGCCCACGGAGTGTGAGCTGAAGAAGGGTGGGGCATTGCCTCACCCGGGAAGTGCAAGGGGTTGGGGAATTCCCTTTCCTAGCCAAGAGAAGCAGTGACAGAGGGTACCTGGAAAATCAGGACACTCCCACCCTAATACTGCACTTTTCCAACGGTCTTAGCAAACGGCACACCAGGAGATTACATTCTGCACCTCGCTCAGAGGGTCCCATGCCCACAGAGCCTCACTCACTGCTAGCACAGCAGTCTGAGATAGAACTGCAAGGTGGCAGTGAGGCTGGGGGAGGGGCGCCCACCATTGCTGAGGCTTAAGAAGGTAAACAAAGGGGCCAGGAAGCTCAAACTGGGTGGAGCCCACCGCAGCTCAAGGAGGCCTGCCTGCCTCTGTAGACTCCACTTCTGGGGGCAAGGCATAGCTGAACAAAAGGCAGCAGAAACTTCTGCAGACTTAAACGTCCTTGACAGCTTTGAAGAGAGTAGTGGCTCTCCCAGCATGGAGTTTGAGAAGAGAGAACGGACAGACTGCTTCCTTAAGTGGATCCCTGACCCCCAAGTAGCCTAACTGGGAGGCACGTCCCAGGAGGGGCTGACTGACACCTCATATGGCTGGGTGCCCCTCTGAGACGAAGCTTTCAGAGGAAGGATCAGGCAGCAACATTTGCCATTCTGCAATATTTGCTGTTCTGCAGCCTCCGCTGGTGATACCCAGGCAAATGGGGTCTGCAGTGGACCTCCAGCAACCTCCAACAGACCTGCAGCTGAGGGTCCTGACTGTTAGAAGGAAAACTAACAAACAGAAAGGACATCCACGCCAAAACCCTAACTGTATGTCACCATCATCAAAGACCAAAGGTACATAAAACCACAAAGATGGGGAGAAACCAGAGCAGAAAAGCTGAAAATTCTAAAAATTAGAGTGCCTCCTCTCCTCCAAAGTAATGCAATGGAACAAAGCTGGACGGATAATGACTTTGACGAGTTGAGAGAAGACGGCTTCAGATGATCAGTAATAACAAACTTCTCCAAGCTAAAGGAGGATGTTTGAACCCATTGCAAAGAAGCTAAAAACCTTGAAAAGAGATGAGACAAATGGCTAACTAGAATGAACAGCCAGAGAAGTCCTTAAATGACCTAATGGAACTGAAAACCATGGCACGAGAACTACATGACGCATGGAAAATCTTCAGTAGTTGATTCGATCAACTGGAAGAAACGGTATCAGTGATGGAAGATCAAATGAATGAAATGAAGCGAGAAGAGAAGTTTAGAGAAAAAAGAGTAAAAAGACACGAATAAAGCCTCCAAGAAATATGTAACTATGTGAAAAGACCAAATCTACATCTGACTGGTGTACCTGAAAGTGACGAGGAGAATGGAACCAAGTTGGAAAACACTCTTCAGGATATTATCCAGGGGAACTTTCCCAACCTAGCAATGCAGGCCAACATTCAAATTCAGGAAATACAGAGAATGCCACAAACACACTCCTCAAGAAGAGCAACTCCAAGACACATAATTGTCACCAAAGTTGAAATGAAGGAAAAAATGTTAAGGGCAGCCAGAGAGAAAGGTCGGGTTACCCACAAAGGGAAGCCCACCAGACTAACAGCAGATCTCTTGGCAGAAACTCTACAAGCCAGAAGAGAGTGGGGGGCAATATTCAACATTTTTAAAGAAAATAGGTTTCAACCCAGAATCTCATATCCAGCCAAATAAGCTTCATAAATGAAGGAGAAATAAAATCCTTTACAGACAAACAAATGCTGAGAGATTTTGCCACCACCAGGCTGGACTTACAAGAGCTACTGAAGGAAGCACTAAACATGGAAAGGAACAACCGGTACCAGTCACTGCAGAAACGTGCCAAATTGTAAAGACCATCGATGCTAGGAAGAAACTGCATCAACTAATGAGCAAAATAACTGGCTAACATCACAATGACAGGATCAAATTCACACATAGCAATATTAACCTTAAATGTAAATGGGCTAAATGTTCCAATTAAAAGACACAGACTGGAAAATTGGATAAAGAGTCAAGACTCATCAGTGTGCATATTCAGGAGACCCACTTCATGTGCAGAGACACACATAGGCTCAAAATAAAGGCTCAATCTACCAAGCAAATGGAAAACAAAAAAAAAGCAGGGATTGCAATCCTAATCTCTGATAAAACACACTTTAAACCAACAAAGATCAAAAGAGACAAAGAAGGCCATTATATAATGGTAAAGGGATCAATTCAACAAGAAGATCTAACTATCCTAAATACATATGCACCCAGTACAGGAACACCCAGATTCTTAAAGCAAGTCCTTAGAGACCTACAAAGAGACTTAGACTCCCACACAATAATAATGGGAGACTTTAACACCCCACTGTCAACATTAGACAGATCAATGAGACAGAAAATTAGAAAGACATCCAGGAATTGAACTCAGCTCTGTACCAAGTGGACCTAATAGACATCTACAGAACTCTCCACCCCAAATCAACACATATACATTCCTCTCAGCACCTATTTGCGCTTATTCCAAAATTGACCACATAGTTGGAAGTAAAGCATTCCTCAGCAAATGTAAAAGAATAGAAATTATAACAAACTGTCTATCAGACCACAGTACAATCAAACTAGAACTCAGGATTAAGAAACTCACTGAAAACCGCTCAACTACATGGAAACTGAACAACCTGTTCCTGAATGACTACTGGGTACATAACGAAATGAAGGCAGAAATAAAGATGTTCTTTGAAACCAATGAGAACAAAGACACAACAAATCAGAATCTCTGGGACACATTTAAAGCAGTATGTGGAGGGAAATTTATAGCACTAAATGTCCACAAGAGAAAGCAAGAAAGATCTAAAATTGTCACCCTAACATCACAATTAAAAGAACTAGAGAAGCAAGAGCAAACACATTCAAAAGCTAGCAGAAGGCAAGAAATAACTAAGATCAGAGCAGAACTGAAGGAGATAGAGACACAAAAAACCCTTCAAAAACTCAATAAATCCAGGAGCTGGTTTTTTGAAAAGATCAACAAAATTGATAGAACACTAGCAAGAAGAAAAGAGAAGAGAATCAAATAGATGCAATAAAAAATGATAAAGGGGATATCACCACCGATCCCACAGAAATAGAAACTACCATCAGAGAATACTATAAACACCTCTAAACAAATAAACTAGACAATCTAGAAGAAATGAATAAATTCCTGGACACATACACCCTCCCAAGAGTAAACCAGGAAGAAGTTGAATCCCTG
>NW_016804504.1:330601-377850 GCF_001698545.2 Rhinopithecus bieti
CAACAGACACATGAAAAAATGCTCATCATCACTGGCCATCAGAGAAATGCAAATCAAAACCACAATGAGATACCATCTCACACCAGTTAGAATGGCAATCATTAAAAAGTCAGGAAACAACAGGTGCTGGAGAGGATGTGGAGAAATAGGAACACTTTTACACTGTTGGTGGGGCTGGAAACTAGTTCAACCACTGTGGAAGACGGTGTGGTGATTCCTCAAGGATCTAGAACCAGAAATACCATTTGACCCAGCCATCCCATTACTGGGTATATACCCAAAGGATTACAAATCATGCTGCTATAAAGATACATGCACACATATGTTTATTGTGGCACTATTCACAATAGCAAAGACTTGGAACCAACCCAAATATCTATCAATGATAGACTGGATTAAGAAAATGTGGCAAACATACATCATGGAATACTATGCAGCCATAAAAAAGGATTGTTCATGTCCTTTGTAGGGACATGGATGAAGCTGGAAACCATCATTCTCAGCAAACTATTGCAAGGACAGAAAACCAAATACTGCATGTTCTCACTCATAGGTGGGAATTGAACAATGAGAACACTTGGATACAGGGTGGGGAACACCACACACTGGGGCCTGTCATGGAGTAGGGGGTCGGGGGAGGAATAGCATTAGGAAATATACCTAATATAAATGACAAGTTAATGGGTGCAGCACACCAACATGGCACATGTATACATGTGTAACAAACCTGCACATTGAATAAATATATGAATTGCATGAATAAATGTATTATATGAATTATATGAATAAATATTGCTGTATCATCTCGATCAATTAAAGTATTAACCACCAAAACAAAAAACAAAAAAGGAAAACCAAATTCAAAACAAGCAAAGTGCAGAAGCACACAGGGAGCAAAGAGGAATATGGGAGTGTGGGTAGGGCAAGTAGGGAGGCTAAATAAGAACTGAGGTAGAAAGTTCCTTGCAGGTGGGTGGGAAAGGGATGGAGCTGACACCATTGCTACAAGAGCTGAATAATAGCCCTATGGAAATAAATGCCCGGTGAAGGCATGCAGAAAGCAGTCTGGAGCTCAGAAGAGGCACACCAGCACAGTCTGGTAGGCTACAGCATCAAGTCTCTAGAGAAAGGCTGAAACACCCAGAACAAGAGAGACCAGGTCCCGGATGCCCAGCCTGTTCTGGTCACATCTGCCAGCAATCTGGCTGCAGAAAAAAAAAAAAAAAAGAAAGAAAGAAATAAGTACTAACTAGTTAAATTTAACTTCTCACAGCACCTAACACAATGCCTTGGGCACAAATCTTTAAAATTATTTGTTAAGTGAGTAAACGAACAAAGCAGTGAGTATGGGCCAGAGTTTGTTACACCACTTGTCCACTTCCAGGGAACTTGTCTGTGTTTTGGGGTTACCTGGTAGAACTCAAATGTCAGTGTGCATACATAAGAATCATTTGAGACATTATTAAATATGCAGACTCCTGGCCACACTCCCAGAGATGCTGATTCAGTAGTTCTGGGTAGGGTCTAGAAATTTGCATTTTTAACAAGCATCTTGAGTAATTCTGAGACAGGTGGTCCACAGACAGAGTCTGAAAAGTACTTCAGGAGGTATTTGGTGTTCAGCAGGTGGTGTCTACTCTATGGATGGATTCTTAGACGAGCTGCCTAGAAGTTCAACCCTTAAAGTCAAAGATATTGTGGAGTCCTATCAGGAGAAGCTGGTAAAAGTAGCAGGTCTAATGTGGCATCAGATGGGCCTTCAGATTCTGGGAAGGCCATTCCTGGGAAAGCCACAGTGTCCTGCAATAGCAGGAATAATGAAAGAATGATGAGCCAGGTAAGCTTCACCTTGGATACAGAGTCTCTTGCTTCTAGCTTGTTTCTGCTGCTAGGCTGCCCTGGTCTGACAAATGGCCTTGTTTGAAAGCCCCGATTCCTGATATTCACTGGGCCTGGGTGGACTCCTTGGCTTATTCCTATTCTTTTTTTTTTTTTTTTTTTTTTTTTTTTTTTGGGACGGAGTCTTGCTCTGTGGCCCGGGCTGGAGTGCAACGGCCGGATCTCAGCTCACTGCAAGCTCCGCCTCCCGGGTTCATGCCATTCTCCTGCCTCAGCCTCCTGAGTAGCTGGGACTACAGGCGCCCGCCACCTCGCCCGGCTAGTTTTTTGTATTTTTTTTTAGTAGAGACGGGGTTTCACCATGTTAGCCAGGATGGTCTCGATCTCCTGACCTAGTCATCCGCCCGCCTCGGCCTCCCAAAGTGCTGGGATTACAGGCTTGAGCCACCGCGCCCGGCCGGCTTATTCCTATTCTTAAGCTCAGCTTCTGGTGGTTCCCACAGGGCCACTGCTTTCATCACCATCATTCTTTGTCCAGCCTCACCTCCACAGGGGTGAATTGGTGTTGCTCTGGTGGAAGGAGTCCAGGTGGATGAGCCTGCAACCCTATATCCTGGTCTGAACTCTGCCACTAACTGCTCACCAGACTTACCAAAGGCCACTTATACAAAGTAAGCAGGAATTTACTGAATACTTGCATTATTAGTCTGAGTTCTTCAGAGAAACAGAGCCAACTAGAGATTTACTACAAAGATTGGCTCACAAGATTATGCAGGCTGAGAAGTCTATGATCCGCAGTTAATAAGCTAGAGACCCTGGAGAGCTGATGGTGTGGTTCCAGACTGATTCTGAAGGCCTGAGAACTGGGTGAGTTGATGGTGTAAATTCAAGTCTGAGTCTCAGTATGAAGGCAAGAGAAGACTTTTGTCCCAATTTGAAGACAGTCAGGCAGAAAAAGAGAATTATTTCTTATGCAGCCTTTTTTTTTTTTTTTTTTTTTTTTTAAATTCAGAAATTCAATGGATTGGATGAAACTGATCCAACCTGCTTTACTGAGTCTACCAATTAATTCAAACATTAATGCCATTCAGAGACCCTCCCAGACACACCCAGAGTAATGTTTAACCAAAAAGCTGGGCTACCTGTGGCCCAGTGAAGTTGACACATAAAATGGAACTATCACAATCTGCTATGTGCAAAGCACTGTCAGCTGAACCTCTGGGGCCCCAGATTCCTCAAGTGTGATGTCTCTTACAGTTCTAATTGTGCCAGTTGAATGCAAAGCCAACCAAATAAAACCTATTTCCTTTGAGGACCAGGAACAGAAACATTCTCTCAGAATAAAAACAGGAACTAGAAGGTCAATATTCAGAGCGGAGAGTCTGTCTTCCCTCTGAAAGATCCCTTGAGGGAGTGAACGATCTGTCTTCATCTTCCCTTCTGTCCTTAGTGTTCTTCTACATTCTGTATGGTGATGAAAGAAGCAGCCAACTAGACCAGACAGAAGAACTTCTGGGTGTGTGGAGCCCAGGAACGGAGCTGTATTCTGGGAAAACTTCAGCCACAGAAGCAGCATCTGGAAACTGAGGAGTCAGCACCCTTAAGGGGTCAAAAAGGGGTTGGGGAGGCTGGAGGAGAGAATGCTTGCACACCTCTGCAGTTCAGCTACACGCCTCTAGGCCATCTAACTGAGCATGCTAACTTAGCACCTTCTTCTCAAGTCTAGGCGGGAAGAAGGGAAGTCGGTACCAACACGGATAAGCTTCCAGTAAGGACAAGAGCCCATGAACAACACCCTGGGTCACTCCAGCTTGGTACGTCATAACCAAGTCTCACTAGTCTCAGAACCTGCACTTTCCATGCCAGCAGGCACGTCCCTCGCCCCAGGGTTTTGATCCCTGCCTGCACTTCTTACTGAGATGTCCTGGGTCTTTCTGAAACTTTCTTCCTTTCTCAGCTCAGTTTCAGCCCTTCTCCTCCTGTGAGTGTTTCCCGCTCCACAGTGGCTGCAGGCGCCCACTGCTGGAGCTTCCGTCTGACCCATAAGGGTCCTAGCAGGCCTCTCCCTAAAATGCTTTTGGTATTTTCCTCAAGGGCCACCACATTTAGAAGAATTTAGTCCACTGATTACATTTATTTTGTAGGTATTAAGTTGGTGCAAATGTAATTGAGGTTAAAAGTAACAGCAAAAATTGAAAGTAATGGCAAAAACCTCAATTACTTTCGCACCAACCTGATATTTATTTACTACTTATCTAGTCATGGTAAATAAGTCAGTCACGGATTTCTCCATTTTTAGTACTCCAAGATGATCCAGCCTCAGAGGGAGTCTGTCTTCCCCTCTTGGCTATCCTTATAGTGTTCTTCGTGCCAAAAGGACTTCTCAACTGCTCTTACTTTTTCTCTTCATACTAAATGTCAGAAAAGCTTTGGAATTAGACTGAGCAATTATTCGATGTCATATCCAAAATAGCTATTTCTCTATTCTCTAATAAATGGGAATGAATGGATGATTTTCAAAGAAATTCTTATCAAAATAGACTCAGAGATCTTCCAAAACCAAACCATGGAAAAGTGGATAATGCTACCATAAGCTCCCAAGGCCCAGGTCAACAACTTTCTCATTTTAAATCTTTAAGGGAGAGATGATTTTGTTGCTATTTAACTCATCCAGAGCATAAAGGAAAAATTCTCCTACGTATTTTAGGAAGCCAACATATCATTGGTACCAAAACCTCATAGAGATAACACTTATGTACCACACTCTATGCGCAAGCATTATTCTCCCACCAGACACACACACACAAACACTGCACGAATACAAACATCCACACAATTCATGCACACATCACACATACCACACTTTGCCCAAATACAAATGTGTCTCACACACATACAACACCTACACAGTACACATATACCACACCACACAAACTCACCTTATATACACACCACCCACACCCCAGCACACATGCACTGCACAGATACAAACATACTGCACACACACAGCCCATACCACACACCTATACCCATTGTACACACACACATACACACACATCTCAGGGTAATCTTCCTTTTAAATACAATGTAAAAACTCTAATAAAGATATTAGGAAATAGCCAGGCATGGTGGCCCATGCCTGTAATCCCAGCACTTTGGGAGGCTGAGGTGGGCAGATCACTTGAGGTCAGGAGTTTGAGAGCAGCCTGGCCAACGTGGTAAAACCCTGTTTCTACTAAAAATATAAAAATTAGCCAGGCATGGGGGCACATGCCTGTAGTCCCAGCTACGTGGGAGGCTGAGGCATGAGAATCACTTGAACCTGGGAGGTGGAGGTTGCAGTGAGCCGAGATCATACCACTGCAGTCCAGCCTGGGTGACAGAGCGAACTGTCTCAAAAAAAAAAAAAAAAAAGCAAAAAAGGAAACTAGCAAATAGAATTCAGTAGTCCATTTAAAAATACCAAAGTGGGACTCATTTCAGCTGGATTTAATTTTAGAAAATCTATTAGTATAATTAACCCTGTTAATAGTCAAAGGAGAAAAGTCATGATTACTTTCAAAGGTATAGAAAAGAAATGTAACAAATTTCAGTATTCATTCACAGTAAAAAAAAAAAATAGTAAGAGCTAACATTTATTTTTCCTTTATTATGTATTGGGCACTATCTGGTACGCTTGTGTGCGTTTTCTTATTTAGTCCTCACCATCACACAATGAGGGAGGTATTACCTTTCATATTCAGTCTGTAGATAAGGACACTAAAGCCTACCAAGGTTAAGAGTCTTGCCTCAGGTCACATATTAGGAAGTGGGTTGCATACAGCTAGTAAGCGGCATGTTCTTATGTTATTAATGAATGTGTCGAAATGGGAATATAAGAATACTTCCATAATACAATAAACAGATGTATCCTAAATCATAAACCAACATCACAGTTAACAGACAAACAATGGAAAGTTTTTTGCTTAAATTAGGAATAAGACAAACATGTCTATCACTGCTATTAACTAACATTTTTTCTGGAAAAACTTTATAATTAGATAAGATAACCAGTAAAAGATATAAATATTGTAAGAGAGGGAGCAAAATTATAGTTACTGCAGATGATGTGACAATTCACTCAAAACTCCAAGAGAAACAACTGCAAAGCCATTAGAAACAATGTAAATCAGGGCAGTAACCAGTTATCTATTTAATATTTTAAAAACCCATAACTTTCCTGCATACTGAACAATCAGGTAGAAAATTAACTGGAAGAAAAGATCTTATTCCTAGTAGCAATTAAAAAACACTTCAGGCCGGCCATGGTGGCTCACTCCTGTAATCCCAGCACTTTGGGAGGCCAAGGAAGGTGGATCACTTAAGTTCAGGAGTTTGAGACCAGCTGGGCCAACATGGCAAAACCCCGTCTCTACTAAAAATATAAAAATTAGCTGGGCATCGTGGCGCACACCTGTAGCCCCAGCTACTTGGGAGGCTGATGCAAGAGAATCCCTTGAATCCAAGAGGCAGAGGTTGCAGTGAGCTGAGATCATGCCACTGCACTCCAGCGTGAGTGACAGAGGGAGTGTGTATGTTTCAAAACACACACACACACACACACACAGAGACACACACACACACACATTTAAGAATTAGTCAACAAAACTATATAACCTGTGCTATATGAAGAAAAAAGGCATAATATTGAGAGATACAAAAGATTTGAATTCACAGAGAGGTCCATTTTTTGAGTAGAAAAAATATATGAAGTGCCACTTCTCTCCTCATTATAAATTTAATGCCATTCTCTCAAAATATTTGCAGAAATTTTATAAAGAACTTGCCAAAATTTAGACTTAATCTAGAGGAATAAACTTCTGAGAACAGTTAGGAAAACTATGAAAAGTAAGGGAAGGAAACAAACCACACGGGATATTAGGCTGTATTACAAAGTTACAGTAACTCTAACACTGGTTCCAGCTCAGCAGGAGACTGTCAGGAAAATGAAACAGAATAGGGTGGCCCAGAACTGGACCTCCAAGCATATGGCAATTTACACAGAATGCAGGATATGATACAGGTGTCATTTCCAATCTGTGGGGGAAAATGCATCAATAAACAGCCTGTGACAACCGTGTTATTATCATTTGGAAAAATAAGAATACTGGATTGTCACCTGACCCTTATACTAAAATACGTATCAATGGGACAAATAAATTAAATGTATAAATGAAGCCATAACTGTATTAGAAGAAAACATTGGCATCTATTTCTATAATTTGGGAGTGGATAAGGTCTTTCTAAGAATGAAAGTTCCTGGTTTCTGAAAAGGGAAACGTAACCACATAAAATAATAAGCTTCCAACCTGGCCAACATGGAAACCTTGTCTCTACTAAAAATATGAAAATTAGTTGGTATGGTAATGCATACCTATAATCCCAGCTACTCAGGAGACTGAGGCACAAAAAACACTTGAATCCAGAGGTGGAAGTTGCAGTGAGCTGAGATTGCATCACTGCACTCCATCCTGGGCAAGAGTGAGATCCTGTCTTAATAATAATAATAATAATAATAATAATAATAAGAAGAAGAAGAAGAAGAAGAAGAAGAAGAAGCAGCTTCTATCTAGCAAGAACAGAAATAAAGGACAATTTGAGAAGAAAGTACAATATATACAATAAGCAAAGAGTTTATATATAGATTCCTCCAGTAAAGAAAAGCCCTTATAAATCAATAAGAAAAGATGAAGAGTGCAATAGAAAATTGGGCAAAGGACATTAGAGGCAAATCACAGAAGAAATTAGTGAAGCAAGTGAAAATTCTTAATGTTTTTTCCTTTTTTAGTTCTCTATAGTAGTCAGTACAGCAAGTGAAAATTTGCTCTATTTCACTAATAAAAAATATAAAATAAAATAACAATGAGTTATAAATTTTTGCCCATCAGATTAGAAAATAATAGAAAATTTATAATATCCAGTGTCCATGAGAAACTGGTACTCTCATAAATTGTTGATGAGAATATACATTGGCATAATGTTTTTGAAAAAATGGCAGCATCTATTAAATGTTTAAAGTCTTTATCCTTTGAAAGATGTTATGAGTTAAACTGTGTCCCTTCCTTCCCCTACTTCACCTGCTCCCCACACAGAAAAGATATGTTGAAGTCCTAACTCTCAGTTCTCAGAATGTGACTTTATTTGGAAATAAGGTCATTGTGGATGTAATTAGTTCAGCTGATAGTGGAGTGGGTTTGGTCCCTAATCTAATGTGACTGGTGTCCTTATAAGAAGATGGCCATGTGAAAACAGAGACACACAGGAAGAGACACCATGTGATGTAGAAGGCAGGGACTGGAGTTACACATCTGCAAACTGAGATTGCCAGCAAACCACCAGAGGCTAGGAAGAAGCAAGTAAGAATTTCCCCACAGGTTTCAGAGGGAATATGGCCCTGCTTACACCTCAATTTTGGACTTCTAGCCTCCAGGACTGTGAGAGAATGCATTTCCATAGTTTTGAACTTCCCTGGTTGTGGTATTGTATATAACAGCTCTAAATGCAAATTCAAAGGCCAAATTCCATATCTGTATTAATCCATTTTCATACTGCTATGAAGAAATACCCAACGCTGGGTAATTTATAAAAAAAGAGAGGTTTAATGACTGACTCACAGTTCCACATGGCTGGGGAGGCCTCACAATCGTGATCGAAGGTAAAGGAGGAGCAAAGGCACATCTTACATGGCCGCAGGCAAGAGAGCAGGTGCAGGTGAGCTCCCCTTCATAAAATCATCAGATCTTGTGAGACTTATTCATTATCATGAGAACAGCATGGGAAAACCCACCTCCATGATTCAATTACCTCCCACAGGTCCCTCCCACAACACATGGGGATTATGGGAGCTACAATTCAAGATGAGATTTGAGTGGGGACACTGCCAAACCATATCAACATCTAAGAATTTATTCTACCCAAATACTCACTCAATTATACATATTCAAATATGTTCACTTCACTATTGATTTTAATGTTGAAAACCTAAATACTATCTAAATATTCATCAGCAGAGAACTGTTTCAATACTTATGGGATATCCTTGTGATGGTTAATACTGAGTGTCAACTTGATTGGATTGAAGGATAGAAAGTATTCATCCTGGGTATGTCTGTCAGGGTGATTCCAAAAGAGAGAAACATTTGAGTCAGTGGGCGGGGGGAAGGCAGATCCACTCTTAATCTGGCAGGCACAATCTAATCAGCTGCCAGCAAATATAAAGCAGGCAGAAAAACGTGAAAAAGAGAGAATGGCCTTGCCTCCCAGCCAACATCTTTCTCCTGTGCTGGATGCTTCCTGCCCTCAGACTGCTGATTCCAAGTTCTTCAGTTTTGGAACTCAAATTGGTTCACCTTGATCCTCAGCTTGCAGACAGCCTATTGTGGGACCTTGTGATCTTATAAGTTAACTCTTTTTGATATGTCTATATCTATATCTATATCTCCTATTAGTTCTGTCCCTCTAGAGAACTCTGACTAACACAATCCTTAATAGAATACTAAGGTGTGGCTAAAAAAGCAATGAAATAACTAAAAATGGACTAATTCATGAGACATTCAAGATAAATTAGTAAGTTCAAAGATCAAGTTGTAAGGTACAGATAGATCTTAAATTTATGTTTTTAAAAATCCACAATAACATGCTAGTATGTAAACATAAAAAGCATTGATGTACTTTTCATAAGTAGTTATTTGGGATTGGGGGATGGCGAGAATATGAAGGACTTTTCTGTATTATATACAGGAGGCATTTATAAGATTTGACTATATTTTTAAAATTGGCATGCATTACTTTTGTCATCAGAAAAGTAAAATCTTTCTTTTTTAATTTTGAGATGGGGTCTTGCTGTGTCACCCAGGTTGGAGTGTAGTGGTACAATCATAGCTTACTGCAGCCTTGCACTCTTGGGCACAAGTGATCTTCCTACCTCAGCCTCTTGAGTAGCTGGGACTACAGGCATGTGCTGCCATGCCCAGGTAATTTTCTGATTTTTTGTAGGGATAGGATCTTGCTTGTTGCTAAGGCTCGTCTCAAATTCCTGGCCTCAGGTGATGCCCCCACATTGGCCTCTCAAAGTGCTGGGATTATAGGCATGAGACACTGTACCTAGCCTAAAAGCATTTTTATTATACATTCTATGAAGGGATATTCACATCTCACCTTTCCTTCTTAGCCCATTTTGTGTTACTATAAAGAATACCACAGACTAGATAAACAATAGAAATTTATTTGGCTCATGGGTCTTGAGGCTGGGAAATCTAAGACTGAAGGATTGTCTCTGGTAAGGACCTTCTTGCTGTGCCATCACATGGCAAGAGGCACCACGTGGCAAAGGGCATGCATGAGAGGCAAGAGCTTGCAGTCTCAAGCCCTTTCATAATTGGCGTTAATGCTTCATGAAAGTGGAGTCCTTGTGACTTAGATACTTCCCACAAGGCCTCACCTCCCAATACTGTTGCATTGGGGATTAAGTTTCTAACACAAGCATTTTAGGGGACACATTCAAACCATAGCACCCTATGAGTTTTAGAGTCAGTTTCCTTAGAACAACCACAATAATTTATTAACTTTCCAGAATTCATCCTTCTAACAATCTCTCTATCCAGAAAGTTGGCAATAACAAGGAAATTCAGTAGGACACATAAAAGTCCTATTTGCTCCCTCAGAGATACTCCCTCAGAAACTATTTACCTCTACTTCACATTCAATGTGGAGACCTGTTATTCTAATTTTTATGAATATTTTAATATTCAAACATATTCATAGTTCTTATGAATATAGCAGTTTAAGAGAGGGAAATGGAATTGCTAGTGGCAGGTACACTAACAACAGAAAAGAATGTTTTCAGAAAAAGTATACACATAAAAAAACTAACATTGCAAACCAGCCTGGGCAATAGAGCAAGAGACCCTATCTCTACAAAAAAAAATTTTTTTTAATTAGCTGGGCAAGATGGTGCTTGCCTGTAGTCCTTGATACTTGCGGGGTGGAGGCAGGAGGATTGCTTGAGCCCAGAACTTGGAGGCTGCAGGGAGCTGTGATTGTGCTGCCACTGCACTCTAGCCTGGAGACCTTGTCTTTAAAAAACAAAACAAAACAAATAAACAAAAAACCATTACAAGGACTTACATGTATATAAATCTGGATCATTTAATAGAATAAACATCCTACATGTCTCAACAACCTCTGAGGTGATTTTTCTATGACAAGTAAATATAATAAACTATCGTTTTTTATAACTAGGTGAAGAAAATTTTAAATTATGCCTATCGTTTAAGAGCTCAGTTAAGAGTATGATATGTTTGATTAAGATTTCCATTTGAAATGGTTAAAATTAAAAGTCTGGAGCTTAAAGGAAAAATGCTCAGTTATCTGAGAAATTTTACTGCCCAGAAAGACTCATTATCCAAAAATTCTGGATAATCAGGATTTTTCTTCTCTCTTCTTTTCTTCTTAGAGCATTTAATCAAGGCCACCCACAGTCTAGAGATTTTAGAAATTCCCAGTTGAGTAATTTACTCACTAGCAAAGTGAACCAGGAGGAGAATGAGTCTGGGAGTATGGGGTGCTAGGTGTGGCTCCATTTGCAGCCCCTCTCCTGAGATAGGATAAACAGTGAGGGGGTAGCAGGGGCAGGGGGTTCACACTGGCTTTTTTCTATCCCCTCTCAAATTTCCTTCCCCTAGCTAAGCTCAAAAATGGTTGGCTAGGCTGTAAAATAAATAATGCTTATTAAGCCTAATTACATGTAGCAAAAAAAAAAAAAATTATGTAAGTCATAAAAAGAGTCATCAACTTTGCTGTGTTTCTTACTTTAGAAATGGCTCTGCAGTTTAAGTTTGCTCAGCTTTCAGAACTCATTGTTTTCTAGCAAACTAGGCTGCCTTAACCACCTCCCATTAGGGAGGAGAAGAAGGGAGAGGAGGGAAGAGGAAAAGAGACACATAACACTTACACACATACTTAAACACACACACACACACACACACACACACACACACACACACACACACACACAGAAATTGTCCATGAGAAAATTTTAAAATTCAGGATAGGATAGATCTATACAAAGTAGGGCTATGGCAGCATGGTTGCAATCACTGTACTTAGGTGAAAATGTATGTGCTACACTCACCAACTTGCCCTTGTTCTATAACTAGAGCTAAGATTTAAGTTAAACTGAAATTTAATGTGCAATTCACTTTTTGCTTTCTCTCTCTCTCCTCTTTTAAAAAAGCTGGTAACCAACATTAAAGACATTGTGGTTGGTATCCTTATAACTAAAATATAGCTTCATTTCTGCTCATGGAAATATGTAGTCAATTAGCCATAATGTGGTCCAGACTCCCTTTGATATTCTAAAATAAAAACATTCCAAGTTATTTACTTGAGAAGAGTTGTTTCTAAGCATGCCCAGTAGCTGCTGTTTTTAATAATGCTGCTTTTAATGGGTGTGGGGCATTCTGAGTGAAAGGGGGTAGGGAATGTGTGGCTCAAAGTTCTGAACTGTAATCACTGTATTTTTGGAATAATAACCATGAGGGGTTATATTTATATTCAACTATTATTGAAGTTCATTCACAGACATTTAACAATTCTTATACTCCTTTCTCTTTTCAGGCAAGTTGAAGGGGGAGTGAGGAGTAACCAGGAAAAAGCAGATGAGGACACCATTTACAAGGATGCCATGCCCCGGGAATCCTCCCCACAGGAGTAAGAAGGGAGCTACCCTTTACATAGCATGTCTGAAGAGTAGTCCCAAATACTTGTTCTTGGACATGGCAGAGCTGGATGCCCAAGAATCTCCTGGGAAACATTAATTACAAAAACCAAGCAAAACAGAACCCCTGGCTCCACGTTGTTTTGGAGGGGGTAAGATGGGATGCACCAAGCGTATGAGTGGTAACCACTGGTCTGGAAAGCATTGCTTTGCATTTGTAGTTAGATCATTTGGGCTTTCTGGCAATTCCCTGTTGTGTGACCTCAAGCAAATCAATTAACTTCTCTGAGCTTCATGTTGATTATTTAGGAAGTGATGATGCTATCAGTAAGTCCCACATTAAAGAGTTATCATGAGAATCAAATGAGATTAGGTATGCAAAAGCACTTATCAATCTGTCAGTTGCCCTCCAATTTTGGCTAAGCTTAGATATTTAAATCCTAGTAATATTTGTGCCAAGTGGTGTGGGAGATAAAAAAAAGAATCAGAATCTAGTTTGGAAGAAGTTTTCAACCTAACTGGAGAGAAAAGGTATAAATGAAATGGCATGAAAACTACTTGTAACAGCATACTAAGCCACTAAAAAGCATTTTTAGTGTGCACCATGGGCTCTGCACTAGGGTAGATTATGTGGGTGATTGAGAAGTATAGTATACAACATGGATATTCTCTGAAACCCCTCCCAGTTTTGGTGGTGAAAAGAGACACTTCTATAACAGCAAATAACAAAAAGATAATATAATCAAAGTAACTGCTAAATTTTATGGTACAGCCTCTAAAAGGTTACTAAGGAAAGTTCCAAAGAAAGAACAATAGGAATTGCTGTAGTACAGGAGAGGAGAGAACTTCAGCTGGGTCTAGAAGTTAAAACAGCAAAAGGAACAGAAAGAGGCTCATTTGTCAGGGGAACAGAAAAAGCCAAGTATAGAGACAGGAATGATCAGGGTGTATGCAGTACCAGAAAGGAGATCAAACTGGCTAGAATGGTGGGACAGATTACAGAGGGCCTTAAAAGCTCAGCTGAGAAGTTTGTACTTGATACATCAATGAATATTTTGTATGCTTGTTACTAGAATTCCAGACTTACACTTTATACACTTACCCTTGAAACTCTAGAGTTGTGTTGTCCAATATGATGGCAAGTAGCCACTGTGGCTATGAAGCACTTGAAATGTGGCTTGTCTGAACTGAGATGTGCTATAAATATAAAACACATACTAGATTTCAAAGATTAAGTGCAAAAAATATTAAAATATTAACATTATTTGTTGAAATGATAGTATTTTGATATTGAACTAAATTTTAAATATTATTAAAGTTAATTTATCTGTTTCTTTTCCTTTTAAAATAAGGCTACTAAAACTTAAAGTTACATAAGGGGCTTGCATTACATTTCTTTCAACGGTACTGTTCTATAATGTCAAGATGCATATTAAAGAATTTTATTTGCACAAGGAGCCTAGGAGAAAGAAACAGATAGGCATTTAGGTAGATGGCTGTGAAGATGCCTAGAAGACCAGAATTAACAGTATTGTATATTGTATCCCCCTCACCACACACACACACCTGGGATATAAGTCAAGGCAGTGGAACTTGGTCCTAGGCCAATGAATAGAGATTGATATAAAGAGATATTTTTGTGTGTAATACTGAGGGATATCCTTCCAAGAGAAGAGCCATTAAGAAACTGAGAGAGCAAGTAATGTATAAGAATTATAACAGGATTAGTGTTTAAGCACCAGAGCAACAAAAGTCATAAATCTGAATGAGAGACAGAGACCTGTCCCACTTTAGGAGAATATCACTAATGGCTCCATGAGCCGCATGCTTTACCACTGGATAGGGCCAGAGGAGCAGAACAGCCATGGCCAGAAGAAAGAGGTGGTAGAAATGGCTCCAGCTACTAGGCAGCTGAATGGAGACCAGCAGTTCTGAGAAAAGAAGAGCAACCTTCTCCAAGGAGAACAATGTGCCCACAAGAGACTTAGCCAGGAGGTTTCCAGTAGTTTCTTTGTTTGGGCTTAGAGTCAAAAGTGATTTCTATTGCTACCCACACATTTTGAGAGAAGTATATATTTCCTTATATCAGAGGGAAAATTTGTTTTCTATAACATGACTATGCTCTAAAGAGAATATGTTATGTTAATGAAGAGGTTTTTTCCCCGTGAGCATTGTGATGAACATGTTTAGTAAATTTGGGTAGTGTCTACACCTTACGCCCTTCCCAGCTTCCTTTCAACCACCCCACATCCTCATCTGGGCTCTTAGCACTAAGGTTTCAGAGAGAGACAGAGAAATCATTATGTTTAATCAAGTGAGAAAAATTTTGAGGGGGTTGTGTGTAGAGAAGAAGGATAGCCGAGGGAAGGAAGGGCTGGGAAGACAGGAGAAGGCTTCTTATTCTGTGATATGATCCTTTTCTTGTAACTTCACCAGAGCTAAAGTTAATTCTACTAAACTCACCCAAATTTGACATGAGTGGATTTCTTGAAAAAACCAGCAAAGAGACTGAGTGTTGCCTCTGGGGTAATCTGGGGAGAAATATACAGCATATCCTAAGACCCAGCCAGACCTCAAAATATGTCTCTCTGTTCCATCTCATACTGGGGAGACAGAGAAATATTTTAAAAGAAGGAATTAAAATATAGAATTGGAATTTAGAGTTACAAAAATTATGCTCAGGAATAGCATGTGGGAAAACTGGCCCTATTGACCCTGCCCCTGTGTTCTGGCCAACAGGATTTAAAGGGAGTCTCTGGCTCTACAGGCTGTGCTGTTTTAAAGAACTGCTTGTCTCTCCAGGAAGGAGTGTTGAGTTTTTCCAAAGCTCTTTATCTCATCCTCTTAGAAAATTGTCTTTCAGTTTTAGTAGAGCCTTAGTTGCCTCCAAGGCCAAAATGTTGAAAGACTGAGAAGTAAAAGATGCTAGGCCTCCAGACTTAAGCATTAGAGCTGCTTCAGATCCAAAAGTTGGGGGAGGAGGAGGAGGTTGGAATGGTCATGGGAGGGAGGCAGGGAAACTGGGAGGGGTGGGATCATGACACTTGCTTTCCTGTTCTCCTACTCATCTGTTAGTATTAGAATGAGTAGGCTTCTGGAATTCAGCTGAGCATTGAGGTTTTCTTTCCTGTTTCTTTTTGGGCTCCATGTGTTAACTGAGGATTCCCACATAGAGCTAGTTCCTCAGACTTTGAGCTCGCTCTCCAGCTGGCAGTGTGTGTTTCTGCCTGGCACTGGGGAAGGAGTGAGCAGGAAGAGGGACCTCAGTAAAGGGGAGGGATTCTCAAGAGAGGCTCTGATGTGTCTTCAATGAAGCTTTCTCTGTCTGAGTTGACCAGCAAAGCTGTATTTACTCCAGCAAAAAATCACCTTAGCAACCAGCATAGCCAACAGAATCTATGGATGTGTATATAAATATGAATTCTGTATGTGCATGTGTGCATATACAGATAATGCTGTGTATACATTTTTTCATGTGCTTGGCCATATTCATTTTTGCACTAAAGAAGAACCCATCAGTCTGACATAACGAGATTTTCTCAGGCTATTTGCTTGTATTGTAACCATGCTGTCAATCCTTTGATGGTACTTTGGGTAACCCTGAAAATATGTTGAATACCGTATTTCACAATATGGTACTGTAGTCAATGTAGGGGAGTAGAGGGAAGGAGATGTCTACTGGCCAGCTATATTTTCCATTTTCACAGAGCATCAGATCTTCTGGGGTCATCAGGGACCTGGGGCCTGGTCCTCAGCTCATTAGGTCAGCCAGATACAGTTCTCTTATGAGTGATCAAGTTCTAGGACTCCCAATCATCAGACTTATTAGCTATTTTTAAATAACAGTTGCTAAGAGTACAACACAAATTCTTTCCAGAAGGAAGAAAAGTGAGAAGTAACATAATTCTAGGAAATCACTTGATAAGCACAGAAAGGATAAAAGGAGGAGAGTTATCCTAAGAAATACTGGTGTTTTGCTGTAACAACCATCTTTTTGCTAAAAGACGCCAGCCAAACAACCAGAAACATCTATATTGGGGTATTTTTTTGTCCCTGGTTAGTACAGAGACATACCAAGGCAAATGCTCATTTTAGAGCCTTTCTTTCTTAGATTATAAGCCCTTTCCACCCCAATCTTAGACAAAGTTAATCTGCTTCTGAGAGAAGAGTAGAAGCAAAAAACATCTGTCCCTGGAGAAGGGCAGGAAACCTGGTCAGGCCCAGTATCCTGCAGTGACACAAACAACATATCTGCTCTCATTGGAAATGAGGCAGGAAACCTTCTCTTGCCCAAGAATCCACACAGGTATAAGGCAGAAAATGGTTTCCATGGATGTGGGAGGGGCAGCAATGCCAAGCAAGTTTCACCCTCAAGGCCCAGGCCCACAGAACCTAAGACCGAGGCTGAACTATGATAATAAAAAAGCCTTCCTCGCCCCAACCAAGAGCCTTGCATTGAGTAACAAGCCACTGCAGCCTTATCACTGAGCCAGAGGCAAAAGCATGGAGAGATGTCCCCATCCCCACCTGTGGCACAAGAATACAAAGTCCAAAGAGAGATGAGAGTGGAACAGGAACACTGAGAACACTCCTCCAGTGCTCCAGGCCCCACACTAGGAACAAGATAATAGCAGCTGATTATTTAAATGATTTGGTGCACTAAAGATCACTGTAGCAAAAACAAAACCCAAACCCAGCTCAACTACTGAAAAATTTGACAGAACTTCCCACATGAATAGCTGAACAGAGGAAAGACTTCATTTCCAAGAGTAAAAACTATTTACATCAGTCTCTACTACTCTTTTATCACAGGGTCCAACATTCAGTAAAAAATTATGAAACACACATACGTACAAACAACAGAAGAAAGACAACCCATTGTCCAAAGACAAAGCAATCAACAGAACCAGATCCAGAGGTGACCCAAATATTGGAATAATCAGGCAGTTGACTTTGAAATAATTATGAGTGTGGTATTATGGGATCTAGTGGAATGGATAGACAAGAGGCATAAACACTAGCTGGGCATAGTGGCCCGCACCTGTAGTCCTAGCTACTCGGGAGGCAGAGGCTGCAGTGAGCAGAGATGGTGCCATTGCATTCCAGCCTGGATGACAGAATGAGAACCTGTCTCAAAAATAAATAAATAAATAAAAACAAGCAAATAAATAAATAAAAGACAAGAGGCATAAACATATACACAACCTTATCAGCAGATTGGATACAGTAGAAGAAAGAGCCAACAAACCTAAAGATAGGTGAATAAAAATGATGGAAAGTGAAATACAAATGAAAAAAAAAGAGTGAGGGAGATAAACAGAATACAGCAACCAAGAGCTGCAGGACAACACCAAAGAGTCTAATATACATATAATTATAGAAGAAGTAAAGAAGAGAAATTTGAAGAGAGAATAGCTGAGAATTTCCAAATTTGATGGAAAAAAAAAGCCAAACAACAAATCACAAATCCAAACTCAGAGAAATAACCTGATTACAGAGTGTAGGAGGTTATAAACCTTGAAAAGTAACCAAAAGGGGAAAAAAGAAACCTTACATACAGAGGAACAATATGATAATGGCAATAAACTTCTCATGAGAAACAATGCAAGAAAAAAGAAAATGGAGCAATATCCTTAAAATATTGAAAGACAAAAAATTATCAACTCAATATAATACCTGGTTAAAAAGATCTCGAAGATTAAATTAAATCAAATCTATTTTAGACACACAAAGTCTGAGAGAATTCATTTAGCAAACCTGAAATACAAGACATTAAAGGAAGTTCTTTAGTCATGGGTATGATACTGGAGGGAAATTTGGATCTACACAAAATAATGAGTTCCAGAATGGTAAGTGATGGTGAACAGATTATAAGTCTAACTCTGAGTTTTTGTTTTGTCATTACTATTTTGAACTTATCAAAATAATCAGAATATGGGTTATGTTATATGACTTATACTTTAACTTCTTAGCTATCTGAGAGAAACCATAGATCTTTGATAATATTTAGGAAGCATTCAAGTTTTATCAGTAACACATGTATAAGAATCTCTCAAGATAGATTACTTAATCAAAAGTGGCTAATCACATTCATTCAGATTTTATTATCTAAAATTTCATAAGGTGAACTTACCTCAGATTGTAGCAACACACGTACCTGTACACATACACAAAGATAGAACCATCTATATATGCACCATGTAAGTCCAAAGACATATAAATGGATATAAAAGATACACATATGTATTGATTCATGACTCATTTATTACTTAATGCAAGCAACTTACCTTTTACTAGGTACTAGGCTAGGGTCTAGAGATATAACCTAAATAAGTCATGATTAGCACCTGGCTTAAGGAAGCTCATGATCTAGTGGGAGTCAAATGCAAAATAAATAAATAATATAGAACCGAATGATCTGCGCCACATTAGCCATATACATAAGACATCAAAGCTGCACAGAGAAAGGTAGAATTAATTCTCTCTAGAGGAGTCAGAAAGGACAAGTAATGGTAGAAGATCCTGCCATCACAGGAATAGACATCTTTTTCATCACAGCAAAAAAAGTCATGTAGTCACGGGCAAAAAGATGGATTGAAGACAAGCTACTCTCCAGGAGGTTTGTATAATGGTTCAAGTAAGAGATAGTAAGTGCCAGATCTAAAGTAGTATTGGTGAGTATGTATCCTGGAGATATTTAGAATATAACAATCAGAATTGCTGAACAATTGGATGTGAAAGGGTGAGAGAGAAGAGGAATTTAGAGTGAATACTGATTTCTGGCAGGTGAGAAAATGAGTAATTATGTTACTAGTTAAGATGGAAATATATAAAGACACAAGAACAAAAAGAAGAGATATTAGCACCCAAGAGATGCAAACAAAATTTTGCAAGTTGGAAAGCAAATGAAGGAGAGATAACTGATCGCAGAGTGTAGCAGTTTATAAATCACTGAGTGGAACACTGATGGGTGGATAAACACTTGCAAATCCACAAGAACCATGGCAGGGGTGAGACATGACAATGAAAAATAGAGGGACAGTTATAAGAGTAGTTGGATCCTCATTCCACTCCCTCTTTCCACTTTCAAAACTCTGAACAAATGGCATAATGCCATCTCAATGGGTGATTAGAGGATTCTTTCCCAAAGAAACTGGCTGTAGGGACAAGCACTCAACCTACTGATATTTGGAAATTCCTCAGTGAAATAGCTGGGTCCCCACCTGATCCATGTACAGTGAAGCCTACCAGTCAAAAGTTTGCTGCACACAAAACACCTTCTAGTTTCACTATCTTTTATTTTTATTTCTGTTTTTTATTTTTTGAGACAGAGTCTTGCTCTGTTGCCCAGGCTGGAGAGCAGTGGCGCAATCTCGGCTCACTGCAACCTCCGCCTCCCAGGTTCGAGCGATTCCCCTGCCTCAGCCTCCCAAGTAGCTGGGACTACAGGCATGCACCACCATGCCCAGCTTTTTTTTTTTTTTTTTTTTTTTTGTATTTTAGAAGGGACGGGGTTTCACCATGTTGTCCAGGATGGTCTCTATCTCTTGACCTTGTGATCTGCCTGCCTCAGCCTCCCAAAGTACTGGGATTACAGGCGTGAGCCACCGCGCCTGGCCTTTTTGTTCTTAAATATGAACAAATAGCAAAGGGTGATCAGACATTTGAAAAAAGCTTCTAAAATGAAAAGTGAAAACAAATGAGCAAAATAAAAGATCTTGAAATTAACTAAAATATTTTAAAACAGAAGATGCAATAAATTTTATGTTAACTATTAAAATGAATACAAATTCTAGCAAGACAATTGGACATAAAAGCAATATACAAAATGAACTATTATCTGCTTCTAGAAGGTAAAATAGACATAGTTTTCCCTATTCTCATGACCATAACTAAAAATCCTGGACATTATATATATAACAAACACAAGAAGGCTCTGAAGAGTGGAGGCAAGAAGACAGACTGGTTAGGAACTTCAGGACCCAGAGAGAAAACCGTAGCTAGCAAGTTCCCTGGATTTGGTTTGTTTGGTTTTTTTGTTTGTTTGTTTTAGTTTTAGTTTTAGTTTTGCTTTGCCTCATAAGTCCCAGACTGGGTGCTAGAGAGCCTGGCATTCCAGAAATGTAAATGGGCACAGACCAAAAAAAAAAAAAAAAAAAAAAAAAAAAAAAAAAAAATCACTAAAAAAAAGCCCACTCGCTCTAGCCAAAGGACCAGGAAATGATAAGCTTAACAGGAAAGAAAATTTAGAAAACTTATGGTTCTACTTCAGCCATACACCACAGAAAAAACTTTGACTCCATCCCTACCCATACCAGCAAAGATAAGTGGAGCACTTAGAGTTCCACCCTCACCAGTCACCTGCTGGTGTAGTTTCAGTGAAAGCCAGGCAGGGCTTTCATCCCCACCAAGTGATAATAAATAACCCTTTTCCCTCTCAGACATGGCATTAGTGGAGACTATGTAGGGAGCTATGACTTCCACTCCCACCCAGCAGTAACAAGGTAACCCTACTCTTCCTAGCCAGGAAGTTATTAGTGGAAGCCTACTGAGGAACAGGAACTCTCAACCCCAACCAACTATACTGAGGAGCCACCCCTTCTCCTTGAGTATCAACAGAGGTTGAGTGGTGAACCTAGACTTCTACCCCAACCTGGCAGAAATTAGGTGGTACCCATTCTTCTCTTTCCACAGTGATGTCACAGAGAGTTGGTTAAATCTTATTTAAATAAGAATCAGTCTGATAATGTAATACTCAAAATTTCTAGATTTCTGCCAAAAATCACTCATCATACAAAGTACCAGGAAAATCTCAAATTGAATGAAAAAAAATTATGGCAACACTGACATGACAGAGCTATTATTATTTGACAAAGCTTTTAAAACTTTACTGTCTCCACAAAGAAACAAAAAGCATCATCAAGAAAATAGAAGATACAAGGAAGAACCAAATAGAGATTTTAGAACTGACAAATACAGTAATAGAATAAAACACTCAATAGATGGGTTCAAACACAGAATGGCAGGAACAGAAGAAAAGATCAGTGAACTTGAAGTAGAACAATATAAATTACCTAATCTGGATAGCAGAGAAAAAAATAGAAAAAAATGAATAGCACCTCAGAGACCTATAGGACAACAGACATGAATGATATATATGTCATTAGTGTTCCAGAAGAAGGGGAGAAAGAGGACAAAGCTGGAAAAAGAAATGAAGAAGTAATGGCTGAAAACTCTCCAAATTTGGCAAGAGGCTTAACCTATAGATTCAGGAAGCTGAGTGAATCCTAAACAGGATAAACCCAAAGAAATTCACAAGGAGACACATTACAGTCACACTTTTGGGAACTAGAGAAAGAAAAATCTTGAAAGCTATAAAAGAGAATTGACACTTTACCAAAAGGAGAAAAACAATTCCAATGACAGAGATTATGGATGCCAGAAGAAAGTGGTGCAATATTTTTCAAGTGCTGAAGAAAGAACTGTCAACTGAGAATCCTATACCCAGTGAAAATATCATTCAGAAATAAACAGAAAATCAAAAAATATTCTCAGATGAAGGAAAACTAAAAGAACTTGGTTGGTATTGTGACTTTGCCTGTAATCCCAGTGTTTTAGGAGGCCCAGGTGAAAAGATTGCTTGAGGCCAGGAGTTCAAGACCAGCCTGGGCAACATAGTGAGACTGTCTCTACAAAAAGAAAAACAAAAAAAGTAGCTGGGCATGGTGGCATGGACCTGTAGCCCTAGCTACTTGAGAGTTGGAAGCAGGAAGACCACTTGAGCCCAGGAGTCTGAGGCTGCAGTGAGCTATGATCACACCATTGCACTCCAGGTTGAATGACAGAGCAAGACCCTGTTTCTCTTTATTGTTTCAGAAAAAAATACGTAAAATTTATTCATTAAGTGAGGCAAAATTTCTGTATCTCTGGCAAGTCAAGTTATGTCATCAAAGTTGTTTAAAAGTAGAAGTATGCATGGGCAATAGTTTTCATAAGAATCAGAAAAATTAGGTAGGTTTTACAATATGGAGTATCCTTTCTGAGACCCTGTTTCTATTTTAAAAAAAATTGTCGCAATAGACCCACAAAGACCAGCTCAAGAATATTCTCTAAGGAAATATTCTCTAAGGAAATAATAAAAGCAGGAATCTTGAACTATCAAGATGGAAGAAAAAAATATAGTAAGCAAAACTATGGGTAAATAAAATTGACTTTCCTTCTTTCTTTGAGTCTTCTAAATTATGTTCAAGGGTCAAAGCAAAAATTATAACATTCTCTCCTGTGTTCTTCAATGTATATAGAGGGAATATTTAAAACAATTACATTATAAATGGGGGAGAGTAAAGAGCTGTAAAGGAATGTTTCTATACTCCACTCAAGGGAAATAAAAAACCACATGGAACCAAATGAAAATAAAAATACAACACATGAAAGAAGCTAAAACAGTACTTCAAGGGAAATTTATGGCACAAAGCCATAGTAAATTAGAAAGAAGGAAAATCTCAAATCAATAATCTAAGCTTCCACATCAAGTATGTAGAAAAGCAAAGCAAAATAAAGTCAAAGCAAGAGGAAAGAAGCTAATAATAAAAAGTAGAAAGCAGTGAAATTGAAACAAAAAAGTAGACCAAATCAATGCAACAAAGAGTTTATTCTTTGAAAAGATCAATAAAAGAGATAAACCTCTAGGAAGACTGGCAAAGAAAAAAAGAAAGACACAAATTACCACTATCAAGAATGAAACAGTGGATATTACTACAGACCCCACAGACTTCAAAGGATAAACACTCATAAATTTAACAACTTAGATGAAACAAGCCAATTCCTTGAGAATAACCAACTATTACAACTAACCCAATATGAAGGAGATATTGTAAATTGCCCTATAAGTATTAAGTAAATTTAAATTCTAATTTTAAAATCCCAGAAAAGAAATCTCCAGGTATAGATGGTCCCACTGGAGAATTCCACCTAATGTTTAAGAAAAAAGGAATAAATTATTGATACATGACAATCTGAATGAAAATCTTGAGAACTATGCTGAGTAAAAAAGCCAATCCCTAAAGGTTACATACTATATGCTTCCATTTTTAAATGACAAAATTATAGAATGAATGAATTAGTGGTTGCCAGGGATTTAGGAAGAGATGAGGCTGGGAGTAAAATGGGTGAGGAATCCTTGTGGTAATAAGTGTTCTTCATTTTGAGTGTATCAACGTTAATAACAATATTGTTATTGGTTGTGATATCATAAGCTAGTTTTGCAAGATGTTACCATCAGAATAAACTGAGTAAAAGATATATGGAATCTCTTTGTATTATGTCTTAAGATTACATATGATTCGACAATGATCTGAAATACAAAGTTTAATGAAAAGAAACAACAGTTAGATGAGAAAATTACCCCCAAAAAGCTGTATACAAGTGCATTGAAAGTATCAGGTACCTAAGAATAACTCTAATAATAAAACAGGTGTAAAAGCTCTTCGAGATTATTTTTAAAACTTCATTAATAGTCATTAAGGAAGACTTAAATAAATGCAGAGTTACCATCCATCTTGATGGATTGTAAGACTCATGAATTGGATATCAATTCTCTGGAAATGCATCTATAGCCCATAGATTGAATGGAACCACAATAAAAATTCTAACAATATTTTGAAACTTCATGAGCTGATTCTAACATTTATACAAAACACAAAAGATCAAAATAGCCAATATACTCTTGAAAAGAACCATATGGGAGGAAATGCTCTTCCACAAGTTATAATAAATAAGATAATGTGGTATTTATGTAGGGATAGACACATAACCATTGGAAGAAATAGAGAGTGCAGTCGCCAATCCAGACACATATCATCATGGAATTTATTTAAAAAGGAGCTCTGCAGAGCATTGGTAAGAGAACACCCTTTTCAACACTGGTTGTTAGGTATCTGTATTAGTCCGTTTTCACGTTGCTGATAAAGACATACCTGAAACTGGGAACAAAAAGAGGTTTAATTGGACTTACAGTTCCACATGGCTGGAGAGGCCTCAGAATTATGGCAGGAGGCAAATGTCACTTCTTACATAGTGGTGGCAGGAGAAAAATGAGGAAGAAGCAAAAGTGGAAACCCCTGATAAACCCATCAGATTTCATAAGACTTACTAACTATCATGAGAATAGCACAGGAAAGACCAACCCATGATTCAATTACCTCCCCCAGGGTCCCTCCCACGACATGTGGGATGGTAGATACAATTCAAGTTGATATTTGGGTGGCGACACAGCCAAACCATATCAGTATTCATGTGAAAAAGTTTTAAATTGAATCCCTACCTCACATCATACACAAAAGCTAATCTCAGAATGATTGAGATTGGTTGATATACGAAAGGAAAACCAATAGAATTTGTGGGAGATAATACAGAGTAATATAATATGGAAGAAGATCTTCATGACTTTGAACATATCTTAAATAAGGTATATTAAATAAGAAACAAAAGCACCAATCATATAAGAAAAGATTTAAAACATCAGACTACATTAAAATTAAGGACTTCTGTTTATCAAAATATACTAGAAAGAAATGGAAACAATAGAGTGGGAGAAGATATTCCCAACGCATTCAACTGGCAAAAGACTTGGATCCAGAGGGCAGGCTCAGTTGCTCACGCCTGTAATCCCAGCACTTTGGGAGGCCAAGGCAGGCACATCATGAGGTCAGGAGTTCAAGACCAGCCTGGCCAACATGGGAAACTCTGTCACTACTAAAAATACAAAATTTAGCCGGGCGTGGTGGCGAGTGTCGATAATCCCAGCTATTTGGAAGGCTGAGGCAGGAGAATTGCTTGAATCCGAGAGGCAGAGGTTGCAGTGAGCTGAGATCGCGCCACTGCACTCCAGCCTGGGTGACAGAGCAAGACTTTGTCTGGAAAAAAAAAAAAAAAAACTTGGATCCAGAAAGGGGAAAGGACTTTGACATGTCTCACAAGTGGAAGTACAAATGGTTAATAAATATATTAAAAGGCACTCATTACATGAATAAACAAGGAGATACAAATTCAAACCACAGTGAAAAGCCACCATAAAAGCATCAGTTAGGCAAAAATTAAGAAGTCTGACAATACAAAGTATTTGCAAAGATATGAAATAATAAGAAATTTCACACACAGCAAAAGTATGGGAGTGTAAATTGATACAACTTTAAAAACAATTTGATAGGATCTGGCAAAGTTGAAGATATGTATATACCATGAACCAGTAATTTCACTTCTAAATTTACACCCTACAGAAATGTATACACATATGTATCAGGAAATGCATACAGAAATGGCCATGTGAATAATGGCCATTATTCATAATCAGCCCAAACTGGAATCAGCTCAAAATATCCAACAACAATAAAATGAATAAGTGAATTGTGGTATATTTATACACTTAAATACTATATAGAAATACAAATGAATGAACTACAGCTACACAAAACAATATGAATCGATCATAAAACAATGTTGAGTGAAAGAAGTAAGACACAA
This sequence comes from Rhinopithecus bieti, assembly GCF_001698545.2. Classification (NCBI taxonomy): domain Eukaryota; kingdom Metazoa; phylum Chordata; class Mammalia; order Primates; family Cercopithecidae; genus Rhinopithecus; species Rhinopithecus bieti. Next base: position 356,718 of record NW_016804504.1, read on the forward strand.
AGGAATACACATGGTATTTATATAAAGTTCAAAACAAGCAAAACTAAATTATATTTTTAAGGGATGTTTATTTGGCAGAACTATAAAGAAATGGAAGTAATTACTATAAAAGTCAGGATAATAATTATCTCTAGAGGGAAGGAAGGAGGGAGTTATGACGGGGAAGAGACACATGAAGTAAGGACTTCTGGGATCCCAGCGATGTTTTTGCTCTTGATCTGCATAGTGATTACATAGTTGTTCACTATATTCCATCTCTGTGCTTTACATACTTTTCTTTATTTTATGATTTTAAAAGTTAATTAAAAGTATATATGCACATGGTTTTAAAAACCAGGCAAATGTGCATTGCAGGACTCCGGCTGGATTAATTTTCTTTTTACAGGGCCAGGCATGTGACCAAATCAGAGCCAATGAAAAACCAATCTTTTTCCAAGGCTTCTAGAAAAGAGACTTTTGCCCCTTTTCACTATTTTTTTCCCACTCCAGAATGGTCTGGAGCTTCTATAGGGGCAAGTCTTCCTTTACTGGCTAGTCTAGTCCAGTCTAGTGTGCTCCAAGCCAATGAATTGAATAAGAAAATAAACAGTTAAACATCCATCCACCTTGTTTCCAACTCCTGGTCAGCTCAGTGGGTGGTATAAGACAAGGAAAAAATATGATCCTTTATGTTTAATGATCTGACAACCTAATTTTGGAGACAGGACTAAAACATATGAAACGGGGCTGTGGTGGCTGTACAGGGCTGAAATATAGCTACACAACTGTTCAAGGAAACACCCTTACATTGGTAAGGTAATGTGGGAAAAAAGAAAAAGGAAAAAAGGAAGCACCTTTAGGAGCTAAGGAAATCCTGCCAGTCCTAACTTTCTCAAATTCCTTTCCAGCCAGTCTGCCAGAAAGTGGGTGTGCTTGTCACATCAAGATACAGAGACTTTCACATGTGCAAATCCAAATTTACTTGAAAGAGACACAAAAGAGAAAACAGTCCAAATCAGAGTCTTACTTCTAGCAGAAATAAGTATTGATGTTTACCAAAAGATATGTACTAGAATGACAAATATGCACTACCTGTAATAGCCTCCTCCAACAGACAATTACCCAAATATCCATCAGCTCTAGAATGGATAAATTGTTGTCTATTCAGTCAATGGAATACCTTAAAACAAGTAGAATGAATGAACTATTATATGTAAAAACATGGAAGTTTAGTGAAAGAACCAAAGACAAAAGAACACATATTATATAATTCTATTTATATTAAGTATAAATATTAAAAACTAATTTGTGCTCTTACAAGTCAGGATAATATAAGCCCAGGGTGAGAGGCGAGTAGGTGAGTGCCTGGAAGGGGAGGCAGGGTCCCTGGGCTGTCGGTAGCATTCTGTTCTCAGTCTGGGTGCTTGTATGTTCAGTCTCAAAATTCAATGGACTATACACTGATGACATGTGCACGTTTCAGTGTGTATCTTATACTTCAATAAAAAGTTAAAACTATAAGAAATCTAAAAATAAAAAATTGACTTCCATGTAATTCTTGTATAGCATCTTACAAGCCGCAAAGCATGCTTAAACGAACTTGTAAGGTATGAAGTTAATACCTGTATTTTACAGATGTGGAAATTGAGGCTTAGAAAGATGAAATGATACACACATATTATCACACGGTCGTCAAGAAACAGAACTGAGAATGACCAAGGCATGGGGGCTCTAAGTTCTATGCTAGTAACAGATGGTTATTTCCTTAGGAGAAGGAAAGCTTTTGGTTTGTCTATGCTGTTCTTCAGGAGCAGAGCTGGGGTGGGTAGTGGAAAGCAGTGTGGGGGGAAGCGAGCTCATGAGCAATACGTGTAAAGTGCATAGCTCTGAGCATGGCACAGTGGAGCCTTAATCAGCGCTACTTTTCTCCCTCCACGTAAGCCCTTTTCCAGGGAAATAGCATGGGTCGGAACGTTGAACAGCACTGGGAGGTCTGGAACAAACACTGCTCACCTCCAGACGGAGTGACCAGGCTAGGGCCTCAGGCTTGTATCGAAGCCTCCTATTTTGACTGCTGGAGCAAAACTCTACTGGGATCAGGTCTGTGGAGGCAGCGCTTCTGATTTGGGCTCAAATTCCTTACTATCTATAGGGCAAGTCAGGAGCAGAGGAGCAGAGCCCAGAACATGGTAGAGAGACCCAGTGTGATAAGGGAGTTCCCTGACAACTCTCATGTCCAAAAAGTGTGTATGTGTATATGTGTGTGTGTGTGTGTGTGTGTGGTCTGTTGTGTGCCCTCTGCTACATTCTTACTTTCATGTCATCTGAGCTAGCCTGGGCAAGGTGGAATGTATGCACTGGTTCCTGCTTAGACCCAAGCCAACCCTGTGCTCCGAGCCCCTCAGCACTCAGAAACTTGTGTTTCTAGGTCTGGAAGCCAGCCTTGTTTCTTTACCCGGAGGGGCTAAAAAGGTTTTCCCTGTAAGCCTCCCTGCTAGCCGTAGATTTCACATCATCACAGCGACACCTAGTGGCCAAGTGTGAAAGTCCATCCAGCCCCCCCTCCTCCATAGAGGCTCTGGAAGCCAGGGGAGGAGGAGTTTATGGATTCCAGACACTTCTGCACTTCACATACAGCTTCCAGGAGTCAGTGCTCCCCGCGCTGCCAATTCCGCACAACTCAGCTCTTAATCACATCCTGTCCTGAGTTGCCCTCGGTTTCATGTGTAATCATTTAAAATCATTTTATCTACCCAATTATACCAAGGATATGAGGCTAAGGCTATTAGAATCACATCTCTTTAGAGTTGATGACCTACTTGTTTTTCAGATGGGAAATGCAGATGCCAAGGGGTGAGGGGAATTCCCAGCTGCTGAAAAGTGAGGTTTGGACAAAAACCCGTATCTCCTGAGCACTCCCAGGGCAGGGCTTCCTGTGGCACCATGCCATTTCCTTGCATCATCCCCAGTGCTTGCACACAGTAGGTGCCTGGCACACAGAAGGTCCTCTATAGACATGCCTGACTCAGTTCATAGTCTTCAATGCTTGCCACTGAAGTGACTTTCACTTGTCATCTGGGCCATCTCTTACTTCTCAGCCTCTTGAGAGATCCGATCAATTAAAGTGGGCACTCTCTCCATAGTAGGCCATTGTCTTTTTCATTTATAAAGCACACTGTAGATTCAGGAAAGATGAAATGAAGATGAGACACACAATTTAAAGTATCTCAATCCCAGCATATGTTCAGATCAAGTGGCTACAGTGGGCTTCGTAAGCTTCAGCTCAGGGCTTCTTAAACTTTCACATGCATCTGAATCTCCTGGGAATCTTGTTCCAGCACATATTATGGTTCCATAGGTCTGGGGTGGCACCTGAGATTCTGCATTTCTAACAAGTTCCTCGAGGCTGTTGAGGCTACCCTTGCTGCTAAAGCTGGGAACCGCACTTTGAGGAGCAAGGATGCAGATAACTACCTCCACTCCAGCCAATTGCTTCTGAGAGAGCCCACCTCAAGCCCCTGCTGCAGCCCCTCTGACCTGGCTTCAGAGGAAAAGAAACGCACTTAAGCAACCGTGAGCACTGTGGCCCCTTGGTGAGTCATTCCAAGTCTCTTTCCTCACCATCTTCACTGTCCGGAAGCTCCTGCCCTCAGGCAGTCTGAAGCAAAGGTAAGATTGAAACTGAACAAAAATGACACAGAAAAGGAAAGGTAGACTTGCTGCTGACGTGCCTCACAGTGTTCCTGAGGAACAGCCCTGCTTGCTTGCCATTTTATAATTAGGTACTAATGACATCCCCATAAACCACAGGCTTCTCTTTTTAATTATAAAATAGACTTTAATTTATACAGCTTAATTATAAGATACGTTTATTCACATTTTCTTTTTCTTTTCTTTCTTTTTTTAAATTTATTTATTTTTTGTTTTTTGTTTTTTTGAGACAGAGTCTTACTCTGTCGCCCAGGCTGGAGTGCAGTGGCATGATCTCAGCTCACTACAACCTCTGCCTCCCAGGTTTAAGCAATTCTCCTGCCTCAGCCTCCCGAGTAGCTGGAACTACAGAAGCATGCCACCACACCTGGCTAATTTTTGTGGTTTTAGTAGAGATGGGGTTTCACCATGTTGGCCAGGCTGGTCTCCAACTCCTGACCTCAGGTGATCCACCCACCTTGGCCTCCCAAAGTGCTGGGATTACAGGCATAAGCCACCTCACCCGGCCTCATATTTTCATTTGTACTATTCTTTTCCTACCACCAAACACACCAAAAATGTTCACTAATGCTAAATTAAGAAAAGAAGGAAATGGGAATTTATTGAGCCATTATGATATAACCAGTACTATGATGAGTATCTCCATGCATGTTATTTAATCTTCACAATGCTCCTGTAAGGTGGTACTATTACCCTGTTTACAGATGGGGAAAACTGAAGCTCAGGGAGATTGAGTAAATTACCCAGGACCACACAGCAGGGATAGGAGCCCATATGTATTTGATTGAAAAGTTATTTTTAGTCAACAAATTCAATTCAAGAAATACAATAATAATAAATACTAGCATTTGCATTGTGTTTACCACAGATCAGACATTGCTCTAAGCATAATGCATTAATTCATGTAATCCTCACATCAATCTTATGAGGTAGGATCACCCCCATTTACAGATGAAGAAACTGAGTCACAGAAGGGGCAAATGACTGACCCAAGTCACACAGCTATTAATATGAAGTGATGGAACTGGGATGGCAATCCTGACGGCCTGGCTCCAGAGAGAGAGTCTCAAACAGTATTTCATATTGCCTATCAATTTCCTTCTAATTTCTTAATCTTATAGTTGAGTAGAAATTGCCTCTTCCCTTGTTGTTTCACCCTTTTCTTATTCAGTGTATACTGTACTGCCCTAAAAAATTTCTGTTTACCGTACTAGTAAGCATCTATAGTTCTGTTTTCGAACTAGGACTGCTTAGGGCTTTGGGCTCTCTTTGTATGCGGCAAAGGCTGGGGTCTTCCTGAAGAACCTGTTTCTCCAATAGCTGGAAGTTGAAGGCGTCTGAGAGAGTTTAGGAAGTCATGAGCTTCTCCATCAGCTAGTCACCCTCTCCCACCTTGGCTGGCTGGCCTAAAGCCAGAGGACAAAAAGATGAGGCTCAAGGGTTGGCTGACAAACTTTGCCAGGCTGGCCCTGTAAGAGTCCACTCTATAGACACAATAAATGTTGGCTGCACACACAGGGCCCTTTCCCTACTACTGGCAGTGTTTTATCACTTTGCATTATTTTTTAACTCCCAATTTCGTATTTACCATACACAATTCTCAGTCTTGTTTTCCTACCTGAAGGTTTCCAGAGGGTGAAAGTGGCTTCATATGTCTGTGTGCACAGGAGTTGCAGCTTTATAGATCTATCCCAGCTCTCCAGATAGCCGTGCAACTGTGAGTGGGTTATTTGAACTTTTCTTGAACTTTGGCTTCCTCACCTGTAAAGTGGGAATAATGAGAATCTACTTCGAAGGCTTGCAGCATAGGAATAATAAATCTAAAGTGCCTTGCTTGTCATAGGCCCATAAAAAGTAGCCATTGATTAATACAATTTATAAATACATTCTCAAGAATGAATGATATGAATAAACAGAAGTTGAGACAGCTAACCTGACTCCCCAAACCAACAACTTTCTTAAATATGGACATTTAGAATTTTTTGTGTGTGTGTGAAAACTCAGTAAAAGGAGAAGCTCACTTAAAGTTGTATGGGAAGAGTACAAGGACAAACTTCCTCAATTTTTCTAGCTTTGCTAATTTCAGGGCCTATGCTGATCTTAGCAGCTAGGACAGGCCTCTCAAAAACTTCGTTTGTCTCAACTCTGACCCAGCTCCAAATTTAAACCCAAACCTTTCCACTCGAGACATCCAAAATGACTGGATGTTTTTCTTTTTGGGGAGGCTAGGTGAGAGGAGTGTGTCATGTCACTGCTTTCTATAGACAGAACAAAATCACTTATTTTGTTGTTGCTTTCGGAGAGAAAACTAAGTTATCAAAGGAACTTAAGGTACTGTGGTAATATGAGTGCACCCACTGATAAGACTGAAAACTCTTTTGAAAACAAGAAACAAAGTCTGAAAGCAGAAAATACTTTTTCTTGTCTCCAGGATGATAATAGACTTTAAAATAATATGGGTTTTTTATCTATCTTTTTTTTCTGCATGCTGTGTCAAATGAAGGAGGATTTGTCTTAAAACCAATTCATTTTCAAATCAAGACATGCCTGGTTTACTGATTATAGAATCCCTACTTTTTTTAAAAAAGGATTGTGTTTGACTTGTAAAAATAAAATACAAATAACATCACTCATATGCTCAATGTAATGGCACATGACTCTTTAAGTTTGAAAAGTTCTACACTTGGGTTTCTAATGTGATTACAATGGGTTGTAAAGTGAGTGAGAGAAACTCGTTTCCCAAGTTAGGATGTTTATTTACCACCTACTGGAATCCATGACAGTTTGGAGTAAGACAATAATAGGCTAGAAGGAAATGAGTACTGTTGACTCATGAATCCATGCACTCTGCACTAATTACAGTGCCTCAGTTTCCCTATTTTATAAAATGAAGCTGTCACTTGCCCGTCTCTCTGTAGTGTTTGGAAAGTCCAGGGAGATAATAGACTTTGAGTGCTTTGAAAATACCTAATATATTATAAATGCTAAATAACCATAATAATGGGGAGTCTTTAATAACAGGGGTCCTGTAATAATACTCATCAAGTATAATAACATCACTAACCAGAGTGCGTCTCTGTCCTCTTAATCATTGGTTTGTCTCATGGGAAATTGGTGGAGGATTGGAGCCTCGTACGGGTTGGTTTTAATGGATTTAACGCAGAGCCCCTCAGTGAGGCTTGCAGGGAACTCTCCAACGAGCAGGGTAGCTTTTAGGAAGACACGCCCGTGCAATTGGGAGAGAACAGAACAGAGGCATCTTCAGGGAATGTAATTTTAAAATCCAGTTCCTAGCAGGTTGGGGAAAGAAGGAAAGGTAACGTTTGGAACCCAAGAAATTTGTGGGCATGCGGATATGGCCGCTGGGGCCAGTGTGGCCACCCAGTCCTGCCACAAGATGGCGACAGTCCAGCTGGAAACGCCTGCCGGGGTCCCTCGGTTTCCAGCTCGGGACGGACTGTCCCCGCCGACACAAAGAAGGAATCTTCCGAATGGGAAAGGAGCCTGCGGACGCCCTCCCGGCGGAGATTGGAAGAGGCGGTGACAAAGGCTGCCCGGAGAAGAAGTGGGCAGCCTCCTTCTCAATTCCGTGGGCTTCAGCTTCACAGGGCCGATTCCCCTTTTTGGGGATTTTGTGCAAAAGCACCCGAGAAATTCCAGGTTTGACCCCACCCTCTGCCCAGAGGCCGGCCAGATGCTTCCCGGGGCGGCGACATTCCCAGGATTCTGGCAGGGGGAGTGGGAGCTTCCCGGGGCGGGGCCGGGCCAGGCTGGGCCCAGCCATGAGCCCTCTCCTCCCTCCCTGGCCCGCGCCCCGGCTGGGCAGGGCGAACCCCGCTAGCTCCACCCCTGGGGCCCTGTAGCCTTTGGGGTTCAGGACCATGGACCTGAACACCCGAGACAGCAGCGCTCCGAGGCCCGGAGTCCCAGTGGCAACAACAAAGGCGCTCCCTCCTCTCCTGCCGCACGGTTTGCCTGGGGAACGATCTAGAGGTTGTCTGTGGCTTGGGGACTGGAGTTCTCTTTGTCTTCTTTATTTTTGTTTCACTTTGAATGTGAGGAACCACCACACCCGCGTTTGTTTTAGACTGGTGCAAACTTGCTTTGGAACAAAGTGTTAGGAAACACAGATTCCCATCTCGAGGTTCCAAATGCAGTTTATGAGACCCTACTGGGCTGCAGCGCTGGGCCCTGGCCAGCCTGGCCTCTATTGTTCAACTCTTGGCCGGACTGTGGTATCCCTGGTCAGATCCCTGCTCCTCCAGCCCGGGTCTTGGCTAGCACCGGGGATAGTAGAGGGAAGCCCAGAACAGCGGGGTCACTAGCCCCAGTTTGGGCTTAGGGCTCTTATGTGCCCTCCCTTCTGACCTGTGGGGTAAGAATAATAGTAGCAAAGATCAGCCAGGCACAGTGGCTCACCCCTGTAATCCCAGCACTTTGGGAGACGGAGGCAGGCAGATTACCTGAAATCAGGAGTTCGACCAGCCTGGTCAACATGGTGAAACCCTGTCTCTACTAAAAATACAAAAATTAGCCAGGCGTGGTAGCGGGCGCCTGTAATTACAGTTACTTGGGAGGCTGAGGCAGGAGAATCGCTTGAACCCGGGAGGCGGAGATTGCAGTTAGCCGAGACCACGCCATTGCACTCCAGCCTGATCGACAGAGCAAGACTCTATCTCAAAAAAAAAAAAAAAAAAAAAAAAAAGGCTTGGTTTTTTACAGGCGGTGGCTCAGGCCTGTAATCCCAGCACCAGCACTTTGGAGGCCGAGGCGGGTGGATCACGAGGTCAGGAGTTCGAGATCAGCCTGACCAACATGGTGAAACCCGGTCTCTCCTAAAAATACAAAAATTAGCCAGGCGTGGTGGTGTGTGCTTGTAATCCCAGCGACTCAGGAAGCAGAGGCAGGAGAATCGTTTGAACCCGGGAGAAAGAGGTTGCAGTGAGCCAAGATCATGCCGCTGCACTTCAGCCTGGGTGACAGAGCAAGACTCCATCTCAAAAAATAAAAATAAAAAAAAGTAGCAAAAACCATGGATTGAACATGCCAGATATAATTACCTTACAATTACCTTATTTAAGCCTGGTACCACTGCTATCTCCCTTTTACAGAGGAGACAACCAAGGCTTCAGATGTTAAGTAATTAGCCCAAGGCCATGCAACTCTTAAATAGTGGGGCTGGGATTTGAATCCAGATCTGCTTTTCTCCAAAGCACCAAGCTGTGCTCCTTATGTAGTTCCCACATCCCCAGTGTGAGACAACTGGGTTATATAAAGAAATACTGGGTGCAGTGGGGTGCTTAAACACCAACATGGACAACCAAGAGTATTTTGGACTCTTGCTTTTAAATGTGGGCCGGAGAACTGGGCTAGTCTAGTCTGCCTTCTTTCCTTCCTTCAACCAATGTTTATGAGTGCATGCTATATACCAAGGGCTTATCTAGACATTGAGACATCCTAGGAGGCAAAACAGGCCACACTTACTAAGCTATGTGACCTGAGCAGATCACCAAATGTGCTAGTTATTAAGCAATTGACTTCCACACCAACTTGCCTTCTGTATATGGCTTTGAGATGGTGCATCTGAGACTGCAAACCACATTTCCCCTTTGCTGCTAGTCCATGTGAAGCTCTGCCAGGGTGCTAGATAGAGGGAGACTCAAGGAAGGAGAGGAAGAGGACACTCTTCTTTCTGTTGCCTTGCTATCCCTGTCAGCTTCACCCTAGCATCAGCAGTAGGTTCTGGCCTCCAGTTTTCTTCAGCACTCCCAGTCCAATGTTATCATGTTATCAAGCCCCCTCAAATGTTTCAGCACCCAGAGGAGCAGCTGCCCCTCCTCCAGTCTGAGCCCAGGCTCTGGGGTCCCCTCCTCTGATCTCCTGGGTTTCCAGAGCCTAACCTTTGCCCTCTGTTTCCCAGCCCTGGTGTGGTAGCTGCTTTCCACAGGGACTATCTCTGTGTTACCACAATGTCCACTGTTTTCCAGCCCTTCAGTATCTATAACGAGTGGTATGCTTGTAAATATTTAACAACCAGTTCTCCAGAAAAGCAAAAACCACAAAGAAACCAATTTGTAATGTGTGCCAATTCCCATAATATAAATCATTCACCATGGATAATTTTAAATTATCAACATGGCATCCCTGAATTTCACAAGCTGGTGTGAGCAGATCCAGGATACAAATGCTGGCAACCAATATCCCCTATATTAAAATGTCTGCATTGAAGGACCTAGTTTCATTTCTGTTTTCAGGACTGGGCCCTGACTGACAACACCTCAGCTTCTGAGCATCTTTTTTTTTTGGCTCTGAAATGGAACTACCATTTCTTCTAATACAGCTGTTTGGATAATATGAAACAATATAAGTAAAACACTCTGAAAATTACTTTTAAAAATTTGAGACCATAACACAGTTTCTAGACATTTCCACTGAAGGAAGTGAAGTCAGGATGATGAAAGTAGAAAAAGCATTTTAATGATGGTTCAGAGAGGTGTTCCAGGTGCTTTTAGAACCCAGGATGACCTCAGAGCATGGGTGGAGCCTGAGGACTCAGAATCAGAGAGGCAGTCATATCAGTGACTGGATTATGATGTCACAAGGCGTGTGTGTGGATACTTTGTTCTTCAAGGATTCTGGGACTGAATATTGTGCAAACCAAGAAAGCACATAAACCCAAAGGGCAAACAGTTTATGTAATTCAACTAATACCACAGATGTGGGGCAGGGTTGACCTTTTACACATTCTACTACTCAGTTGTACAAAGGAAATAAAACTGTATTTTTCCATAACTGGCTAAACTTTCCCCTCAAGATCTCAACCCACTGAGCACCCTGAGAAGGAAACAATCTTTAAATTTGCAAAATCACTAGGATCTCCATTTCTGCCATTTAAGTAACCTCTTTGGAATGACTTAGAGTGTGCATCAATGCTCAGTCTTCCCAATTTCCTCTCCCTGCTCCTTTCCAAGGTCACGCTCTAGGGTATGTGGGAGTGTATATGATCTTATGGCATAGGGAGGAGGCCTCAGATCCACATGTCCTCTGCCTTCTCCCTCCTCTCTTGCCTGATCATCTAGTTTTTTGTCTCTTCCTGGCACAAATACCAGATTCTCAGACATGTCCTTCTGATTTAAAAGCAAAACAAAACAAAACACTACATACTGAGGCTTCTTAATCTTGAACCCAGATTTTGGCTATTTGGTCAGGCCTCAACCCCTTCGTGTCATCCAAATAGGACACTTGGGAACTTTCAGTTGCTCTGTACACTACATGTAGGATGTAAGGACCCAGGGATGCTGCCTCTCCTGCTTCTGCCTTCTTTGAGACTACCCGTCACTGCCCCTCACTGTTGGGTATAGTGAAGCTAAAAGCTAGGCTCCTCCTAGAGGCCCGTGGACTCCCCAGACCATGCCTGGAAATGGGGCCACCACATCCAGTTAACTTGGGCTCCCTGATGCCCAGCTGGGTATCTCTGCAGCTTCCTCTCCTTGAGGTTCAGCAAGGGAAGGCAGGCTGGAACCCTGGCAGTGGCATCTAACCAACTCTGTCTTCCTCTGGATCTACCTGTGTTTCTCCTTTCTCATGCTTTTACCTCTTCAGAATGAACAACCTTCACCATAGCCTCCTTCCTCCTGGGGGCATCAAGCTTCCTGGTTAAATGGCTAAGAAGAATCTTACTTATGCTGTGGAAGAAACTTTGGTCTGAGTTGATATGGGAGCCTCAGTAAAACTGGGCATTATGAGCTACTGAGGATAAAAATACATTGGGTTAGTACTCTCAAAATATTGCCCCCTTTATATATATATATATGTATATATACATATATACATACATACACACACATATATACACACACATATATTCAATATATATTGAATATTATATTCAATAATATAAGTTGATTGTTATATTCAACTATATATATAGTTGCCTTCTTCAACTATATATATTTGATATATTCAATTATATATATCCACTATATGGTTGCCTTCAACTATGTGTGTGTGTATATATATATATATAGAGAGAGAGTTGAATATAACAATCAACAAAGATAAAATACAGTAATAGTTCTGGCCAAGAAAATTTATTTTCATAGTTAAAAAAAGATGCTTGGTTCCCCTGCTTACTGAGGTTATGTATGCTTCTGGTAAAACAAGTGAACAAAACAATCTACAATATATTTCTAAATGTCCAATGAAGGGAAGAGAGCTCCTCTGTTCTCCTGGTTTGGCCAAGGGCTACTGCTCATAAAACATCCTAGTTAAAAAAAAAACTAGTTTAAAAAAACTTCCTTTATAAGGTGCCAAGGTCTGTTCAGGGGATAGCTAGGCATTGTCTTTTCTAAGCCACTGGGAATCTCTTCTTTTCCTTTTAAGAGTCAGAAAGAATATTTTCTCTTGAGTTTGGAGACTATAAGCTAGAAAACAAGAATGAGACCAGGTTGGAAGATGGAATGGATATGAGGAATAGGAGAAGTCATGGATGCAAAGTGTGATAGAAAATTTTTTCTGGGGCCAATATAGATTGAATTTCCAACTGGGCTTCTGCCATACCTTCCTTCATGAGTACACATGCACTCTGGTTTTCTGGATATATTCTACAGCATTTGATGATGTTTATAGAATGAGATGGGGATACAAGCATGGTGGTGTCCCTTCTCAGTTACAAAGTGCTGGAAGTAGGATGCTCTGCTGAGCCCCAATAGAATACAAGTACTTTCCTGAGCCTCATATGCTTTCTCTTCCATTCTCCTATATGATCTTCCAAACAGTCCCATGTGTTGGGAAACCCCATTTAATAAATGAGGAAATGAAAGCCCATGGCAGTTGAAATGACACAAAGTAGAACTGGGACCACACTCAGGTCTCCTAATCCTCAACCCAGGGCTCTTTTCTCTATGCCAAGTTGCCATATAATGCCAGTGCAGAAGAGCCAACTGACTTTCCTTCAATCTCTTCCCAAGGCTGGTTCCATATGAGAGCTTAGGTTTGCCAACCTGTTTTGCTCTGCTCAAAAGTGATAGAAATAGCATAGAAATTACAGTGAGCAAATATCCAAGTTGGCCTTTTTGAGCCCATCCAGAAAGGCAAAGTATTGATCACAGAGGAACCTGAACAGGAGAACAAGAGAGTACGTGCTCCATTTGGTTGGTTAGCAGATTGTGAGTGCAGGAGTTGAGGAAGAGAGAAGATAAAGAACAGAACAGCCAATGACTGAAGACAGGATTCCTGGGATATTGGTGTTCAATGGACAACTTGAAGGTCAAACCCAGGCAGCTCTCAGTGAATAAGTAGGTGACTTTGCAGTACCAGTCACCCCAGTCTGCATTCCCAACTCAGAGAGGAAAAACTGTGCCTCTACCCTCTTATGTCCAGCTTTGGGGGGCCTGCAAATTAAACAGACAGAAGACAGATTAGCAAGAAAAGACAGATTTTAATTATGTATATATGAAAGGGAGTTCACAAAGAAATGTGACTCAAAAGGGCAGTTAGAATTTGAGGTTTAAATATATCTTAATAGGTAAAGGAGAGCAGGTAAAAGGGTGCTTATGGGAAAGCAAATGACTTTTAGGAAAGCTAAATGGATGCTTAGCAGAATCAATGGGAGCTATACTAGGTCTGTGACAATGACTGTTGGTGTGGTGCTGACTTCTCATTGTCTGACTTCTCATTGTCTCTGATGATAAAAGTCATTCTTCCCTGGTTGATTTATGACAATTGAGGTCTTTTCAAAAGTCCTGCTTTTAGGCAGTTAAGGGATTTCAGGAACTCAAATGTTTTCAGCTCAAAATATTTTTATGCCAACAGTGCCTTATCCTGAACACCTTCACTACCTTCTAGCCCGCACCGAGCTCACAGGCTATTTCCTCCAAGGAGGAAATTTGCACTTTTTATAATATATGTATTATTTGTAATACAAGTCTTGATAAACTTTTTTAATAACCAAAGGAGTGAATCAGTAATTCCCAGAAAATGATTTCAATTTCCTCTCAAATCACTTCTACCTCAACTTCTTATTGGAAAAGTAGGAAGGTATGTATTAAAATATTTTTTTAAAAATCTAGTAGTAGGCCAGTCATGGTGGCTCACACCTGTAGTCCCAGCACTTTGGGAGGCCAAGGCAGGAGGATTGCTTGAGCCCAGGAGCTCAAGAGCAAACTGGGCAACATTAGTGAGATCCTGTCTCTACAAAAAAATTTAAAAATTAGTCAGGCATGGCAGCACATGCCTGTAGTTCCAGCTAATCAGGAGGCTGAGGTGGGAGGATTGTCTGAGCCTGGGAGTTTGAGGCTGCAGTGAGCTGTAATTGTGCCACTGTAATCCAACGTAGGGGACAGAGGAAGACCTGGTTTCAAAAAAAAAATCTAGTAGTACACTTTCTTATAAGTTCATTCCTGGAGCTAATTATGAAGTTAATACAGGAGTAGGGGTGGGCTGGGGTAGGGTGGAGTTCATAGCTCAGCAGACTCTTGCTCTGTTACCCAGTCTGGTGTGCAGTGGTGCAATCTGGGCTCATGCAACTTCTGCTTCCCAGGCTCAAGACATCCTCTAACCTCAGTAGCCCCCTGCCTCTGGCTTCCCTGACCAACCCTGGGAGCTGGAACAACGTGAGTGCACCACCACACCCAGCTAATTTTTGTATTTTTTGTAGAGACAGGTTCTTCCCAAGTTGCCAGGCTGGTCTCAAACTCCTGGGCTCAAGCAATCCACCCACATCAGCCTCCCAAAGTGCTGGGATTACAGGTGTGAGCCACTGTGCCTGGACACATAATTCTGTTTTAAGAAGCCCACCAGGTCATTCTGATACTCCCTCATATGGTTTAGTCTGGGCTGCAAGTTATCATCACTTGGTTATATTTTAAAATTCCTCATGTCTAGACCCTACCCTAGATCGTCTACATCAGAAATTCTAAGCCTGAGGTCAAGGTGTCTCCATTTTTCCAGTTCCCAGGTGGTTCCAATGTGCAGCCAAGGACAAGAACCACTGCCACAGAGATTGCTGATGACTACGAGGGATGGCTCCAAAAATTGGTGGTATTGTCAGAGGAGTTTGAACCACAGCAACTCCATCTTGAAGAGGAGGAGGGTAAAATAAGGCTGAAACCTACTGGGCTGCATTCCCAGATGGTTAAGGTATTCTAAGTCACAGAATGAGATATGAGGTCAGCACAAGATACAGGTCATAAAGACCTTGCTGATAAAACATGTTGCAGTAAAGAAGCCGGCTAAAACCCACCAAAACCAAAATGGCCATGAGAGTGTCCTCTGGTTGTCCTCACTGCTACACTCCCACCAGCGCCATGACATTTACAAATGCCATGGCAAAGTCAGGAAGTTACCCTATGTGGTCTAAAAAGAGGAGGCATGAATAATCCACCCCTTGTTTAGCATATAATCAAGAAATAACCATAAAAATGGGCAACCAGCAGCCCTCAGGGTTGCTCTATAGTAGCTATTCTTTTGTTCCTTTACTTTCCTAATAAACTTGCTTTCCTTTTACTCTATGGACTCGCACTGAATTCTTTCTTGTGGGAGATCCAAGAACCCTCTGTTGGGGTCTGGATCAAGACCCCCTTCCTATAACAGTATCAGTGGCTGCTTTACATATTTATTTATTCCACAAATAGTGAGCACATACTCTGCTACTCCCTATACTTCTTATGATATAACGATGAATACGAAGCAGTCATTGTCTTCAAGAGAGACGTCCAAACACTTATTTCACTATAGCAGTGGGAGCTCCAGAGGGTACCTTAGGGGAAGAAGTGGGCATAATCTCATCTACTTCTACTTTCATTATTTGAAAAAAACAACCTACTCTTCTCAATCTTATGGGAAAAAGATTGGCAACTGTAGCTTCAAAAGAAGTTCCATTACAAACCCCAACCAGATTGTCACTCCTAATCTCATTCAATAGAGAAATTCTGAAGCTACCACCACAATGTTAGGGTGTAAAGTTCTATGATGTGGGTGTGTAGAAAGTGCCATGAGCATAAGAGAGAGCATCTAACTGTATGTTAGAACTATGGTAGCCAGAGGGAAGGTTTAGAGTAATTTTAATGTGAGCACTTAGCCCTGAGGATGAAAAGGAGTTTTCTACTGGGACAGATCTATCATGTAAAATGCACTCAAGTATTTGTTGAATGAATGGATAAAAAGATGAAGGAATGAGTGGACGAATGGCTGGATGAATAGATGAATGACAGGATGCCCCAGACAAAGGAAACAGTATATCTATAGCACCCAAGTGTAAAGGGCATGCTGTGTTTGGGCAGCTGTAATCAGTCCACGGTGGCCAGAGTTCAAGGTTATGTAGATAAGGCAGGAATCAAATCATAAAGAGCCTTCTAAGCTGTGATGGTAGATTGCTATTCTTCACAAATTTTCTTTTCTTTACTTTCATTCTTTTTTTTTTTTTTGACACAGAGTCTCACTCTGTTACCCAGGCTGGAGTGCAGTGGCGTGATCTCAGCTCACTGCAATCTCCACCTCCAGGTTTCAAGCGATTCTTCTGCCTCAGCCTCCCAAGTAGCTGGGATTACAGGTGTGTACCAGCACACCTGGCTAATTTTTGTATTTTTAGTGGAGACAGGGTTTCACCATGTTGGCCAGGCTGGTCTTGAACTCCTGACCTCAGGTGATCCATCCGCCTTGGTCTCCCAGAGTGCTAGGATTACAAGCAGGAGCCATGCAACCGGCCCTTCACAAATTTTCAGTGCCCCTCTCTGTGGGAGCATTGTGTATCCCTGCCCTGTTGAACTCAGATGTGGCCATGTCACTTGTTTGGCCCATAAAATGTGAGTGGAATTGATGTGTTCCACTCCTAGACAGAAACCGTTAGAGCCAGCCTGTGGTTGCCATACTCTCTTTTCCCTGTTTCTGCAATTGTGGAGGTATGTGAAGAAATGGCACCTCCATCAGCCTGGCCCCTGAGTGACTATAAGACCATTTGCTGGCTCATGATGGACAAGTGTCATGAACAAGAAATAAGCCCTGTTGCAAGCCACTGTGGTTTTCTTTTTAACATTGCATCATATCTAGCTGATCCAAACTGATAAACTCGTGAAGGAACCACTGAAAAACAACTCTGGTAGAACTGCAGGATAGATCGGATGTTTGATTCGTTTGTTTGTTTACATAATAAATGTCTTTGGGCATGTACTAAGCCAAAGCATTAAAGAAGATAGAAAGATATGTAAAGCATAGTTCCAGCATTTAAAGGAGTTTACATTCTAATGTGCCTATTCAAAACCTGAATAAAAAGTGTAAGAAGTAGGTTAACATTTATTGAACATGTATGAAATAGCGGACACTACATTAGCTGCATGCATAGTGATTCATGGTATGTGATTCTCGATAATGGCATGTGTTTTACATTATTTTTTATTACCTTGGCAGTTCAGTGACTTGCTGAGATTCAAACCCAGTGTTTCTTCCTTCATCATGTACCATAAAGAACTAAATAACACTAATTTTCCTGCTAAGACAAAGATTCTGAACTAGAAAGCAGAGTCTATGACTTGACTTGGCTAGCAAAGGGAGTTGGTAGAAGAAAGAGATGAAACAATTGGATTAAGAGAGGGAGAGATAGGAAAGAAGAAATAATTGTGCTCATTCATTCATTCATTCAATCATTCATCTAACAAGTATGCATTGAATTTGTGCTTGTATTCAACATGTTTTAAGATATTTGGGAAGTATAGGAGGAGGAGAAGACAGAATTTATGCCCAAGGAGAGTTATATCTAGCTGGAAGATAAGGTGAACTTACGGGAAACAGACAGGGAATAGTCCAAAATAGCCTATATGCCATTTGATCTTGTAATTGCACCTCTGGGTATATATCCAAAAGAATTACAATTAAAAGCAAGGTCTCAAAGAGATAGTTGTATACCTATATCCATAGCAGCATTACTCATAATAACCAAAAGATGGACACAAACCAAGTATCCATCAATGGATGAATGGATAAACAAAATGTGATATATACATACAATGGAATATTATCTAGTCTTAAAAAAGAAGAAAATTCATGCTACAGCATGAATGAACCTTGAGGGCATTATGCTAAGTGAAATAAGCCAGACATGAAGTAAAAAATTCTGTAGTATTCCACTTATATGAGGTACCTACAGTAGTCAAATTCATAGACAGAAAGTAGAATGGTGGTTACCTGGGGCTGGGGGGAGGGAGAAATGGGGGATTGTTGTTTAGCACAGAGTTTCAGTTTTGCAAGATGAAAAGAGTTCTGGAGATTGGTTGTACACCAAAGTGAATGCACGTAACACTACTGAACCATACACTTAAAAATAATTAGGATAGTAAATTTTATGCTATGTGTATTTTAACACAAATACATAAATGAGGCAACAATGGTCAAGGTGGCAGATATATTAAGAATCATATTATGGACCAAAGGCCTTTGGGCTTTGGTCAAGAAATGAGAAAAAGAAATCGAGAGCATACTGATTGAAATGTAATTCATTAACTATACCATTTGTAATTTAGGTATTTTATACCCACAAAACATTTTTGCCAGCCTCTAGATTTGCCTAGAATGACAAGAATAGAATCATTCATATTAAATTGTCAAGTGCTATATAATGAATGTTTATGTCCCCCCAAGCTTACATGTTTAAATCCTAACCCTCAATGTGATGATATTTGGAGGTGGAGCCTTTGAGAGGGGATTAGATCATGAGAGTGTAACCCTTATGAATGGGATTAGTGGCCTTATAAAAGAGGCCCCAGAGAGCTCCCTTGCCCCTTCCAGCATGTGAAAACACAGTGAGAAGGTGCTGCTATGAACCAGGAAGTGGGCCTTACTAGACACTGAACCTGCTGGGCATCTTGATGTCAGATTTTCCAGGCTCTAGAAGGGAGAGAAATAAATTTGTGTTGCTCATAAGCCACCCAGGCCATAGTATTATGTTATGGCAGCCTTGACAGACTGCTATAAGACATCAAGATTAATGGAGAAAGCCTTTAGAAACAGCTAAAACAAGCAATAGGACAGGACATGCCATATAATAAGAAAAGACCTGGCTGGGTGCAGTGGCTCACACCTCTAATCCCAGCACTTTGGGAGACTGAGGTGGGCAGATCACTTGAGGTCAGAAATTTAAGACCAGCCTGGCCAACGTGGGGAAACCCTGTTTCTACTAAAAATACAAAAATTATCTGGGTGTGGTGGTGCACACCTGTAGTCCCAGCTACTTGGGAGGTTGAGGTGGGAGGATCACTTGAACCCGGAAGGTAGAGTTTGCAGTAAGCTCTGATCATGCCATTGCACTCCAGCCTGGGCAACAAAGTGAGACCTTGTCTTAAAAAAAAAAAAAGTGAGAAAAGACCTGCTTAGTTGTGTGAAAGGCCAGAAGGTCAAGGACCTCAGAGAAAAAATGGACTCTAAAATCTCTAGCTAGGAATTATATCCCATAATAAGAAAAAATGTCAAGAATATCCACCCTGGGAAGGGAAGAGGAATTACCTAGCTCTAGGACACTTCCCCTTCCTCAACCTTTTTGGCACCAGGGACTGGTTTCATGGAAGACAGTTTTTCCATGGACCAGCAGGGGTGGGATTGTTTCAGGATGAAACTGTTCCGCTTCAGATCATTACGCATTAGATTCTCATAAGGAGTGCACAACCTAAATCCCTCACATACACAGTTCACACTAGGATTTGCGCTCCTATGAAAATCTAATGCCACCACTGATCTGACAGGACGTGGAGCTCAGGCAGTAATGCTCACTGGCCACTCACCTCCTGTTGTGCAGCCCAGTTCCTGATGTCACTGGTCCATGGCCTGGGGGTTGGGGACCCCTGCTCTGTATGATTTTTTTTTTTTTTTGATACTGAGTCTTGCTCTGTCTCCAGTACAGTGGTGCGATCTCGGCTCACTGCAACCTCCGCCTCCTGGCTTCAAGCAATTCTGCCTCAGCCTCCCGAGTAGCTGGGACTATAGGCGTGCACTACCATGCCCAGCTAATTTTTTTTGTATTTTTAGTAGAGAAGGGGTTTCACCATGTTGGCCAGGATGGTCTCAATCTCCTGACCTCATGATCTGCCTGCCTCAGCCTCCCAAAGTGCTGGGATTACAGGCACGAGCCACCGCACCCAGCCGCTGTATGATTTTTGAACAACTCATGAATGAGTCATAAAACTCAGCTGAGCTAAAACATAACCAATAACCACAATAAAAAAGATCTGTAAACGTGAGAATCAGAGGAGGAAAATGATGAAAATATAAGGAATGCTAAAAAGTAATAAGATTCAGTTCATTCCTTTCATGAGGCAACCAGAATATTGTATGTCCAAGTGAACATTTTCCTTTTTTAAAGAGGTCAACCTGACCTTCTTGGAAGCATTTGCTACTTACTCCAAAGATTCTACCCTTGTGTCCAACATTTTTAGGAACTCTTATACTGAAAGTTTCTTCAAAAGCTGTGGCATTTGCTTTTGACTACTTTCAATGTTGGCAAGCCTTCATCCCTTGGAGGTCAGCTTGAATTTTCGTAACTGTACTAGTACTGTACTGCATCAACTTACCAAGCTGAACTACATGTCCCAGAATGCTCTTCCGTATGTAGTGCCAGGTTAGCATTGATTATGAGAGAAATTTGCAGGCAGGATTTGGAATGTGGAATTGAACCGGCAGAATAATGTTCTGAAGGTTAGTGGAGGGTGCTAGCTGTCGCTGCAGACTGCATGCATTATTGGTCTGGGGGCTCTTACTGTGGGCCTGGGGCAGCAGTGCGGCTCAAAGGAGATACTACTGCATTACCTGTTCCAGCTTCCCTGACTCCATGGCCAGAATCCATGGTGCAGCTCTGTCGCAAAGCTGTTTCTGTAGGTCATGCACATTGTCAAGGAAGGAGGCCATGAGAGACCCACATGGGGTCCAGTTTGTCCTCATGATCCCCAACTTCATGTTAGATTTTCTTGCTGACTGTTGACCCTACTGGTCTAAAGAGACCTCAGACCCATACTAGACGCAGAGGCAATGAGCATCGTTACCAGATTCCATAATTGTATAGTCTAATCCATATATAAAGCCGTTGTTCTATGTCACTTACAGTGGCTCTGATTTTCTGACTGAACGTTGCTGTGATGTGTAATGTGCCAACATAGCAAAACCCTGTCTCTCCTAAAAATAGCAAAAATTAGCTGGGCGTGGTGGCGGGCACCTGTAATCCCAGCTACTTGGGAGGCTGAGGCAGGAGAACCACTTGAACCAGGAGGCAGAGGTTGGGATTACAGGTAGCTGGGATTACAAGTAGCTGGGATTACAGGTGCCCGCCACCAGGCCTGGCTAATTTTTGTATTTTTAGTAGCGATAGGGTTTCACCATGTTGGCCAGGCTGGTCTCGAACTCCTGACCTCAGGTGATCCACCCCCCTCTCAGCCTCCCTAAGTACTGAGATTACAGGCATGAGCCA
>NW_016804504.1:377988-437712 GCF_001698545.2 Rhinopithecus bieti
GCGGGCACCTGTAATCCCAGCTACGTGGGAGGCTGAGGCAGGAGAACCACTTGAACCAGGAGGCAGAGGTTGGGATTACAGGTAGCTGGGATTACAAGTAGCTGGGATTACAGGTGCCCGCCACCAGGCCTGGCTAATTTTGTATTTTAGTAGCGATAGGGTTTCACCATGTTGGCCAGGCTGGTCTCGAACTCCTGACCTCAGGTGATCCACCCCCCTCTCAGCCTCCCTAAGTACTGAGATTACAGGCATGAGCCACTGCACCCCACCTATTTTATTTATTAATAGTCACTCTCCCCTATATGCTGGTTTACAGAAGTATGATGTGACCCACAGTAAATGACAGCATGCAGTGAAACAGAATGCAATCAAGTAACAGACTGTGTAGTGTCAGCTCAGAATATTGTAGAATTCTAGGCAGAAAGGGGGAGTCTGGATGAGTCACAGAAAGCTTCAGAAAGCAGGGGAAATGTGATTGAAACAAGGAATTTTATTTTTTGAGACAGGGTCTTGCTCTGTTTCCCAGCCTGGAGTGCGGTGATGCAATCATGACTCACTGCAGCCTTGGACTCCCGGGCTCAAGCCATCCTCCCACCTCAGCTTTCTGAGTAGCTGGGACTACTCAGCTACTGAAGTAAAACTTTTTTACTTTTTTGAAGAGAAGGGCTCTCCCTATGTTTCCCAGGCTGGTCTTAAACTCCTGGGCTCAAGTGATGCTCCTGCATTGGCCTCCAAAAGTGTTGGGATTATAGGCATGAGCCACCCCACCCAGCCAGGAATGGAATTTTAGACAGAAGATCAGCATAAAACAAAATACAGAGATGATGTGGAGCAAAGAGATAAAACAACTGACCATCTCGAGTGAGTGTATATTTGGGGAATAAAATTCATCAACCACTTCCCCTCACTGACAGAATCAAACTTTTGCCTAAAATATGATCTTCTCCATATCTGCCCCTTGCTTATTCCTTATTCTCATTTTCCCCTCCCATCTCTAAACCTGCCTTCCATCCACGTTAAAGAACTTGAAGAGCCTCAGCATTCATTTATTCAATCAACAAATATTAATCCCTACTATGGGTCAGACATTGTGCTGGAAGGGAAGAGTATGGCCCTGCCTTCATTGATTTTAAGATTTAATGGGGATGACACAAGTCAATAGGCAATTATAATGCAGCATGGTCAGGTGATAGGGCTGTATAAGGTTTGAAGGCCAAGGAAGACTTCCACAGAAAGAAACTTTAAGCTGAGATCTGAATGATAAGTAACAGTTAACCACGTTAAGCAGGGAGGAGGGAGGTCAGAAGAAGAACAGTGATGGGGACGAGGGGTAGAACAGCATGTGCACTCCAAAGTATACAGCTCCTCCTATGATCAGATGCTGAGAATGGAGAGAGCTGAGGCTGGAGAACAGGCGGGGGCAGCTCATGCAGGGCTTTGCAAACCATATGAGGAAGGCTAGGCTTTAATGCAAGGTAAATGGGGACATTGGAAACATGGAAAGAGTGCATCCAATTTTTGTTCTTGATAGATCACTGGATGGAGACAGTGGGTTGAGCTTGGTGGGGAAAACGAGGTCAGCACTAGAGGCAGATGACCAATTATGAGCTGGGGAGAAAGAATGGAACCTAAACTAGCCTAGAGGCAGTGACAATGGAGGAAAACTGATATTTTCAGGAGATATTTAGGAAATTGAATGGACAGGACTGGGAACCTTGTTGGCTAGGGGATGGTGGATGTGAAGGAGGGAGAGGGAGGGGTTGGGGATGATGGCCTGATGTTTTGTTAAATAGTTGGGTGGTACCATTCTGAGATAGAAAACACAGGAGAACGTGGAGGCTTGAGGGGAGGGAGTTAATGACTCTGGTTTTGGACTTAGTGAGTCTGAGGCATGTGTGGAACATGCAAGCAGTAGGCAGGTAGATCTGGAACTTAGAAGATTGATGATGGCTGGGCTCATCAACAGAGAGGTGATAAACGCAATGGCTGATAGTGGGGGTGTTAAAATGAGAAAGAAAAGGCAGCAGAAACAGCACTTGAGAAACAGCATACTTAGGGGAGAAGCAAGATACAGTACAGCAGTCTATGAAGGTGTGATTGCAGCTGTAGGAAACTCAGGAGAGTTGAGTCATCCAAGTAAAGAAAACAAAGTAGTCCAGAAGGAAGGGGTATGCAGAAGGAGCCAACCCTTCCAAGAAACTGAGAAAAATAAGGATAGTATCAATTAGGACAGTTTGGTTGCAGGTAACAGAAACTAATTTGGGTAAGGTTAAGGCAAAGGAAAACATAGATTATAAGGGTAGAGAAATAGCTCATGGACCCAAAAGCAAGGACTGCAAACAAGAACTGAAGGCTCTTAGCACCCTTGAAACTTTTCTCTGTGTATCTGCTGTATTATCTTCTTTCTGCAGGCATCCTTTGTTGGTTCATGAGGGTACATAGGAACTGGAAAATGGCACCTATGGTTCTGGCTGTATGGCTTTTCTGGTTCAAAAACTTGCTCAGATTAAACTAGAATCCCAATTCCAGAGCAAGGGTAGGAAAGAGGAAGAGAAGAAAAGAGGAAAGGAAAGAGATAGAGAGAAGAAAAGTGAGGAGGAAATGGAGAGGGGAGAAAGGTAGAAAGAGAGAAAGAGAAAGGGGAAGACAAAGAGAGCTAGAGAAAGGGAGAGAAAGTGATTTCCCTGGAATGAATTCAGGTGGCCATCCCTGGTCCAATCATCTACAGCCAGAGGGGAAGATCTCAAGTATAAACTGGGCCACTAGGAGTTGATCCCAATTGGGAAAGGGGGCTGTGAAAGGAGATATTCATAAATAAGCAAATACTTTAAATTAAGCTTCTTATTACAATAACTAAAACATATCCCTGAGATTTTGAGGCTAAAATGTACATGCCGACCTTGGCAAAAGCAGTTGCTTTTTTTTTTTTTTTGAGACTGAGTCTCACTCTGTGGCCCAGGCTGGAGTGCTGTAGTACAAACTAGGCTCACTGCAACCTCCACCTCCTGGATTCAAGCAATTCTTGTGACTCAGCCTCCCGGGCAGCTGAGGCTACAGTCATGTGCTACCACATCCAGCTAATTTTTGTATTTTTAGTAGAGACAAGGTTTCACCATGTTGGCCAGGCTGGTCTCGAACTCCTGGTCTCAAGTGATCCACTCGCCTTGGCCTCCTGAAGTGCTGGGATTACAGACATGACCCACCATGCCCGGTGGCAAGAGCAGTTTCTATGGAAGGGTATCAACTAAAGTCAGTTTACTGTGGGCTGAGGATTGGATGGAGGAGAAAGGAAGGCAGTGCATAGAGATGACTCTATCAAGTGTGTGGTGAAGGGCATGGGAGAGAGCCCATATTGAAGGTTTCGTTTGTTGGTTTGCTTGTTTGTTTTCTGAGCTCATAAGAATTCAACATATTTATATGCTGATTGGAGAGTACGAAGAATGGGCATACTAATCATTTTGGCATCTTGATAAACATGCAGAATCCCAGACCCTACCCAGATCTGGGTTCAGCTGGTGGAGGGTGAATTCCAGGAACACAATTAGTAGGGTCCTGTGCAAAATGAAAATGCAGGCCCCCTGTTTTATTTTCCTTTATGGGAAAAATGCCTTTGCCTTTATTCTGTGGTCTCTTTCTCCATGTGTCACTGTGGTTTTTATTTGTTATTAAATGTGTCAGTCTCTCAGGAATGGGGATACTTGCTGGGGAAGTGCCGGCCTCATAGGGCGTCCAGGGCCCTCTACTTGGAAAAAGTTCTCAACATGATTATTCATCAGGAAAATGCAGATTAAAGCTACAATGAGATATTACTACTCACCCACCAGAAAGGCTAAAATTAGAAAGACTAACCATACCAAGTGTTGGCAGGCATGTGTTGGGAGTGTAAATTATTGGTTCAATCACTTTGGAAACTTGGACAGTAACTACTAAACCTACCTTATGATTCAACAATTTAACTCTATAGAATTGCACATGCTTATCAAAATAGATGTATAAGAATATTTACAGAATTTTATTCACAATAGTCCCAAACTGGAAACCCTCAAATGTTCATCAGTAGGGAATGGATAAACATAACATAGAATATGCATAGAGTAATATGAACCTAAAAATGAATAAATTACTCACATAATATCATTCATGGATATTACTCACAGATACTATGCTGAGCAAAAGAAGCCAGATACAAAAAAGTTTATACTGTATGATTTCATTTACATGAGGTTTAAGAACAACAAAACTAACTGACGATATAAGTTAGAATAGTATGTACCCTTCACCAAGTGCAGGGGTTCAAGCTGGTAATCCCAGCACTTTGGGAGGCTGTAGCAGGCAGAGTGTCCAGGGGTTTGATACCAGCTTGGTCAACATGGTGAAAATTTGTCCCTACTAAAAGTACAAAAAAATTAGCCAGGCATAGTGGTGCATGCTTGTAGTCCTAGCTATTTAGGAGGCTGAGATGAGAAGATCACTGAGCTCAGGAAGCTGAAGCAGTGAGCCATGATTGCACCACTGTACTCCAGCCTAGGCAATGAGAATGAGACCCCTGTCTCAAAAAAAAAAAAAAAAAAAAAAAGGAGCACAAAGGAATCTCTGAAGTGTTGGAAATGTTCTATATCTTGGTCTGACAGGTGGTTATGGCTATATACCTGAGTAAAAATTCTTCAAGCTGAACACATAAGATTTGTGCACTTTACTGTAAGTTATACCTAAAAAATAAAAAACAAAGAAATTACTCCACTGCTTCAATGCATTAGAGGAAGGAAATGATTCAAAGATTCCAGTATTGGTTGAATGAGATGCCCTCTTTATTGATAGATCTTAATGGTTATCAATGATGGAAGCATCACAGGGTGATGTTTAGATCCTATGGACTCCTGAGGTTGGGTGACCCAAAACTGCTCCAATTCACTTCCTATGACAGCCTGCATCCTGCCCACTCTCTCCAGTAGAAGATGGGGTAGGGGAAAGGCCTTTCCTGGATACAAAGGTGGCCCAGAAGTGGTCATAATACTCTCCCTCCATTTCCCTTCTTTTCAGACCTGTGCAGTGGAGGAGCATCTGAATAGGTATGGGCTCTTGGGATCTTCAAGGTGAGCATCTTAGAATCTGGGGTCTGGAGGCCACTTTCATGGGAAGTGAGAGCTGCTGGTCATTTCCAGGCATCTCCAACTCCAGCCTGCAGCCACGGGGTAGATGGCTAATGGGACTACGCGGATCTGATCAGCGCAATGTCAAGATCCAAATAAACATCAAATTTGTGCAGAGTGAAGGTACTGAGAGTTAAATTTCCCCTTCGTTGCATGCTTCCTCCTGTACTTTTAAAGCATGGGAGCAATGATGATAAGAATTGGCAGTTGCAATGAGGAAAGAGAGTGGCTGAGTGACTCTGCTGTTTCCTTTCCTGCACAACTGAAACCTTGATGTTTTCTGTGACCTGGAGATGACCACGCCCGTCTTTGAACTAAAAACTCTAAATTCTACATCCTCAGAGCAAAGTGCAGAATTGGAAAAATTATGGGAATCCTTCATGGCATGTGGTCTTCCATCCAGGGGACTTCAGGCCAGGAGTGGGGCTGCTTATTGGTGGGTATGATTTTGTAAGTATTGGTAGTACCCTCCACAAGGAGATAGAGTGTCACAAACTCAGGCCCTGATTTCCTGCCTGGATGGGGCTTCTCTTCTGAATATTTGAGATTGAGTAAAATAAAAAATTGTCACCAGGCTTAGTCTGCTCACTCCTTCTTTGTGGGGAGTTGGTTCTAGCCAGTCATGAAGTCTAGGTAGAGAACATGAATGTTCCCTTTGAGAAGCAGTACTAGCCTCATGTTTGCTTCCAGCATGTGTTTTGGGTCTTTTCCCAGAGGTTTCAATGAGGAATCGTCTGTCTCAGAGGTGAAAATAAAAAACAAAAATAAAAAACATTTGAGTTCTGCAAAACCACAGTGGATTGGAAACTATGTAGTTAGCCTTTTTTCTATAAATACAATTTTTAAAAATTCAAGTGCTTTTGTTTTTTCTCTTACAAAAAAACTGTGGTTTTATATACACATTACATGCTGAGGGGCCAGGTGGGGGTGTGCAGAACAAGATGTTTCTCATGCCATTTGTTTCAAGCAATAACTCAGAGACTCTGGATAAAATAAACCATACATAAATAGTAGAAAACAGACTGCATCTTGTTGCTATGGCGACGCCCTACTTATATTACATTAAGCTGATTCATGTCTTTTCTCACCTCACTGTTAATAAATTATAGTGGCTGATGAGAATTAAGCTGGCTGGAAAAGTTGGCATGGACAAGTTGCATATTAATTTGTCATCCAATTCTGGGTATTCCCTCATCTTTTTTTCTTTTTAAGGGGGACACTATCCATTATCAAACAATGCATTTTAAAAGATTATTTTATTGTCTTTTTTCACTAAAACTATACAGACAGGAGTTTCAGCAACAGGACATCGGTTGCTTCCTGGCTGCTCCCTCAGTGTTAGGACTCTTGTGGAAAGAGAAAAGGCACAGGAGCAATAGAGCTTCGAAAGTTCCTTTGTTTCTTTTCCTGCTCCCTTATTCTCTTCATTCCAATGTGTTTAGGGGCTTTAAACAATCCCTCTACTCTTTTCAGCTGCTTTAATTCATATACATCCCCACCTACACACACACACACACACACACACACACATACACACACACCCCAACAAAGTTAAAAGGCAAACAAGAAACTAGGTTAAAAGACAATAGGCAGTTGGGCGCGGTGGTTTATGCCTGTAATCCCAGCACTTTAGGAGGCTGATGAGGGTGGATAGCTTGAGTCGAGGAGTTCGAGACCACCCTGGGCAACATGGTGAAACCCTATCTCTGCTAAAAATACAAAAATTAGCCAGGCATGGCGGTGTGCACCTGTAGTCTCAGCTGTACTCAGGAGGCTGAGGCTGGAGGATCACCTGAGCCAGGGAGGTAGAAGTTGCAGTGAGCCAAGACCATGCCACTGAACTCTTAGGAGACAGAGTGAGACCTTGTCTCAAAAAAAAAAAAAAAAAAAAAAGACAACAAACCAAGAAAACTATTGGCAACAGATATAGCAATGAACAGGCTAATTTTATTAATATACTAAAAACCAAAAACCAAAAAACACACAAACTTCTTACAAATCAAACAGAAAACTAAACCGTACAAACTAACCAATGGACAACCATCATAAAGTGGACAGAGGATATGTAATGTCAGCTCACTGCAAAAGTGAGACCAGTGGTCAACAAATATCTGAAAATATGCTCAATTTCAACAGCTATTAGAGTAATTAAAATAGCAAAGAGATGCAAATTTTCCTCATGCTAGATGAAGAAGCATTAAATAGCTATATGATTTGGAGCTAAATACGATAGGAAAAAAACAGGTCCTCTCAGATACTGTTTATATTAGTATAGTTTGGCCTAACTTTCGTAACTAAATGTGGCTTTACTTATCAAAATATTAAATGCACATACTTGTTAAGGCAGCAGCTCCACGTCAATGAATTTATTTATGAATATAGTCACATAAGTGTTAAAGATGTTTTCACAATGACTTTCACTGTAACATTAACTGTAATAGAAAAAAAACCCTTGACAGAATGTAAATGCCCATCAATAGATGACTGGCTAATAAAACAGATTTATACAACGGACTATTTCCCAGCTGTTAAAAAAGGAATTTGCAACTACAGAAAGATGTTAAGAACATAACAAGTAGGCCGGATGCTGTGGCTCACACCTGTAATCCTAGCACTTTGGGAGGCCAAGGCAGGCGGATCACTTGATGTCAGGAGTTCAAAACCAGCCTGGTCAACATGGTGAAACCCCGTCTCTACTACAAATACAAAAAATTAGTAGGGCGTGGTGGCATGTGCCTGTAATCCCAGCTACTTGGGAGGCTGAGGCATGAGAATCTCTTGAACCTGGGAGGCAGAGGTTGCAGTGAGCTGAGATCTCACCACTGCACTCCAGCCTCGATGATAGAGTAAGACTGTCTCAAAAACAAAGCAAAATAAAACAAAACAAAAACAAGTAAAATTATCAAGTTTCAGGACTGTATGCATAACATAATCTCATTTGCATTAAAATATATTTTATAATATATATGCCATTATATGCATAGAAAATTTCTTGAAAGACCCACATAAGTAATTATTGCTCCTTTTATGGAGTGGGAACAGACAGTGAGAAGGTGGGGAATGAAAGGAATGGGTTGGGAGACTCAAAATAATTAAGAAAATTTAACTTTCATTTTCTTTTTTGCACTGTTTTAACTTTGTTAAACATGACGATATATTACCTTTATGAACAAGAGCTTTTGAACAGTGTATGCATATGCTGTGTGTGTATTCATACATATATATCTGCATGTCATTTATTTGTCACCACGAAGGGTAAGACGATGTATTAGATAGTTCTGCCCAGAGTCTAACTAGGAAGATGTAAATGTGTGGAAAGTTAACCAAAAAAAAAAATATAGTATCTACTGGCTATCACTCAGTAGATATTGATCACATCCCAATAATTGGTATCCACAGCGGTATTCTAGGAGGTAAGAAAAGGAAAGTCGCTATGACTGCAGTAAATACAGAAGACAAAGTCCTGAACATCTGGCAGCATTTGGGTCCCAGATACCCTCAAGATTTCATAAAGAGGAGTGCTTGTTGCTGATAAGAGTCAAGCTGGGTCAGCCTTGCAGATGACCAGTCACCCTCTGCAAGTTGTCTCTTTGGCTGCAAATGGCTCAAGACCATGCTGAAAGTTATACCTGTTCTGCTTTTGGAAGCTGCTTGCTTGCTGACCGTAAAAAGTGCTGATGGCTTGTTTCTGTTAGGAAATGTCCAAGACCCTGTAGTACACAGAGAAACTACTTCATCATTAGTACTGACCTTGTGCATAAGTCAAGAACCTAAACTCCCTGTATGGTATTAATCCCTACCAACTGTACTGGGTGTCTGAAACTGCATTATTAGGAAGTTCCTTTGGTTACTTTGCCCTCTTGGAGAAGCTAAGAATTATAGTTAAGAACATGGAGTCAGATTGACCGGATATAAATTCTGGATACATCACCTACTAGCTGTGTTTCCCTGGGAAAATAACCTAATCTCTCTGTGCTGTGGTTTCTACTTCTGTAAAGTGGGGATAATTATAGCATCAACAACCTCACGGGCTGTTTGAGGAACAAATAGCTGAATAATCTACAAAATGAGAAGAACAGCTTTGGACACATAATTCACATAATTATCATTCACAATATTACTTATTCTTACCAGAGAGAAGAAGATCCTAAAAATTTCCAGAGAGAAACAACATTTACACAAAGCATTGAGAATAAGAAAATAATGACAGTGACATATCAACTGTAACAATGGAAACCAGGAGAAAAAGCAACAATGCCCACAAAATTAACTTCTACTTAGAATGACATGCCCTGACAAATCAAGCATGAGGACATAATAAACATATTTACGTAAAGTCTCAAAACTTTTTTCTTACCAAGTGCCCTTTCTCAAGAAGCTACTTGTGTATGCGCTCCATCAAAAAGAGGGACTAAACCAAGAAAGAAAACATGAAACTGGGAAACAGTGCTTCCAGCACAGAAAAGTCGCCAGGGGATTCCTAGGATGAGAGCTATGCTGCAAGCTAGAAAAGCAACAGAGTGGGTCTGCAGGAGAAATGTAGAAAGGGGAGGCTATTCAACAGGTTTGACTGTGTAGGAAATTATCCTGAGGCACTGTACAAAGCTCTTGGGAAATGTTGGAAGACTTAGCAATAGGTTCAGTAAAAACTAAACAAATGAAAAAATGAGGCAATGAATAACTACAAGAAAATCAAAGTATCTTACAGGAAAGAAAATGTAATTATAGTAACCATTCAACTCAGCAGTGTGCAAGATATCCTGAACATAAAACAATTAAGAATTTAACACAAAAAATTAACTATTTTGAGAGAACAGGGAGAAGAGTAGGAAATATTAGAAAGTTAAAATCCTCAGCTGCCATAATAGGAAAACAACAGGTAATACAGAAATTGATGACTCAAGAGAGGGCAGTACACATTTATTATTTGGAAATATGGTGATAAGTAACAGAAGAAACATTAAGCAGAAACCTTTGAGGGGTAGAGAGGCAGGGGCAGCAATGGTGGTGATTACTATTTTTTATATATCACTTTTAGCCCTATTTGACTTTATAAGCTATATCAATTTTTAAGTACTTTGCAAATCTAAGGCTTTGACACTTCTGAAATGACAATTCTTTATCCTTAAGCTCAACGTCTATGAAGCCCTGAGTAACTGATGTCTTAAAATAGGCTGGTATGTTTAAAGATTATGTTTTAACAAAGTGAGAACAGGAGAGGAGATGTATGCCTTTCATTATCATCACTTTTCATTTAACTCTCTAGATTTAGCCTTCTTGAGGTTCATTAACCCCTCAAAACTTTATCGTGCTATATTTTTATTTTATTTAAAATATGTTTAAGGCCATAGTAAAAGTTTACCTAACTGACACTAAAACCAGGAGAGTCGGGAGAAGAAAGGTCATGGCTCAACATCACATATGATACAGATATAATTACAGCAAGTTAAATGTAATAGTATGATAAAAGATGAATATGCTTTGAGCAATTAGCATTATTTCAAGATGGCTAAAATTTAGGAAATTTATTAATATACTATGTTAATAAATTATATGAGAAAAAACTATGTGCTCATTCTGATGCATAGAAAAATGAGATTTGATAAAATTTAACATCTATTATTGACCAAAACCTCTAAGTTAGGACTACATGAAATTTTCTTGACTTGAGAAAGAACACCTTTCCAAAACTAATAGTAAATATCATGTTTTATGGTGAAAAACTGGTGGCATTTCTCAATTTCTTGGAAAAGCCCATTAAGATCAAGAACAAAACCAGAAAGATCAGTGGTGTTATTCATCACTATTCTGAAGGCCCTCACTGAAATTATAACACAAGAAAAGAAATAGGGGTTCAATTATAGGAAAGAAAATCTAAAATTGTCATTATTTGCAGATGATATGATGATCTATTGAGAAAATACAAAAGAATCAACTGGAAAACCTAGGATTAATAAGAAAGTTTAATAAAAAGTCAGATTACTTGATAATTATTTCCCCAGCAAGTTTCACATATGTGAAACATGACAAATTAGAAAATGTAAAGAAAAAAATTTTCATTCATGATAGCAACAAATCTAAAAGCTACCTATGAATAAAGAGAAATTAAAAACATGATTCCCCATTTAAAATGTCATAGAAAATGGGGTAAAATGTAAGCAAATAGTGAAACTAGGTAAAGGAATATTTGGTACTATTCTCATGACTTTTCTGTACTTTAAAAATGGACAATGCTGAAAGGATAGTTAGTGATCGAACATAGAAAGGAGACACTATCTCACATCCCTAAGAAAAATTACCCCAAAAAGGGAAATTAGAAAGGTTGAGACATGGAAGTCATATCCGAAAGTCCTACATGGGAAAAATAAAATTCCAGATGGTAAAAAGGATGATAGAGAAGATGCAATTATAAAAGAAGAAGAAGAAAAAGCTTCCCTGAACCAAAAAAGTTTTCAGATTGAAAAGGCTCATGAAGTACCAGGCAGATGGCACCTCTGGACCCAACCAAGAACTGGAGGAACCAGAGACTGGCAGAACTTGCCAGGACATAGGCCTGGATGGCTTTGCCACCAGCTGATTGTAGAGTCCTAGGGCCTTGAGCAAACATAGGCCGTGACCAGGCAGTGGATACAGCAGGTCTTGGGCGAGACCTAGTGCTGTGCTGGCTTCAGGTCTGACCCACAGCAGTCACAGTGGTGGTGGTCACAGGGGTGTTTGCATCACTCTACCTCCAGCTTCGGGTAGCTCAGAACAGAGAGAGACAGACAGAGAGAGACACACAGAGAGAGACAGAAAGAGAGAGACAGAGAGAGAAGGAAAGAGAAAGAGAGAAGGAAAGAGAAAGAGAGAGAGAGAAGGAAAGAGAGAGAGAGAAAGAGAAAGAAAGAGAGAGACAGATTGTTTGGGAGAAAGTAAGGGAAAGAGAGCAATTATCTGCCTGGCATTTCTCCCAGTTCTTGTCCAAGACCATCAAGGTTTTACCTCTATGAGTCTGCAAGAACCACAGTGTAACTAGGCTTGGTGTACTCCCTAAAGCAGATATAGCTTAGATCACAACACCCAAGTCCTTTCAAATATCTGGAAAACTTTCCCAAGAAGGAGAGGTACAAACAAGCCCAGACTGTGAAGACTACAATAAATACTTAACTCTTCAATGCCCAGACACAGACAAACATCTACAAATATGAAGACAATCCAGGAAAAACATTATGTTACCAAATGAACTAAATAAGGAACCAGGGACCAATCGTATGGAGAAACAGAGATATGTGACCTTTCAGACAGATAATTCAAAATAGCTGTTTTGAGGAAACTCAAAGAAATTCAAGATAACACAGAGAAGGAATTCAGAATTCTATCAGATAAATTTAACAAAGATATTGAAATAATTAAAAAGAATCAAGGAGAAATTCTGGGGTTGAAAAATGCAATTGGCATACTGAAGAATGCATCAGAGTCCTTTAATAGCAGAATTGATCAAGCAGGACAAAGAATTAGTGAGCCTATATCATAAGGGCATTAATACCATTCATGAGGGCCCAACCTCATGACCTCCCTAAAGGCCCCTTCTCCTTATACTGTCAGCTTCAGGACCAGACAAATATTAGACCATAGCAGGCAGTCACTGAGTGCACATTCTTTCAGTCAAACCAACACCATTACCCTAGTGTAGGCTGTCCACCTGCAGCCTCTGTGGAGGGGACAGCTCAACACTCACTCTGGAAGCCAGCCATCCTGAGGGTGCACAGGAACTTCTCACTCCCTTCCATATCACATAGAAGTTGAGAGAGGCACAGTGTCTAACTCATGCTCTTTTTCTGCCTACCTTCACCATGGAACCATACTTATACTTGTAGCAGTCCAACTCTTCCCTGCATGATGAGGAGGAGACCAAACTTTGTGGCAGATACCTCCAAGAGTTCCAGATGGAGAAACGGACGCAGGATCACTGATTCCAGTTTTCCTGACATCCTATTATTCCCATACCCTATCACCAGAACCAGTATCAGACTCAAAACCACTCTGTCCTAGATTTCAGCCTGAAGAAAAGTTGTTAGAATACATATCTTATCCTTTTTCTAAAACACAAGATAAGACAACACAGAAAAAAATAATCTCCTAGCCAAGACTTCACAATTTAGTTCTATCTACTCATGGCCAACTGCAAAGGCAGCATGAAAATCCCCTAGACCTGGCTTTGGATATGCTATTGAAGCATAAGGAATTTGGAAAATCCTTTTTCTCTTTGGTCAAAACCTCATATGTGACGAATATTGTATTAACTTAGATTTTAAAAAATCCCATTTTGGTGATAAAAGCTGAGCATAAACTGCAATTTTTTCTTTTATCCCTATTTTAACTATCCAAATACCTGCCTAAGGCAATGGATTACTCTGAGGAGTGGAAGAAGAGCACACATATGGAAATGTAAAAGAGAAAAGCACGTTCATTTAAAGTATTTAAACCATAAGTGTTATCCCTGTTTACATACGTTTCTAAAAACAAAGACACATTTACTTTCAACTGCTTATAGAATATCCATTAAAAAATGGCTCAAAGAAAATTTTAATAAATTTTAGAACTTAAATATTTTACAGGCCACATCTCTGCCCCAAGTTCAATTAAGGTAGAAATCAACTGAAGTATATAGAAACATAATAAAACACAAACACAACCACTTTATTTTAATTTTGTTTAAATTTTATTTCAATAGTTTTTGGAAAACAAGTGGTTTTTGGTTACATGGATAAGTTCTTTAGTGGCGATTTCTGAGAATGGAGTGCACCCATCACTTGAGCAGTGTACACCGTACCCAGTGTGTAGTATTTTATCTCTCACCTCCCTCCCACCCTTTCTGTCATTTCCCCACAATCCATTATATCATTCTTATGCCTTTGTGTCCTCATAGCTTAGCTCCCACTTAGAAGTGAGAACACACGATATTTGGTTTTCCGTCCCTGAGTTACTTCACTTAGAGTGATGGTCTCCAACTCTATCCAGGTTGCGGTGAATGCCATTATTTTGTTCCTTTTTATGGCCAAGTAGTAATCCATTCCAGATAGATAGATAGATAGATAGATAGATAGATAGATAGATAGATATCACATGTTCTTTAGACTGCTCGTTGGTTGATGGACATTTAGACTGGTGCCATAATTTTGCAACTGTGAATTCTGCTGCTATAAACATTTGCATGCAAGAGTCTTACGACTTCTTTTTCTCTGGGTAGATACCCAGTAGTAGTAGGATTGCTGGATCAAATGGTAGTTCTACTTTTAATTCCTTAAGAAGTCTCCATACTGTTTTCCATAGTGTTTGTACTAGTTTACATTCCCAACAGCTGTGTAAAAAAGTGTTCCCTTTTTATTATACCCATGCCAACATCTATTATTTTATTTTTTAATTATGGCCATTCTTGCCATAATTAAAAATCATAAATAAGGTGGTAGCTCATTATGATTTTAATTTGTATTTCCCTGATAATGAGTGATGTTGAACATTTTTTCATATGTTTATTGGCCATTTGTATATCTTATTTTGAATTGTCTATTCATATAATTTGGCCACTATTTATGGGATTATTTGTTTTTCTTGCTGATTTATTTTAGTTCCTCGTAGACTCTGGATATTAGTCCTTTGTCAGACGCATAATTTGTGAATATTTTCTCCCACTCTGAGGGTTGTCTGTTTACTCTGCTGATTATCTGTTTTCCTGTGCAGAAGCTTTTTAGTTTAATTAGGTCCTATCTATTTATTTTTGCTTTTGTTGCATTTGCTTTTGGGTTCTTGGTCATAAAGTCTTTGCCTAGGCCAATGTCTAGAAGAGCTTTTCTGATGATATTTTCTAGAATTTTTACAGCTTCAGGCCTTAGATTTAAGTCTTTGATCATCTTGATTTTGAGTTTGATTTTGTATAAGGTGAGAGATGAGGATCCAGTTTCATTCTTCTACATGTTGCTTGCCAATTATCCCAGCACCATTTGTTGAATAGGGTGTCCTTTCCCCACTTTATGTTTTTGTTTGCTTCATTGAAGATCAGTTGGCTATAAGCATTTGGCTTTATTTCTGGGTTCACTATTTTGTTCCATTGGTCTACATGCCTATTTTTATATCAGCACCATGCTGTCTTGGGAATTATAGCCTGGTAATATAGTTTGAAGTCAAATTGTGTGATGTCTCCAGATTTGTTCTTTTTGTTTAGCCTTGCTTTAGCTATCTGGGCTCTTTTTGGGTATAAATTTTACCACTGTTTTTCCTAGTACTGTGAAGAATGCTGATGGTATTTTGATAGGAATTGCATTAAATCTGTAGATTGCTTTTGGTGGTATGGTCATTTTCACAATATTGATTCTACCCATCCATGAGCATGGGACGTGTTTCCATTTGTTTGTGTCAACTACGATTTATTTTAGCAGTGTTTTGTGGTTTTCCCTGTAGAGGTCTTTCACCTCCTTGTTTAGGTATATCCCTAAGTATTTTATTTTTTTGCAGCTATTGTAAAAGAGATTGAGTTATCAATTTGATTCTTAGCTTTGATCTCAGTCATTGTTAGTGTATAGCAGTGCTACTGATTTGCGTATCCTGAAACTGTACTGAACTAATTTATCAGATCTAGGAGCTTTTTGGATAAGTCTTTAGGGTTTTCTAGGTATACAATCGTATCATTGGTGGTCAATAACAGTTTAACTTCTTTACCAATTTTGATGCCCTTTATTTTTTTTCTCCTCTGATTGTTCTGGCTAGGACTTCCAGTACTATGTTGAATAGAAGTGGTGAAAGTGGACATCTTTGTCTTGTTCCAGTTAGCAGGGGGAATGCTTTCAACTTTTCCCTGTTCAGTATAATGTTGGCTGTGGATTTGTAATAGATGGCTTTTATTACCTTAAGATATGTCCCTTCTATGCTGGTTTTGCTGAGGGTTTTAATCACAAAGGGGTATTGGACTTTGTCAAGTGCTTTTTCTGCATCTATTGAGATGATCATGATTTTTATTTTTAATTCTGTTTATGTGATGTAGCACATTTATTGACTTGTGTGTATTAACCATTTCTGCATTCCTGGTATGCAACCCACTTGATTGTGGTATATTATCTTTTTGATATGCTGTAGGATTCAGTTAGCTAGTATTTTGTTGAGGATTTTTGCATGTTCATTGGGGGTATTAATCGGTAGTTTCCTTTTTTTGTTATGTCCTTTCCTGGTTTTAGTATTAGGGTGATACTGGCTTCATAGAATGATTAAGGGAAGATTCCCTCTTTCTCTATCTTTTGGAATAGTTTCAGTAAAATTGATATCAATTCTTTGAATTTCTGATAGAATTCAGCTGTGAATCCATCTAGTCCTGTACTTTTTTTTTGTCGGCAATTTTTAAATTCCTGTTTCAATCTTGCTACTTGTTATTGGTCTATTTAGAGTTTCTATTTTTTCCTGATATCTAGGAGGGTTGTATATTTCCACCAATTTATCCATCTCCTCTAGATTTTCTAGTTTGTGCATGTAAAGGTGTTCATAATAGGCTTGAATGATCTTTTGTATTTCTGTGATATTGGTTGTAACATTTCCTGTTTCATTTCTAATTGAGTTTATTTGGACCTTCTCCCTTCTTTTCAAAATTTTACAAAATCTGACAATTTTTTTTTCAGGAGGCTAAAAATATTACTCCAATCCCTTCTGGCTTGTAAGGTTACTGCTGAGAAATCTGCTGTTAATCTGATAGATTTTCCTTTATAGATTACCTGATGCTTTTGTCTCACAGCTCTGACTTTCCTTTGTCTTGACTTAAGATAACCTGATGACTATGTGCCTAAGTGATGATCTTTTTGTGATGAATTTCCCAGGTGTTCTTTGAGTTTCTTGTATTTGGATGTCTAGATCTATAGCAAGGCCAGGGAAGTTTTCCTCAATTATTCCATCAAATAAGTTTTGCAAATTTTTAGATTTCTCTTCTTCCTCAGAAACACCAATTATTCTTAGGTGTGGCCATTTAACATAATTCCAGGGCCAAACACGGTGGTTCACACCTGTAGTCCCAGCACTTTGGAAGGCCAAGGCAGGAGGATCACTTGAGGCCAGGAGTTTGAGACCAGCCTGGCCAACATGGCAAAACCCCATCTCTACTATAAATACAAAAATTAGCTGGACGTGGTGGTACACACCTGTAATCCCAGCTACTCGGGAGGCTGAGGCATAAGAATTGCTTGAACCTGAGAGGCCGAGTTGCAGTGAGCCGAAATCACGCCACTGCACTCCAGCCTGGGTGATAAAGCAAGACTCTATCTCAAAAACAAACAAACAACAACAACAAACCACCAGGAGGGGTGGCTCACACCTGTAATCCCAGCATTTTGGGAGGCCGAGGCGAGTGGATCACCTGAGGTCAGGAGTTCAAAACCAGCCTGACCAACATGGTGAAACCCCATCTCTACTAAAAATACAAAATTTAGCTAGGCGTCATGGCACCCACCTGTAATCCCAGCTACTAGGGAGACTAGGCAGAAGAATTGCTTGAACCCAGGAGGTGGAGGTTGCAGTGAGCTGAGATGGTGCCATTGCACTCCAGTGTGGGCACTAAGAGCAAAACTCGTCTCTAAACAAAACAAAACAAAAAACCACATAATTTCAAATTTCTCGGAGGCCTTGCTCGTTTTTTTAAATTACTTTTTCTTTGTCTTTGTCTGATTGAGTTAATTCAAAAGCCCTGTCTTTGAGTTCTTGAAGTTCTTTCTGCTACCTGTCTAGGCTGTTGTTGAAACTTCCCAGAGCATTTGTGTTTCTCTATGTGTGCCTTTCATTTCCAGAGGTTGTGATTATTTTTTCTTTATGATATCTATTTTCCTGGAGAAGTTTTCATCCATATCTTGTTTTTTTTTTTTAATTTATTTAAGTTGGTTCTCACCTTTCTCTGGTATCTCCTTGAGTAGCTTAATAATCAACCTTGTGAATTCTTTATCTGGCAATTAAGAAATTTCTTTTTGATTTGGATCCATTGCTGGGGAGCTAACGTGATCTTTTGGTGGGTGTTATAGAACCCTTTTTGTCATGTTACCAGAATTGCTTTTCTGGTTCCTTTTCATTTGGGTACACTATATCAGTGGAAAGTTCTGGAACTCATGGCCTGCTTGTTCAGATTCTTTTGTCCCACAGGATTTTTCCTCCATGGGATGCTCTCCCCATTCCCCTAGGGGTAGGACTTTCTGAGAGCCAGACTGTAGTGATTCTTTTTGCTCTTCTGGGTCTAGGCACCCAGCAGGACTGCCAGGCTCTGGGCTGAGGCTGCAGAATGTCTGCAAAGAGTCCTGTGATGTGAGCTGTCTTCAGGTCTACCAGCTGTGGACGCCAGCACCTGCTCTGGTGGAGGTGGCAGGGGAGTGACGTAGACTCTGTGAGAGTCCTTGGTTAAAGATAGGTTTAGTGTGCTGACTTTCTCAAATGCTGGTGATGCTAGCAGTGAAGTTGTCACATGCACAGACTCAGGACCTCTGGTTAGCCAGGATGTGGCAGACAGTGGAATAAGTTGTTGTTTTCTCCTTCCTGACAGCAGGGTTGTTCTGTCATGAGTATCTGTAATGACCCGAGTTGGTTGTCCTCCAGCCAGGAGGTGGCACTTTTTAGAGAGCACCAGCCACAGTAGTAGTACGGTGGGCGGGGGAGGTCTAAGCTTATCCTAAGTTGGCCAGGGCAAGTATTCTCTCATAACCACTTTAAAATTAAAGAATGTTTTCCAAAATATCCCCTGAATCAAAGAGGAAATAAAACCAGAGGTTATAATTTATTTAGACATTAACAAAAGGAGAGTAATTTATAGCAAAACGTTTGGGAAATGGCTAAAGTTGCATTCAAAGGAAAACTCGTAACTTTACACACCTATCTTATTTTATGAAAAAAAGAATGAAAACAAGAGATTAGGTTTCTATCTCCAATAGCATGGTTGTCTAGGTATTTACTAGACCCCCAAATCGTCTTGAAAACAAAAGAGAAGAAAATAAGTGAAATATAGAATAAAATATATTTTAAAATGTATTCTAAAAAGTATTCAACTATGGTAAAATAGTAAAGAATTACTAGGCCAAATATGAAAGTGAAAGAAGGGACTCAAAGACTATTAAAATCACATCTCTCCCAAGAACATTTGCCTGACTTGGCAAACTTAAGCTTAAGTTGGTTTTCACAGCTTGCTGAAGTTGGAGACAGAAGACAAAGTGTAAAGAACTCTAAAACTGGTAAATCTAACGGGAGAATTGGCCCATTACATTGGGGATTCCTCACTCTAGGGCTATGGCCTCACTGTAGGGAGAAAAAAATAAACACACCATCCCAACATGTATGCAAACACACAGAGAGGACTTCAGGGAATGTTGCATGGCACTGGGAAGAAGTGGAGAGAAAATATCATCAGTGATAATTGATAAACAAAAGCCAACCCTTTTAAAGGCAATCCCAAAAGCTTTAAACCATGAATTCCAGCCTAGAAGTGACTTGGGAGTCTGGAATTAGCTTCCAAGCTCACTTGTATGCATAATGGCAGGGTTCCATTTTTGGCAGCCTCAGGACTCTGGGTCTCATTTTGCTCACTGTCCACTGGAAACTGCCCTCAGTTCCTTGCTACACAGGCCTTTCCACAGGGCAGCTCACAACATGGCTGCTTCCTTCCTCAAAGCCAGCAAGAGAGTCTGTCAAGTCTGTTAGCAAAATGGAGGCAACAACCTTGTGCAATGTAATCACAGAAAGGAAATGCATCACCTTTGCAGTGTCCTAAAGCGGCAAGCCACAACTCCCACCCACAGTCAATGAGAGTAGATAACATAAAGGAGCCCAAACTTTCTCTTTAGTACCCAGTGAAGGCTCGTGGAAAAGAGCCTGTGAGTGAGTGCAAGCTCCCACTATGCCTGGGACCCCAGCTATTCCAGACTAACATCCCAGACCCACCTGGCCCTTAGTTGCTTTCTCCTTACCTGTTCCCTCCGCTCCCACCCATGCTCTGCCACCAGTGAACCGGTGCACTTGTCCTTTCTCTCCTTGGAAAGGCCCATTCATTTCTGGAATTCAGACTGTGACCAGTTTTCTGATGGGTTTGAAAAAGTTATAATTTTGTAGTGTATCTAGCTTTTTCCTTTTCTAAATTTTCCTTTCTTTTTCTCTCTCTCTCTCTTTTTTTAGACAGGGTCTTACTCTGTCCCCTAAGCTGGAGTGCAGTGGTGCAATCATGGCTCACTGCAGGCTTCACCTCCCAGGCTCAAGCTATCCGTTTGCCTCAGTCTTGCCTCCTGAGTAGCTGGGACCACAGGTGCCAGACACCATGCCCAGCTAATTTTTTTGTATGTTTTGTAGACATGGGGTTTCACTATGTTGCCCAACCTGGTCTAAGACTCCAGGCCTCAAGCAA
Organism: Rhinopithecus bieti; assembly: GCF_001698545.2. Taxonomy (NCBI): domain Eukaryota; kingdom Metazoa; phylum Chordata; class Mammalia; order Primates; family Cercopithecidae; genus Rhinopithecus; species Rhinopithecus bieti. The sequence continues at coordinate 398,521 of NW_016804504.1, forward strand.
TCCACCCATCTCGGCCTCCCAAAGTGCTGGGATTACAGGCGTGAGCCACTGCACTGACTGTATCTGTTTTTTAATTCTGGTTAGAGTGAAAGTAACACTCTTTACAACTTTCTACATCCTAGACAGAAGTAGAAATAACTGAGATTAGACAGTATTTTGAACTAAACAATAATGAAAATACTCTAGATCAAAATCTGTGGAGGGAAGCTAAAGACAGACTTTAGAGAGAAATTTACAGCCTTAGAATGCATATATTAAATAATATTAAAGAAGAAGAAAGGTCAAAAATTAATGACTGAAATTTCTTCTAATTTAAGAAATCCCCAAAAGAGTAGCAGGATAAGCCCAAGTAATGGAAATGATCGGGCGCGGGGGCTCATACCTGTCATCTTAGCACTTTGGGAGGCCGAGGTGGGCAGATCACTTGAGGTCAGGAGTTCAACACCAGCCTGGCCAACGTGGTGAAACTCTGTATCCACTAAAAATAAAAAAAAAATAGCCAGGCGTGGTGGTGGGCACCTGTAATTCCAGCTACTACAGAGGCTGAGACATGAGAATCACTTGAACCCAGGAAGCAGAGGTTGCAGTGAGCCAAGATTATGCCATCGCACTCCAGCCTGGGCAGCAGAGCAGGCCTCCGTCCCCCTGCCCCCACCCAAAAAAAGAGAATAAAAAAAAGGAAGGAAATAAGATAGAACTTAAAGTAACAGTAAGTAATATCCTATAGAACAGATAAAGCCATAAATCGGTTCTTAGGAAAAAATAATCAAATTGACAATGCTTTGGCACGACTGGCCAAGAAGAAAAGAGGACAGCATTACAAATGAAGAAAGGGATATAGTTCCAGGTATAACAGATATTTAAAAGATATTAAGAGAGTTTTAGAATTAATCTTATTTAAATAAATTTGAAAATATAAATTAAGTAGGCAAATTTCTAAAATAGAAACATATAAAATTTGTTAAAATTGTTTCAAGAATAATTAGAATATACAAATAGCCCTACAATCATAGGAGTTATTTTATCAGTAGTTAAAAATATTCTCATAAAGAAACCTCTAGGCCCAGGCAGTTCTACTGGCAAGTTCTACCAAATATTTGAAGAACATATTTGTTCAGTGTTACACAAATTATTCTAGAGCTTACCCAAAGAGGGAACATTCCAGAGCTAATTTTGTGAGGCTTGTATAAACTGTATGCCAAAATCTGACAACGTAAGTATGAGAATAGAAATTACAGATCAATCTCACTAATGGGGTTAGATTCAGAATTCTAAACAAAATTTTAGGAAATTGAATCAAGCAATGTATTAAAAAGACCAAAGAAAACAAAATCACACAAAGAAAACAGACTGCTAATTTTCTTAGTAAGGTTAAATTTCCATTACTAATAGAAAAAAAGCCATTAGAAACTTAAGATCCTATAAATATTTTGGGAAGAATTTCATTTGACCCCAGTGTAAATGGAATTGGATCAATACACGTGATCTTTAAACAGTGTTATTAGACCAAATTAGATATATGTTAAATCAACATTAATTATAGAATTTGAAAAAAACAAAATTTATACCAAAAAATTAATATGTTTTGGGCATATGATTTTAGACACTAAAAGGGAAGAAACATTTTATTTGTGCAAAATCAATCTAAAGTAATAGATATTTTTGTCACTTAAAAGAAAGTGAAAATGAAAGTACAATATTTTATATAGAATTGCATGGATTTTCTTCAGTTGTTAAATGAACAAATGCAGTTCTTTTAGTTTGTTTTTGTTATTCTTTGTGAGCATGTTGTTTTATTATAAGTGCATTTCATAGTTTTAATCATAAATAAATGTCTGTGAAATGATTTCTTAAAAGGTAATGCATCATGAGCAAGTTGGTTTATCCCAGTAAAGAAAGATTGGCTTAAACAGTGAAAATCAATTAGTGTAATTCACCAAGATAACACATTAAAGGAGAAAAATTATGTGATTATCTCAAAAGATGCAGGAAAATACCTTCATAAAATTAAATATCAATTTATGGATTTTTTAAAAGCCTCTCAACAAAATAGGAATAGAAAGTCATTTTCTTAATTTGACTCTTCTGTTTATTGCTGTATAACAAATCAAGCCAAAATGTAGTGACTTATCACTATAATAATTATTTATTATCTTGTGTACCTTCTATGGCTCAAGAATTTGGGTGTGGTTCAGCTGAGTGGTTCTGGCTCAGGTTATCATGATGTTGCAGTCAGTCAGCGGCTGAGGCTGGGTTCATTGCAAAGTCTTCTTCACTCACATGTTTGCTTCCTGGGTTGGAAAAACTCAGACATCAGGGTGCTGGAGCAGCTGGGGCACTTCAGGCATCCCTATCTGTATGAGATCTCTCCATATGGTCTGATTGTTTTGATTATAACTATTGTTGTGTTCACAAATCACCCCAAAACTTACTGGCTTAAAACAAAAATTATTTCTTTTTTCTCATGAATTCTGTAGGTCAAGAAATTCAGAAACATCTCAATTGGGTGGCTGTAGCTTGAGGTTTCATATGATTGCCATCACAGTGATGGGGTCATCTCGAGGCTTCCTACTTACATGTTTGGTGCCTGAGCTGGGAAGGCGTGAACATCTGGAACCTGGAACAATTGGGGTTATTTAGGCACACTCATCTCTATTTGGTTTCTTTACATGGTCTCTCCAGCATTCAAGGTATCTGGACTTCCCATGGAAGTGTAGGGCTTCAATGGCACATGTCCCAAGAAAGAGAACTAGGAGGTTTATCAGTTTTTATGATGTAGGCTCAGAAGTAATAGAGCTTCACATTTACTGTACACTGTTAGCCAATTCACGTACAAATGCCCATCCGGGTTTGAAGGGTAGGGTATACAGAATTCACCTCTTCATGGAGGAGTGGCAACATTTTGGAAGAGTCTGTGGGACTGGAAATATTCCTGCAGCCATGTTTGAAAAATATTATCTCCTACAGTGATAAAGAGTGCCCAAAACAAATCCCTCCAACAAACATGCTGCTTAATTTTGAGACACTGAAAGCATTCTCTTTAAGATTGATAATTAAATGAAGATGCTCATTATCACTACTTTTACTGAGCATTGCACTGGAAATCCTAGTCAGTGTAGTAAGAAGAATAAGAAATAAAAAATATAAAAGTTAAAAGGGAAGAAAAAACTGAAATTTGCAGACAGTATTATTGCATTGTAGACAATCCAAATGAAATTCTAATAAATTATTAGAATTAATAAGAGGACTTAGCAAAGTTACTGAATGTATCAATAGACAAAAATCAATTACATGCCTATGCATCAGCAATTAGAGTAAAAAATTTACTTAACGTGGGAAAAGATAAAGGTAAGAGATGGAATAAAAACCCTATCTATTAGCAAAGAAATAGATAATACCTGGAAAATAATATATAACTAAATATCATTGGTACATGGGCCAAATACATGAAACTGAATAGAGAAAAAAACAATTCAAGCATTCATGGAAATTTAGTGAATGATAAAGATGGCATTCCACATTAAAAAGCAGATATACTTTTCAATAAGTAATATTGGTTTGAATGGCTTAATATTGTTTACAATGTAAAGTTAAACCAATGACTCATTCTTTACACCAAAATAAAATCCAGAAGATCTAAAATGTAACTTAAAATTAATAAATAAAAGCACTAATAAAACAAAATTAAAGAAAATATATTATTTACAAAAGCATCAAAAGTATAACACTTAGGAATAAACCTAAGACAAGATATGAAGACCTCTACTCAGGAAACTATAAAACATTACTGAAAAAATTAAAGATAATTGAAATAGCTAAGTTTATAAGCTGGTAGATTCAAGATGTCAATTCTTTCTGAATTGATCTATAGACATAATGTAAATCAATTCAAGATCTCAACAAGTTTTTACAGAAATCAACAAATATGTATGGAAGGGCAAAGATCCAAGAACAAAGTAGGTAGACCTGATTTACCAGCTGTCAAGACTTACTATAAAATTATAATAAGATAATGTGGTTTTTGAACAGGACAAAATAAATGGGTGAGAACAGAAAGCACAGAAACAGATCCATATATTTGTGAAAATTTAATTTTTGAACAAAGCTTGAATTATGATCTCTGAAGAAAGAATAGACTTGGGGGGTATTATGCAAAAAAATGAAATTAGGAAATTTGTAAATTACATTTTCTTCCTTTCTTTTTAGAGACGTATACACTCCTACCCATTGCCATATAATTTGCAGTGCCTGTCTGTTGGAGGAGTATATGCTTCTATTCCATTGAGTCTGGCTTAAACTTGTATGTACCACATGTGAACAGATTATTTAAGAGTCATTGTGTAGTAGGATGTTGCTATTTCTTTCTGTCACAAGAATGGCATGTCCCAATAAAAGACTATTCTTTCTGTCTGGGTCCCAGGATGAGAAGACATGTGGGTCCTGGAATGAGAATACACTCAGGGTAGAGCTGAAGCTGCCAAATTGCAGTTGTTGACATTGATGTGAATAAAAAATAACATATGCTGGTGCAAGCTACGAAGATTTGGAAGGGAGGGTTGTTTGTTACTACAACAAAGCTGACTAATACAGACATCTACTTCACACTTTACACAGAAATAAATTCCAGGTGAATTAAACATGCAATTATGAGAGCAAAAATAAAAATTTTACAAGGTAGTATAGAGAATGTTGTCTTCATGAAACTGGGAGAAATTTAAAAAGCAAGATATCGTGATTTTGTTTATTTATAGTCTTCCTGTTTTCAGGTTTTAAATAATATGTCATTGTTACCATTTTATGCAGTGAATGCTTATTTTTTTACCTGCATATTTATTATTTTCATTGCTTTTCATTCTTCTTGTACCCCACACTTGCCATATGAGATCCCTTTCCTTCTTCCCGAAATATATCCTTTAGAACTTCATTTTTTTTTTTTTTTTTTTTTTGAGACGGAGTCTCGCTCTGTCGCCCAGGCTGGAGTGCAGTGGCACAATCTCGGCTCACTGCAAGCTCCGTCTCCCGTGTTCACGCCATTCTCCTGCCTCAGCCTCCCGGGTAGCTGGGACTACAGGCGCCCGCCACCTTGCCCAGCTAGTTTTTTGTATTTTTTAGTAGAGACAGGGTTTCACCGTGTTAGCCAGGATGGTCTCGATCTCCTGACCTCATGATCTGCCCGTCTCGGCCTCCCAAAGTGCTGGGATTACAGGCTTGAGCCACCGCGCCCGGCCTAGAACTTCATTTTCTAAGATCCTTCTTATGGTAAATTCTTTCACTGTTTGTTTATCTGAAAATATATGTATTACTCCATAATTGTTAAAAGACTTTTTTCCTGGGCATAGAATTCTAGGTTAATTTTTTTTTTCTATGCGTTGAAGATATCATTTCATTCTCTTCTGACTTGCAGTGCTGATGCTGAGAACTATACTGTCAGCTTCACTATCACTCCTTTGAAGGTAACCTGTCTTTTCCGGATGCTTTTATTAATTTAGTTTTGCTTCTGGTGCACTTCAGTTTCACTGTGTTGTATCTAGTTACACATTTCTTTGTATTTATTATGCTTGGGATTCATTAATATTGTTGAATCTGTGTGCTGGTTTCTTTCATCAGTTCTGAAAAATTCTTAGGCATTACCTCTTCAATATTGCTTTTCTCTGTTCTCTGCTCCAGAGAGTGTTTTTATTTCCTCTGCTTGGGTATATTAGTTAGGGTTCTTCAGAGAAGCAGAACCAGAATGATATGTAGATATGGATATAGATATAGCTAGATTTCTTTCTACATGTGATTGTAGAGGCTTGGCAAGTTTACAATCTGCGAGGTAGGCTGACAGTTTGGAGACCTAGGAAAGAGTTGCAGTTCAATTTCAAAGGCAGTCTTTTGGCAGAATTTCTTCTTGCTTTGAGAAGTTTTTTTTTTTTTTTTTCTTATTAATGCCTTCAACTGATCAGATGAGGCCCACCTATATTGTGGAGGGAAATCCCTGTTATTCAAAGTGTACTGATTTAAATGTTAATATAGTGTAAGAAATACCTTTACAGAAACATCTAGAACAGGCCAGGCATGGTGGCTCACACCTGTAATCCCAGCACTTTGGGAGGCCAAGGCGGGTGAATCATGAGGTCAGGAGATCGAGACCATCCTGGCTAACATGGTGAAACCCCGTCTCTACTAAAATACAAAAGTTAGCCAGGCGTGGTGGCAGGCACCTGTAGTCCCAGCTACTCAGGAGGCTGAGGCAGGAGAATCACTTAAAGCCAGGAGGCAGAGGTTGCAGTGAACCGAGATCACACTACCACACTTCAGCCTGGGTGAAGGAGCAAGACTCTGTCTCAAAAAAAAAAAAAGAAAGAAACATCTAGAATAATGTTTGACCAAATATATAGGTACCATAGCCTAACCAAGTTGTTAAATGAAATGTACCATCATTTTGTGAAACTCTAGGTACAATTTCAACCTCACTTTGTCTCAATCCATGTCCTTTTCTCTTTTTTATAGTTTCCATATCTTTGTTTATGCAAAATTTTAGACAACTTTTATAATTTATTTATGTCAGTAATTCTCTTTGTATCTAATCAGTTGCCAAATCCATCATTGATTTATAGTTTTAGCTGCTGAGTTTTCCTTCTACAGGTTTTACTTGGTTCTTTTTCTTACGTAGTCACTCTTTTTTTTTTTTTTTTTTTGAGACCAAGTCTTGCTCTGTCACCCAGGTTGGAGTATAATGGCGCCATCTTCACTCACTGAAACCTCCGCTCCCTGCAACCTCTGCTCCCAGGTTCAAACAATTCTCCTGCCTCAGCCTCCCGAGTAGCTGGTATTATAGGTGCGTGCCACCATGCCCAGCTAATTTTTATATTTTTAGTAGAGACAGAGTTTCACCATGTTGGCCAGACCAGTCTCAAACTCCTGACCTCAGGTGATCCACCCACCTCAGCCTCCCAAAGTGCTGGGATTACAAGCGTGAGCCACTGTGCCCGGCCAGTCATTCTTTATACTACTGTTCTTTACTTATTTTTTCTTTCTTTAAGTTCATATTCTGTTTCTGATAATTCCTGCATTTGAAGTCTTTGCTGATCTGATTATGTTAACTCTAGCTTCTGCTGGCTTTTGATCATGGCATTTTGTTTTCTTTCATATTTTGTGATTTTTGTTTACAACATTATGTTCTATAGAGTTTTATCTATGGGAGTTTTTTGAAGCCCATAGTAATGAAGGTAGATTTAAAGCCCACAGTAATGAAGGTAGATTTCCTTCTGCCAGGTGTCTGAGGGTACATTTTGTCCAATAACACTTTAAACTAAATTATTGTTAGCTTGACCATCTAGATAGTGTGAATTCAGACTATAAGCCTACTTGTTTGGTTTGAAATTCTCAGCTAATATATTGCTTTTCTTTTCTACTCTATAGTAAGGTTTGAGGTGGATCATTCTTTCTGTGGTTTCCTAACAGAAAAGGAGGAAAGAATAGGTTTATTGCTAGTTCACTCTTACGCTAGGTCCTAGTTTCATTAGGTCGCATAATAGATGACCCTTACCCATTCACCTAGGTTTTGGACTGAGTATTCTCTATTTTCTTGCTAGGTATAGTATTCCATTTTCTTGCTATTTTCTAATGCATTTAAAGGGATGATCTTAAATTTTGCCATGTTTCATTTTCACCTGAAAGTTGGCCAGGTTACTTAGTTTGCCATACTGCTGGAAATTGACACCTTTTCTGTACGTACATTAACATTAGTAATTGAACTGCAGCTTTTTTTTTTTTTTTTTTTTTACTTTCAGGTAAATCAGTATTAGATTTCCAGGTATTTCCTGCTTTTGATTTGGGAGATAGTCTGTCTTTTACACCACTTCTTCAGAATTCCAATCTTGTATGTGTTTTGTTTATAGGGTTAACTCTCAAGGAGTGACTTAATTTCTAAGTCCCCTCATGTTCTGACTGAAAGGCTTAGGGCACACAGCGGCAGGAGTTACAGATGACTTATATCAACTCTGCTCTCTTTGGCATCTTTGTAAATCTTTTTGTTACTTGAACAATACACATTATTTAAACTGTGAAATAATGGCTTTTAAAATTTGCAGAATGGATCAAATAATCATGTGTAGACAGTTAATTGTATAAAGAGAAAACGTGGGTCCTTGTTATCTATTAGGATACCTGAAGTCATGAATTGGTTGTGAACAACCAGATTTCTAAAAACCACCATAGGATATCAACTTATTCTACCTTACATAATTACTGAAATAGTATTAACTGTAAACGTGATCTGAAACTGCAAAATCCAGTCTATGCTGATAACATACTAATTGCTGTTGCACAACAGTTCTCTGCATAGGGGAACATGACAAGTTCTAGATTGGTGGGGTCCTCCTGGCCTTCTGGGTGATTATCCAGCATCAGAATTGGAAGAAGTATGGGAAGGGGATTGTTCTGGGAAATACAATATTACAGCAGAAAGCAAAAGACTCTCCTCAAAAGGCATTCTTATGTTTTAAGTGTTTCCTTAAAGAACAACATGACTGGCAAGACCCTCACCTCCCACAAGCCCTTGCTTTGTGTCTTAGCTGCCTCCAATACTTTGAATAACTTTGGGGAAGGAGTTAATATTGCCGAGTCACCATTTCATTGACTGTAAACAGAGGATATGGCTGCCCTAATAGGATTAACATGTGATTAATTAAACGAGGGGCTTTCAAGAGGGCTGACTAGAAGCATCCTGCACTCACCTCCTTTGCAAGGAAGGACCAAACCAATGAGTCGATAATCATACTTCAAATGGAGTGTCTAAGAGAGAATACTGGGATTCATCGGGGAAGTTGCAGGGAACCTCTGAGGCAAGGAAGGAGAGGGAAGGAAAGCAGCCAGCCTAGCCAGTATTGGCTCAGAGCTAGGAGGAATTCTCCATGGAAGGGAAAAGGAAAGTAAGAGAGAGACCTAGTGGGCCACACTCCCACCATAGATTCCTGCAGTTCTAGCCATAGGAGAGCCCATTGGCCTTCACAGGCCCTGAGACTGGTGTCCACAAGACAGCGCTGTTCCAGAAAGGGAGTTCATGCTGGGTCCCACATACTCCAGAGATCCAAGCAGCCGTAACATGGTGCCATTTTGAGAGCCCAGCTCCCACCAGGCTATATTCTGCCCTGGGGCCTAATAGCCCTACATCTCCACATCCCTGAAGTCCTGCTGACATCTCCCCACATCTACCCACAGGGCTGCAGCATTGCAATGCTGAATGGATCCAGCAGTGCAGCTGGGTCCCCGGCACTCCAGCCCATGCGTTGTCCTACACCCTGGGGAATGGTTGGTGCAGTGCACCAGGGAACTGCCCCTTGGACAAAGGAATCCAAAGTGTGCCCACACCAGAGCCTGGAAGTCACCTGCCAGGGCCACTACAACTGACAAAAACCTAACTCCCTCTAGCAACAGGGATACCATGCACCTGCATGCACCTTCAGGAAGCCTGATGACTGACCTGCTCATGCACTCTCCTAGGGCCTGAGGAAAGGCCCGCCCTATCCACTACCACCATTGCCAGAACTTGAGTGCATTGTCCAGGGCCCTGGGGATCAACACACCCTGCCTGCTGCTGGTGTCTGCACACACCAAGGAGACTGAGGACAGGTCCACCCCTCACACTGCTGCTCCCACCACCACCAACCATGCATGTCATCCAGGGGCCTGCAAATTGATCTACCCTGCCTGCCACTGCTGGCATGCACACACACTGTTCAGGGGCCTGATCTACTTCAACTGCCACTGCCACCCATGCATGTTGTCTGGGGGTTTGGGAATCAGCCTACCTTGCCCACTGCTACTGACACCCATGCATATCATGTAGGGGCCTAAGGATGAGCCCACCCTGTCCACCACCAGCATTCATGTGCTGTCCCAGAGGCCCAGTAGCCAGTCTGCTCAACTTGCCATCACTGCCACCAGTACCTACCTGTGTATGCCACTTGGGGACCTGGGCATCAGACCACCTAGCCAGCCACTGCCATCACTCCTGTCCATGCATACTGATTAGGGGCTTGGGAGTTGGCTCACCACTGCTACTGCCACCACCAGCACCACAAATGCCACCCAAAGACCCAACAACCCAGCCACTTGCCCTGCTGCTGCTGCCACCACCAACATACACCACTTGGTGCAACCTGAAGGCCCAAGGACTAACCTGCCTGGATCCACCTCCAATGGTGCCAGTATATGCCTCTTGAGGACCTGAAGCCTGGTATGCCCAACCCACCACCACCACTGACGCCTAAGGCCTGGCTCACCTGGCATTCCCATCCCCAGAAAAGCCTTACCACAGCCTCCACTAACAATTGGCAGCCTAAGCCATTTAGGAACTCACAGATGCCACTGATGCTGATTACAGCCAGATAAATCATATGGAAACTACAGTACTGCACCCATCCAAAACCAAAGCAAAAGGACCCTACCCAAAATCAAAGCAAAAGGACCCTATTTTCTGTAGGTAAATGTATCTACAGAAAAAGCATTTCCCTAAGAAAGCCAAACCATCAAATTGAAAGAAGTGACTATTAAACCAGCTGAGCAGGTATCAATGTAAGGACACAAGAAACATGAAAATAATGCAAACATGACACATCCAAAGGAACAAACAATTCTCTAGTAACTGATCCCAAAGAAAAGACAATCTTTCACATGCCTGAAAAATAAGTTAAAATAATAATCTTGAAGAAACTCAGTGAGTGACAACACAGATAAATACTACAAAGAAATTTTTAAAAAAATTTATGATCCAAATGAGAAATTTAATGAAGAGATAGATGTTATTGAAAAAAGAACCAAACAGAAATCCTGGGACTGAAGAATTTAATGAATGATATAAAAATATAATCAAGAGCTTCAACAATAAACTAGATCAAGTTGATTAAGAATTCAGAAATTCAAATTCAGAAATAACTTAAAAACAACCCAGTCAAACAAACAACAACAACAGCAACAAAGAAAGAAAGGAAGGAAGGGAGAAAAAAAAAGAATTTTAAAAATGAAGAAAACCTACATGACATATACAGCAACAGTATAAGGTAACCAAACATTCAAATTTTGGGATTTTCAGAGGGAGAAGAGATGGGCAAAGGCATAGAAAATCTATTTAACAAAATAATAGCTGAAAAGTTCCCAAGCCTTGTAAGAGATAAAGATATCCAGAGAGGAAGCTCAAAGATCTCCCAATAGATTCAAACCAACCCAAAAAGGTCTTCTGCAAAGCTCACTATCATTAAACTGTCAAAAGTCAAAGACAAAGAGAGAATTCTATAAACAGTGAGAGAAAATCATCATGTCACATGTAAGGAAATCCTCATTAGGCTCACAGTGAATTTCTCAGCAGAAACCTTCCAGGCCAGGAGAGAATAGGGTGGTATATTCAAAGTGCTAAAAGAAAAAAAAAATGTTAGCCAAGAATATTATATCTGGCAAAGCTATTCTTCAAATATGAAGGACAAATAAAGTCTTTCCCAGGCAAGCACAAATGGAGAGAATTCATCACCACTAGACTAGCTCTACAATAAATACTTAAAGTCATACATCTGGAAGCAAAAGGATGATATCTGCCATCCTAAAAACACACAAAAGTATAAAACTCACTGGCACAGCAGACTCGCAAATGAGAAAGAAAAAGGACTCAAACATGATTACTACAAAAACCCACCAAATTGTAAAAGTAAATAATAAAAGAGGAAAAAAGGAACAAAAAATAAATCAAAAAATCAGAAAATAATTAAAATACCAGGAATAAGTCCTCACCTGTCAATAACAGCCTTGACTATAAATGGTTTAAAATTCCTTATTAAAATATACAGACTACTGAATTGATAACAAAACAAGACCCAGCTATAGCTGTCTATAAGTAACTCACTTCATCTATAAAGACATACGTAGATTGAATGTGAAGGGATGGGAAAAAATATTCCATGCAAACAGAAACCAAAAGCATGCAGGAGTAGCTATACTTATGTTAGATAAAATAGACTTTAAATCTAAAAACATAAAAAGAGACAAAGAAGGTCATTATATAATGATAAAGAGATTAATTCAGCAAGAGGATGCAACAATTCTAAACATATATACAAACAAAACCAGAGCACCCAGATATATAAAGCCAATATTATTAGAGCTAAAGAGCAAGATAGACCCAAATACAATAATAGTTGGGGACTTCTGTACCCCGTTTTCAGCATTGAACAGATCATCTAGACAGAAAATCAATGAAGAAACATTGAATTTAATCTGCCCTGTAGACCAAATAGATCTAACAGACATTTATGGAACATTTTATCCAATAGCTATAGAATAAATATTCCCCTCATCAGCACATGAAATATTCTTTAGTGTAGACAATTTGTTAGACTACAAAACAAATCTTAACAAATTTTTAAAAATCAAAATTATATCAAGTATCTTCTCAGACCACAATTTCTAAAACTAGAAATCTATAACAAGAAGAACTTTGGAACTGTACAAATACAAATAAATTAAGTAACATGCTCCTGAACCACCACTGAGTCAATAAAGGGGAATTAAGAAGAAAATTTAAACATTCCTTGAAAATATAAAAATAGAAACACAACACACCAAAATGTATAAGATACAGCAAAAACAGTGCTGAAAGGGAAGTTTATGGTAACAAATGCCTATATCAAAAAAGTGGAAAGATTTCAAATAAACAACCTAATGATGCACCTTTAGGAACTTGAATAGTAAAAACAAACCAAACACAAAATTAGTAGAAGGAAAGAAATAATAAAGACCAGAGCAAAACTAAATAAAATAGAGACTAAAAATATAAAGAATCAATGCAATGAAGAGTTAGTTTTTGGAAAAGATAAATAAAATTGGTAAACTGCTAGCTAGACTAACCAAGAAAAAAGAGGTTTGATTTTATCCAAATAAATAAAATCAGAAATGAATAAGAAGAAATCACAATTGATTCCACAGAAATACAAATGATCTTTAAAAAGTAATATGAAAAACTCTGCACTAACAAATTGGAAGACCTATAGGAAATGGATAAATTCCTGGACACATACAACCTGTCAAGAATGAGCCAAGAAGAAATAGAAAACTTGAACAGACCAGTAATGAGTAACAAGGTTGAATCAATAATAAGTCTCCCAACAAAGAAAAACCCAGGACCAGATGGCTTTACTGCTGAATTCTACAAAAGTTATAAAGAAGAACTAACACTGATTCTTCTCAAATTACTCCAAAAAATTGAACAGGAAAATTATCCCCAACTCATTCTCTGAAGCTAGCATTATTCCAATATGAAAACCAGACAAGGACACAGCAAAAGAAAGAAAACTACAGGCCAATATCTCTAATGAACACAGATGCAAAAATCTCCAACAAAATGCTAGGAAACTGAATCCAACAACACATCAAAAAGATAGTGCACCACGATTAAGTAGGATTTATTCCAGGGATGCAAGGATGGTTCAACATATGCAAATCAATAAACATGATACATCATACTAACAGAATGAAGGACAAAAACCATATGGTCATCTCAATAGACACTGAAAAGCATTTGATTAAATTCAACATCCCTTCATTATAAAAACTCTCAACAAGTCAGGCATAGGATCAACATACTTCAACATAATAAAGGTTATATATGACCAACCCACTGCTACCATCATACTGAATGGGGAAAATCTGAAAGCCTTTCCTCTAAGAACTGAAACTAGATAAGAATGTCCACGTATACCACTCTTATTCAACATAGTACTGGAAATTCTAGCCAGAGTAATCAAGCAACAAAATAAATGAAAACATTCAAGCTGGAAAAGAGGAAGTCAAATTGGCCCTCTTTGCAAATGACATAATCTCATATAGAGAAAACCTAAAACTCCACCAAAAAACTCTTAGAACTGATAAATGAATTCAGTAGAGTTGTAGGATACAAAATTAACATACAAAATCAGTAGCCTTTCTATATACCAATAATGAACTAACTGAAAGAAGAAATCAAGAAAGCGATCCCATTTATAACAGCTAAAAAGATTACCTAGGAATAAATTTAACTAAGGTGGCGAAAGAGCTTTACAATGAAAATTTTAAAATATGGATGAAAGAAATTGAAGAGGACACAAACAAATGGAAAAACATCCCTTGCTCATGGACTGGAAGAATTAATATTGTTAAAATGACCATACTACCTGAAGCAATCTACAGATCCAATGCAATCCCTATCAAAATACCAATGACATTCTTCACAGAAATAGAAAAAACAATCCTAAAATTCATATAGAGCCACAAAACACCCTGAATAGCCAAAACAATACTAAGCAAAAAGAATAAAGCTGGAGGTATCACACTACCTGACTTCAAAATATACTACAAAGATATAATAATCAAAATAGCATGGCATTGGTATGAAAATGAAATAGAGAACCCAGAAATAAATCCACGTATTTACAGCCAACTGATTTTTGACAAAGGTGCCAAGAGTATACAATGGGAAAGGATAAATGGTGCTGGGAAAACTGGATATTTATATGCAGAAAAATCAAATAGACCCCTATCTCTCACCATATACAAAATCAGTTCAAAATGGATTAAAGACTTAAACATAAGATTCAAAACTATACTGCTACTAAAAATAAACATAGGAGAAACACATTAGGACATTGGTCTGGGTAAATCTTTTATTGCTAAGACTTCAAAAGCATAGGTAATGAAAACAAAAATGGACAAATGGGACCATGTTAAACTAAAAAATTTCTGCACAGCAAAAGAAACAACATAGTGAAGAGACAACCTATAGAATGGGAGAAAATATTTATAAACTATTTGGCCAACAAGCAACTAACATTCAGAATATATAAGGAGGTCAAACAACTCAATAGCAAAACAAAAAAAATCCCATTAAAAAGTGGGCAAAGGGCCAGGCATGGTGGCTTATGCCTATAATCCCAACACTTTTGGTGGCCAAGGCAGGAGGACTGTTTGAGACCAGGAGTTTGAGACCAGCCTGGACAATACAGGGAGACCCCATCTCTACAAAAATATTGTAAAAATTAGCCAGGCATGGTGGTATATATCTGCTTTCCAAGAGCTACTTGGGAGGCTGAGGCAGGAAGATTATTTGAGCCCAGGAAATTGAGACTGCATGAGCTATGATTGCACCACTGTACTCCAGCCTGGGTAACAAAGTGAGACTCTGTCTCTAAAAACAACAAAATAAATGAGCCAAGGATTTGAATAGACATTTCTCAAAACAAGACATACAAATGGCCAACATGTATATGAAAAAATATGTTCAACATCGCGAATCATCAGAGACATACAAATCAAAACCACAGTGAGATATCATCTCACATCAGTCAGAAAGGCTATTATCAAGAAAGAGAAAAAATGAAAAATCCTGGCAAAGATGCAGCAAAAGGGAAGGGAACTCTTATATCCTGTTTCTGGTAATGTAAGTTAGTATTGCCACTAAAAAAAACCATATGGTTTCTCAAAAAAAGCAAAAATAGAACTGCCATGTGATCCAGCAATCCCACTACTGGGTATTTATCCAAAGGAAAGGAAATTAGTATATCCAAGGGATACATGCACCCCCAGATTTACTGCAGTACTATTCACAATAGCTGAGTTATGGAATCAACCTACATGTCCATCAATGGATGAATGGATAAAGAAAATGTGGTATATATACACAATGAAATACTATACAGCCATAAAAAGAACAAAACCCTGTCATCTGCAGCAAGACAGATGGTACGGGAGGTCATTGTATTAAGTCAAATAAGTGAGGAACAGAAAGACAAATATTGCATGTTCTCACCCACATGTGGGAGCTAAAAATGTTGATTTCATAAAGGTAGAGAGTAAAATGATGGTTACCAGAGTCTGAGAAGAGAAGGAGGTGAAGAAAACTTGACTAATGGGTACAAGTGTACAGTTAGATGTGTTCTAAGTTAGATTAGAAGTTCTCGTTTTCGACAACACAGTAGTGTGAATAGACAAAAATTTATCGTGTATTTCAACATAGCTAGAAGAAAAGATTTGAAATGTTCCCCACACAAATAAATGATAAATTTCTGAGTGATGGGTATTCTAATTACCCTGATTTGATCATTACACATTGTATGCAGGTACCAAAATATTGCATTTACTCCCTATATATGTGCAATTGTTAAGTATTAAAAAAAAAAAATGACTGACAACTGTCTTTTGTCTCCTTTGCAAGTTTATCCATTTCCTAGCATAAAGATAACACTAAATGTATTTCTCAAAAAAAGTAATTATCTTTGAATTGCTTCGGCAGACTAAAAAGTAGACAGAGTACTTGTGAGTTTAACACTTTTTTATATGCTAGGGCATGTTTCCTGTATGGACTTCTTCAGCTTGAGATGAAGGTTAACTGAAGCCACCTCCGTCTTAGCATTATATTTTGCAGATTATTAAACCAACTTTTACTTCTGGCACTTCAGTGCAGCAGTAGAAGTTATATTGCCTATTGCTTCATAGGCATTTTGTACAGACCTTCTTCTAAGTCCCACTTCTGAGAAAAGAGATTATTTCCAGTTCCTCAACTACCAGTTAAAGACTTTTTGTATGTTACTGAAGCTTTATTTCTCACTTGAAAAGTAGTTGTGCCCTAGCCTCCAAAATTACTAAAACAGTTTCATAAATCTCTTTCTTCTTTCTTTTTGTTTCTTCAGAGGATATATAGGAAACTTATTACATCATCAGCCTCAAACAAGGGAGAATTTGACAATGGGCTCTATCCCAGAGTTATTGTCCGGCTAAGAACAATCACTTTCTTAGATTTTTCACCTTTTCTTCAACAACATTAGGACTGGATGTTGTCTTTCTTTGCAGGACCCTTTGTAAAGCAAAAGAGAATTTGTATTCCTCTTGGGATTTGCGACAAATGCAACTGATGGAGAATAGCAAGATTACATTGAGGTGAGGCTGCAAGGCAGTGGGCTAGGCATATCTTCTGGATTTCTATAGTGACTTGGATACCCAAAATTATGACAATTTATTCAAATTCATGCTCTCACAAAATAATAAGGTTTTACCTTAAATGAAACTTCAAGATCATCAGAGATAGTCGAGGCAGAAAACATTAAGTCTGTAAATGCCAATGATCAGGTATCGCAAAACTTATGGATTTTACTTGAAATTCTATGAGCCTTTGAATAACTGGATTTTAGAGTTAGCATTTTACATAATTCAGTATATTTCTTTTCCATCTGTTAAAGTCTATAGGGAACAGACTTTTTATTTGCTCTAAGAAAGAAATTGGAGGCTTAGTTCATTAGAAGTTATCTGACATCAAATATCAAGACCAGTCATGAGAACTGTTAATTTGATGCTCAGACCTTTGCATTCATTGGTTTTTCCTCTCCTTAGAGCATTAATTTTGAGTACAAAAGAATCCATCAAATGTCTCTGATGCCAGCCTTCATGATTGCTTTTCAAACAAGTTTTCTATATTCTTTCCTTCTTTTTTTTTTTTTTTTTTTGAGACGGAGTCTCGCTCTGTCGGCCAGGCTGGAGTCCAGTGGCGGATCTCAGCTCAGCTCACTGCAAGCTCCGCCTCCCAGGTTTACGCCATTCTCCTGCCTCAACCTCCCTAGTAGCTGGGACTACAGACGCCCGCCAGCATGCCCGGCTAATTTTTTTGTGTTTTTTTAGTAGAGACGGGGTTTCACCGTGTTATCCGGGATGGTCTCGATCTCCTGACCTCGTGATCCGCCCGTCTCGGCCTCCCAAAATGCTGGGATTACAGGCTTGAGCCACCGCGCCCGGCCTGTTCTTTCCTTCTTATAAATAGCCCTCTTCATTGATGAAGTCTGTTTCCTTCTAGAGACTGAGAAAGAGGAGGAGTTTGATATGAATTGTGAAATCACCCTATATGTGACTTCTTTGGGAGAATTTCAGGTATATAGAGTTGTATATATAGTGTGTGTGTGCATGCGTGCATGCATGTGTGTGTGTATCTGTGTCTGTGTGTGTGTAGTAAACAGACTAGGTCATCCAGGTCTTTTGTTTTTCTTTGTATCTTCTTTGAGATGAATACTTCTGATTAGTTCACTACTGGAAATGAGTCGAGGGAAAATAAACAGCAGAATTATTCTACTTTCTATTCATCAGGTTTGCTAAAGGAAAAGGCCTTGCCCAATAGCATGAATTATAGATTCTAGGACATTACAGTGATTCTGGGATAGCAGTAGAGATTCCTGTGTACAAAGGAAAATTCGGTTCAACTTTCAAAACTTTATCCTTGTGTTTTACCCTTCAAACAACACACAAATGAAAATTAATCATGATTTAACATTCCACAAACACCCACAAAATTTACCAAAGGTTCTTCTACTATTTCAAGAAAAACAGTCTCCTTTAAAAAAAAGTTACAGATTTTGTTTTTTAAAATATATGTTTTATGGTTATTCTAAGGATAATTTAAAGCTGTGGTATCATTATAAATGCTACATTCCTGAGAACAAAAGCAGTAATAACACTGTACTAATTTAGGCAATAGCAAATAACCCCCTAATCTTTACAAAAAATGTTTATTTTCTGCTTTTACTGCATGTCCACTCTAGGTAGGTGGGAAGGTGGGGGCTTGTGTTTCACATTATTCTTACTCGGGAACCTAGTCTGATGCCCACCATCTGGATATTGTTAGTCACTGTGCTGGAGGAAAAGGAGATAAATAATTATGCACCAGCTCTTAAGTGCTTCTGTGCAGAAGAGACATATATAACTTGACTCACATTTTATTAACCAAAGTCACGTGGACATTCTTCATGATGGGCCGAGCCTGAAAGTAGAAGAGAACTGGGTATTAGTGAATAGTAGTAATATCTACTGTAACTATTTGCATTTTTTTGTAGGCTTTTCTACTTTTTGAAGCATTGACACATCCAAAGAAGCAGCAATTGCCTATCAAAATGCTCATACTCCATTCTCCACCCATAGGACCAGCTTCAGGGTGTGTGATCTTTGAACTCATGTTCTGTAAATGAAGTCCAATGGTGTACGTGCACGAACAGTGGAGATACACACAAGATGCATCTCCTCTACTGTTCCTTACCATGCCATTTGCATATAGCATTCATATCTCATGATCACAGAATGCTAGTGGACCCTTAATGTGTGGGAGCTCACAGCAAATACAAGGTAAGTTTTGTCCACCATTGAGTCTACCACTGAGTAAGCAGTGGTGCTGACAGCTCCAAGGGGTTCCAGCACTTGCATTAAACTTAGAAAGAAGGAAATGGTTGTCAAAGAAACACCAATGACCAAGGAACGTTATCATATCCCTTCTAACTCTTGTTGCTTTCCTGAGTTAGCTAACTGTGTATGCTGAAAATGATGACATAGAAAGAAAAGGAAACATAAGGCAACCAATAGTTCCTTTTTCTTTCAGTCTTTTCTTAATTATCATCAGTAAGTTGAAGGAAGAGAATGTCGGTGGAATGTGTTCATATCAAGATATGAAGTAAAGACACTTGACTTAGTTTTGTGCAGCCTCCAGTGTTCTGGTTACATGTATACATATGCATGTACAAACTATGAAATACAAATTGTGTAACTTTAGTGATTCTGCATATAAATTAAATGCTCTTATATTTAATTGCATTTGTAACTGTTATTGTACACTATAAAGATGAATGGTAAATTTTATGTTCATAATTTAAAATTCTATTTTCCCTTTACTTAGATGACATTAAACAGCAAATAAAATACCATGACAAGTGGAAAGAAAGGCTACAGAAGAAAGAAAGAAGTTTTATATTTTAGTTTTTTTTTTTTTTTTTGAGACAGAGTCTCACTCTGTCTCCCAGGCTGGAGTGCAGTGGCACGATCTTAGCTCACTGCAACCTCCACTTCCCAGGTTCAAGCAATTCTCCTGCCTCAGCCTCCTGAGTAGCTGGGATTACAGGTGCATACTACCACACCTGGCTAATTTTTTTTTTTTTTTAGTAGACATGGGGTTTCAACATGTTGGCCAGGCTGGTCTCAAACTCCTGACCTCAAGTGATCTGCCTGCCTCCGCCTCCCAAAGTGCTGGGATTACAGGCGTGAGCCACTGCACCCGGCCTATTTTAGTTTTTTTAATGGTACTTTTTTACTGCTTTATGAATAAGGGGTGCCGCATTTTCATTTTGCACTGGGCCCTGTGAATTATGTAGCTGAATCTGCCCATCCACAAGTTCCAGAGATGCAATGTAAAAGAAGATTCATTTGAGGTAGAAAGTGTGAGCTCAGAGAAACCTTTGAGATCATCTAATCCAGTGATTTTCAAAACCCTTTGTAGCAGCAGATTCTGTTCTCCAGGGTACAAGTCCAAAATGTAAAACAGATATATGCAAACTGCTTTGGTTTGGAGGGGAGGAATGACAGGCTGTCCTCTGACCTCTCTACCAAGGCAGCTTTTTTGGTAGGAATGGGAGAGTCTCTATTGAAACCCCTAAGATTCCTCAGAGCACAGAAAAATCTCTGATCCAGAGCGGCTGGATCAGAGGGATTGAATTTAAGGGACATCCTCAAGGTCACAATCTCCTAATTACTAATCCCAGCCTTCTTTCTTCCGCTCCTTATTGCCACCTGGAGCAGCAAGCCATCTGAAAGTACGAGGAGACCATTTGGTGGCCCTGGCACATCTGTGATGATTTCATCTATAAAATGGGGTTGATAATACCTACCTCAGGGAGTTTTTAAGAATTGAATGAGATACTGTACCTAAGTAAATGTGCAATAATAGCTAGCTGCAACTTTATCATAATTATTATAATTATTATTCAAACCTAGAGTCCTAACTAGCATCAAAATGAGTGGGAGCTATAAAATTTTTGTTGTTTTGGTTCTTGTTTTTAAATTTTTTATTTTACTTGTGGTAAAATACACGTAACACAACATTTACCATCTTGACAATTTTTACGTGTAGAATTCAGGAGTGTTAAGTATACTCACATTGTAGGAGACCAAAATATACCACCTCAAAATATGAAGAATTGTTGAGCTGAAGACAATCAAGAAAAAGCGGGTGCAGGAAAGCTCTGCCCTCCCTCTATCTATCTGAAAGCAGGACTTAGATTTAGAAAGACAAAGGGCATCCTGACTCCTTCTCTACTAGGGAGAGCAAAGGTTAACACTGAAGATAACTTTATACCCTCATCAGCCTGGAGATGATACCAGAGGAATCGACATTAGCAAGACTTTCCTAACTTGCCTTTATCTGCCATTTATTTGCTTTCTTCCCAAGTTGCTGCCTATAGAAACTCAAAGTTCTTTCCCTTTGTCTTGTCACTTATCTAAAAACCTACTCTTCTTTGGCTGAGCGTNTTATCTGCCATTTATTTGCTTTCTTCCCAAGTTGCTGCCTATAGAAACTCAAAGTTCTTTCCCTTTGTCTTGTCACTTATCTAAAAACCTACTCTTCTTTGGCTGAGCGTGGTGGCTCACGCCTGTAATTCCAGCACTTTGGGAGGCCGAGGCAGGTGGATCATGAGGTCAGGAGATCGAGACCATCCTGGCTAACATGGTGAAACCCTGTCTTTACTAAAAATACAAAAATTAGCCGGGTGTGGTGGCGGGCACCTGTAGTCCCAGCTACTTGGGAGGCTGAGGCAGGACAATGGTGTGAGCCCGGGAGGCAGAGCTTGCAGTGAGCTGAGATCTCGCCACTGCACTCCAGCCTGGGTGACAGAGCAAGATTCCATCTAAATAAATAAATAAATAAATAAATAAATAAATAAATAAATAAAAAACGTACTGTTCTTTGTTGAAGATGCTATATAAGCTGGACTTCAAAGCCACCTCTTTGAGAACTACTCATTCCCTTGGTGTGCCACATGTATATGTAAAATATACATGTTAATAAATGTCTGTTTGTTTTTCTCTTCTTCATCTGGCTTTTCTAGCAGGGGTCCATTCCAACTAAGAACCTATGGGAGCTGTGGAAAAAATCCTACAATATGTTTGTTGGGCAACCAATCTTCACAACTTTTTGATCTTGCAAAACTGGAACTCTATACCCATTGAGCAATTTCCCATTCCCCCTCCACTCAGACTCAGGCAACCACTATTCTACTTTCTGTCTCTATGAAGGTGACTACTCCAGAAACCTCATACAAATGGAATTATGCAGTATTTGTCCTTTTGTGACTGGTTTATTTCATTTAGCATAATGTCTTCAAGGTTCCTCCAAGTTGTAGCATGTGCCCAAATGTATTTCCTTTTTAAGGCTGAAGAATGTTCTGTTGTATAAAAAGGTTTATTTATTTATTTTTTTAAGCAAGAAAGTACTTATCATAAAAGTCAGGACTATAGGAACCTCCATGTGGGGAGAAGGATGTGACTGAGAAAGAACACACTGCGGGGCTGGCATTAGGGTAGTCACCCTGGGTCTGGCAGTGCCCTATTACTTAACTTGGGTTATAGAAATATTTGCTGCTATGGACTGAATTGTATCCTCCCCTAAATCCACATGTTGAGACCCTAACTCCCAGTGTGACTGTATTTGGAGACAGGGTCTTTAGAAGGTAATTAAAGTTAAATGAGGTCATAAGAACGGGGCCCTAATTTAATAGAACTGTCCTTAAAAGAGGAAAAAGAGATCTCCCTCTCTCTCTACCATATGGGAACACAGCAAGAGGATGGCTGTCTGCAAGCCAAGAAGAGAGCCCTCACCAGAAGCCAAGTTGGCCAGCACCTTGATCTTGGACTTCTCGGCCTCCAGAAAGTCAAAAAATAAATATCTGTTATTTAAGCTACCTACTCTGTGGTATTTTGTATGGCAGCCTGGGCAGACTAATACATTCACTTTATGATTATTTATCATTACATAATTTATATTTTTTGTACCTTTCTGGGTATGTGTAATATTTTACCAAAAACAACTTAAGAAATCACTAGAATTTTTTGTTTGTTTGTTTGTTTTTGAGACAGGGTTTTATTCTTGCTGCCCAGGCTAGAGTACAATGGCGCGATATCGGCTCACTGCAACCTCTGCCTTCCGGGTTCAAGGGATTCTCCTACCTCAGCCTCCCAAGTAGCTCAGATTACAGGTGCCCGCCTCAAGGCCCACCTAATTTTTTGTTTTTTCAGTAGAGATGGGGTTTCACTATATTGGCCAGGCTGGTCTCGAACTCCTGACCTCAGATGATCCACCCACCTCGGCCTCCCAAAGTGCTGGGATTACAGGCTTGAGCCACTGCACTGGCCTACTAGAGATATTTTTTACTGTTGTAAACTAATAATGCTTAAAGGACTCTTTCTCTGTCCACTTGTGTAATGTAGTGGCTAAGAGTCAAAGCTTTGGAATCAGGCTGCCTGATGCAAGCCTGGTTCTTCCCTCCATTTAGTAGCTGGGTGCTTAGGCAAGTGACTGAAACTCTGCATTTCAATTGCCTCATTTAAAACAGCATCTGGATCACAGTGAGTGCTCAATAAACTTTGGCTGTTACTAATATTATATTCAAATCATTTTAAATGCTGACATAAAACTTTATTAAATAGTGTTTCCCAGGCATCAGCCCTTAAATCAAGGACAGTCTAATAAAATTTTCACAAAAGGAGGAAACAGAATGAGTTTTTCTATACAGATATTTATTTTTCTTTTCTTTTTTCTTTTCTTTTCTTTTTTTTTTTTTATATGAAGTCTCACTCTATTGCCCAGGCTGGAGTACAATGGCACGATCTCAGCTCACTGCAACCTCAGCCTCCCAGGTTCAAGTGATTCTCCTGCTTCAGCCTCCTGAGTAGCTGGAATTACAGGTACGCACCACCACGCCTGGCTAATTTCTGTATTTTTAGTAGAGACGGCGTTTCACCATGTTGGCCGGGCTGGTCTCAAACTCCTGACCTCGTGATCTGCCCGCCTTGGCCCCACAAAGTGCCGGGATTACAGGCGTGAGCCACCGCGCCCGGCCTAGACAGCTATTTCTATATCATATTATTTAAGAATTATTTCCTATCTTTCAGAAAGTAAAATTTGTCCAATCTCTTAAGAAATGATGTTAATTATAGATGCTAATTGCTTTATTACTGTCTTTACTTAGCAAAACTAAAAGTGGCTATCATTTTCCTCCCAATTTTAAATATTTTTTTGAAATGTTATTGCTCTGTAAAACTTTTTAAATCAGAAGAATTACTGCCCTAAAACATTTCTTTGAAGGACTTAAGCTACTTTTTCTTCCCTCACCAGTTGGCCCACACATTCCCCTGCTCCATCTCCCCTGCCTTTATAGTATAGCCCAAGATAGCTTGGATTAGAACTGTTGCTCTGCAAAGGACTTGTGTACCTATCTGCAGCTAGGCAGAGTGGTTTCATTAGAAAATGGCATCTTCAGGCCTCTACTGTTTCCCCATGTCATTAGGCATTTCTCTCTGTGCCCCTAGACTTGAGCTGGCTCAGCCCTCTCCAGCAGCCACATGGAGCCTTGTCATCCTGGGGTTCCTGCCCTGCCCCATTGTTTCCATTGCCCTTTTTCATTCTTCTCCCTTTCAGAAGGGGGCTCTTTAGAGGCAGAATTCTCTCCTCATTCTCCTCTCCCTCCCTTTCTAGACTTGTGGTGTGTGTGATGGGGCCCTTAACAGGGTAGGGCCAAGGCAAAGGCCAGAGGCAGACATGGTGTATGACCAGGATCACACCCGGGGGCAGAAGCAGCACGAATTCTAAGTTGCCCCTCACAAACAGCCCAAAGAGCCTTTTTATGCTTGGAAACGCACAATAAGAAATGCAAATTAAAACTGCAATCTGATACTATATTTCATTATCAGACTGACAAAAAAGTTGGCAACACACTGTGCTGGCTAATGTGTGGAAAATAGATACTGTCATATATTACTGCATTCTAGAAAAGTATTCCATTACCCGGCGCAGTGGCTCTCGTCTGTAATCCCAGCACTTTGGGAGGCCAAGATGGGCAGATCACCTGAGGTCAGGAGTTTGAGACCAGCCTGGCCAGCATGGTAAAACTCCATCTCTACCAAAAATACAAAAAATTAGGCAGGCATGGTAGCAGTTGCCTATAATCCCAGCTACTTGGGAGGCTGAGGCAGGAGAATCACTTGAAACCAGGTGGCGGAGGTTGCAGTGAGCTGAGATCGTGCAATGCACTCCAGCCTGGGCAACAAGAGTGAGACTCCATCTCGAGGAAAAAAAAAAAAAAGAAAAGAAAAGTATTCCACAAATATATACTCACATATGAAAAGACACATGTACAAGGTCTTCTATTGTAGCATTGTTTATTATAGCAAGACTGTCATTAAATGATAACAAAATGTCATTATTGCAAAATGGTCTGTTGTTAAAAGGCTGACATTAATTAAAAAATCAGTGGGTGTGTTGTAGTTATTCTTTGAAGTTTTACAAATTATATACGCACTCATAAATTTGCATATATAATTTATGTGTGCATTTATAAATGTATATATAGTATATATGTGTGTGTATAAATATAAATCATAAATGCATTCTTGCATATATAGAGAATGCCCTTGGAAAATTCCATAAGGAAATAATACTGGTGGTTGCTATGGGCAGAGAAAATCTGTGTGGAAGATGAGGTTGGACAGGAAACTTCCCACTGCATGTTTTTTGAGGTTGGTGCACACATTGCCTACCCAAAAATCCAAGTACAACAATTCAATACAATTCAAAAGCAACTGTTTTGTCAGCAGTTATAGCTCCCTTTTCAGTGGAGGGGGCCTTTTCTTCACAGTTGCCAGGAGAGAAGGGCCTCTCTGCCTGCTTGCTTTGATGACCTACTAATTTTCTCCTCAGTAGCACCAGGAGAAGAAAAGGGAAATAAAGAACAGTATTTCCAATCCTGGGGTGATGGGTCTTTTATTGCCGCTGTTGTTGGCTTGCCTGTTTGTTTGTGTCTTGGGTAAGTATTAGAACTGAAGACTTGCGTGTCAGAGCTGGAAACTTGGTTCTTGTGATATTGGGGTTTACTACGTAAACACAGAGGTAGGAATATAAAACGGTGCAGCTGCCATGGAGAACAGTAGAGTGGTTTCTCAAAAAATTAAACATGGAATTACCATATGATCTAGCAACTCTGCTTCTGGGTATATGCCCCCCAAAAGAAAAACAAGTACTCAAGCAGATATGCGTATACCCATGTCTATGGCATTATTAGTCACAATAGCTAGAAGGCAGAAACAACCCAAATGTTCATTGATGCATGAACGAATGAATGAATCAAATGTGATATATACTTACAATGGAATGTTATTCAGCCTTAAGATGGGACAAAATTCTTCTACATGTTACAACATGGATGAACCTTGAGGACATTATGCCAAGTGAAGTCAGACACAAAAGGACAAATACTGTATAATTCCACTTATATGAGGTACATAGAGTGGTCAAATTCATAAAGACAGAAATTAGAATGGTGATTTTCAGGGGTTTAGGGCTGAGAGCAATGGGGAGTTATTATTTAATGGGTACAGAACTTCATTCTGGAAAGATGAAAAATTTCTGGAGATGGATAGCAGTGATGGCTGCACAACAATGTCAATGGGCTTAATGCCACTGAACTACACACTTAAACATGGTTAAAATGAGGTCAGGCATGATGTCTCATAACTGTAATCCCAGCACTTTGGGAGTCTGAGGGGAAAAGATTGCTTGAGCCCAGGAGTTCAAGACCAGCCTGGGCAACATAGGGAGACCCCATCTCTACAAATAATCAAAAACTTAGCCAAGTGTGGTAGCATGTGCCTGTAGTCCCAGGTACTCAGGAAGCTGAGTTGGGAGGACTGCTTGTGTTCAGGAGTTTGAACCTGCAGTAAGCTGTGATTGTGCCACTGCACTCCAAGTGGGGTGACAGAGAGATCCTATCTCAAAAAAAAAAAAAAAAAAGGTTAAAATGATAAATTTTGTTATGTATATTCTACTAAAATGAAAATGACTATTAATATTAAACAATTATAAATGAGTAGAGCAGAATGATCAGAAGTCTTGATTCTGGATTAGATCTTTGTTCTAATTGAAGTCTGGGCCATTACTAGTTATATGACCTTGAACAAGTAACAAGCTCCCTGAGCTACAGTTTCAATACCGGCAAAATTTAGAAAATAGCAACAACATAGCAAAGTTAGTAGACATTTTTGTGATAATTATTAAGATAATGCAAATTCAATGTTTAGCTCAAGGTTGGTGCATAGTAAATGCTCATTAAATGCAAACAAACATAGGAAGGAAGGAAGGAAGGAAGGAAGGAAGGAAGGAAGGAAGGAAGGAAGGAAGGAAGGAAAGAAGGAAGGAAGGAGGGAAAGAAGGAGGGAGGGAGGGAGGGAAAGATTTAGACTGCTAGTCTAGAGTTACTCAACATATTTCTGATTTGATATGAATGTTCTAGTGGTTCAGTACAAACTTAATCCAGAAATCTTTCACTGACTTCAGCTTCAACATGGAGCTCTGAGCACAGACTTCTTTCTCCTTACAACAGGACAACCCATTAAAATGAATTTATCAAAGAAGAAGGAAAATGAAAAGGCGAAAGAGAGGAGGGAAAAGGAGGAGGAGGAGGAGAAAATCTCACAATAGCAAACAATGACAAAGAGAAGGGGAAGCAGGTCAACAGCAGATGACATTGCTCAGCAAGTTACTGGCACATGGGAAGCGAGGTGCAAGGGTACTACCTATTGAAGCCAAGCAGAGGCTACTGCAATCCCCAGTGTGGACAAAGGAGACTGCAGCTACTAAGGGTGCTGCTCTGCCCTGTGGAATTTCTGAGATATTCTGGGATTGGAAGGCAGAATATACAGTGAAAAGTAGAGATTAACTGAAAGTCAGTTTGCCAAGTAGTAGGTTTCCTCTACTCCCTTCCTTATTCACTGCAAGTTCAATAATTTATGGCAGGGATCTACATTCCAGGCAAAAATTATCAGAGGGCTTTTCTTTAAAGAAAGTGAATAAAGTATCAAGGAAACTTGTGTGTGTGTTGGTTGTTCAGAGCAAACTCCTCCTCCTTCTGGCAGTCAATATTCTCCGGGTAATGCCTAGATCTCAACTATACCCCAGATCAAAAGCTACCCCCTGATAAGCCTTACCCACTCATAGTTGTGTTATTACCTTTTCCTTAAATATGAGTGAACAAGAGAATCACAATATAACTGAGGCAAATCTGTAACATGAAAGACATAACCAAACAGGAAAACAGAATCTGGAGAACAACAGACCTTAAAAACATCAATAGCAACAAATACAAAATAAACAAACAAAACTATGTGGTCTTTGTGACTGTTTTAAGTCTACAAATTTTCACATTCTTCCTATTGAGAAGTGGAATCTATGTCTCTTCTTAAATCTGGGCCAACGTTAATGACTCATCTGTAACCAACACAGTGAAGTTGACATTGCGGCGTGCCTTCTGAAGCTAGGCCAGAGAAAGGCATATAGCATCTATTTGGTTCTTGTGGGAAACTTGCTGTCTTAGTCAGTTTGTGTTGCTATAAAGGAATATCCGAGGCTAGGTAATATTTTTTAAGACAGAGGTTTATCTGGCTCACAGTTGTACAAGAAGCATGGCATCAGCATCTGCTTCTGGTGAGGGTTTCAGGCTGCTTCCACTCATGGTGGATGGGAAAGGGGAGCTGGCATGTACACAGATTACATAGTGAAAGAGGAAGCAGGGGGTAGGGACCAGACTTATTTATTTATTTATTTTTGTTTTTATTTTTTTAAGAGATAGGGTCTTGCTCTGTTGTCCAGGCTGGAGTGATCATATCTCACTGCAGCCTCCAACTCCTGGGCTCAAGTGATTCTCCTGCCTCAGCCTCCCAAGTAGCTAGGACTACAGGTGTGAGCCACCATGCCGGGCCAGGCTCTTTTAAACAACCAGCTATTGTTGGAACTAACAGAATGAGAATTCACTCACTTCTCCTCCAGAGAGGAAATTAATCTATTCATGAGAATCTGCCCCCATGACCCAAACATCTCCTACTAGGTCACACTTCCAACACTGATGATCAAATTTCAACATGATGTTTAAAGTGTATCCAAACCATAGCATTGCACTCCTGACCCCCCAACATTTCATGTCCTTCTCACACACAAAATACACTAATTTCATCCCAAAAGTCTCAACCTGTTCCAGCATCAACTCGAAAGTCCAAAGTCTTATCTGAGACTCAAGGCAAGTTCCTTCCAGCTATAAGCCTGCAAAGTTGAACAAGTTATTTGCTGCCAAGATACAATGGAGGTACAGGCGTTGAGTAAACATTTCCATCCCAAAAGGGAGATATCAGCCAAAAGAAAGGGCTAATAAGCCCCCACACAAATCTGCAATGCAGCAGGGCAGATATTAAGCTTTAAAGTTCCAGAATAATCTTTGACTCCATATCCTGCATCCTGGGTACACTGGTGTGAGGGATGGGTTCCCAAAGCCTTGTGCAGCCACATCCCCATGGCTTTGCTGGGCATAGCCCACATGGTTGCCCTCACAGGTTGGAGTTGAATGCCTGTGACTTTTTCTAGGATGAAGCGGCATGCTGCCAGTGGCTCTATAATTCTGGGGTCTCCAGGACAGTGGCGCTGCTACCACAGCCCCACCAGGCAATGCACTAGTAGAGGCTCTCTGCAGTGGCTCCACCCCTGTGG
Organism: Rhinopithecus bieti; assembly: GCF_001698545.2. Lineage (NCBI taxonomy): Eukaryota > Metazoa > Chordata > Mammalia > Primates > Cercopithecidae > Rhinopithecus > Rhinopithecus bieti. The sequence continues at coordinate 428,126 of NW_016804504.1, forward strand.
CAGTCTTCTCCCTGGGCACTCAGGCTTTCCAACACATCCTCTAAAATCTAGTTGGAAGCTGCCACACCTCCACTAGTCTTGCATTCTGTATATTTGCAGACTTAACACCACATAGAAGATGCCAAGCCTTAAAGTTTGTGCTCTCCAGGGCAGTGGCCAGAGCAGTATCTGGGGCCATTTGAGCCTGTGCTGCTACAGTCAGAGCAGCTGGATGTGAGGAGCAGCATCTTGAGGTGGCACCAAAGGACAGTGGTGTCCCAGGCCTGACTCCTAAAATCAATCTGTCCTCTGAGGTCTCTGGGATATGATGGGAAGGGTAGCACTGAAGATTTCTGAAATGCCTTAGGAGACTTGTCACCATTGTCTTGATTGTTAGCACCTGGTTGCTGGGTATGGTGGCTCATGCCTATAATCCCAGCTCTTAGGAAGGTAGTGGTGGGAGGACAGTTTGAGCCCAGATGTTTGAGACCTGCCCCAGCGCTGTAGCGAGACCTTATTCTCCACAGAAAGAAAAAAAAAAAAAAGACACACACACACAAAACCAAGTGTATTAGCACATGGCTCCTTTTTAGTCATGCTGATCTCTTTATCAAGTGGTTGTTCCATAGCACCCTAAGACTCCTCACCTGAAAACACTCTTTTCTTCTCTAACACATGGCTAGGCTGTGAACTTTCCAGATTTTTATGTTCTGCTTCCTTTTTAATTATAAATTCCACGTTTAGGTCATTCTTTTGCTATTGTATCTGATCACAAGCTGTTAAAAGCCGTCATGCCACTTCTTGAATGCTTTGCAGCTTAGAAATTTTTTCTACCGGCTACCCTAGATCATGACTCTTAAGTCTGGCCTTCCACAAAGCTCTAGGACCTGGACACACCATCAAGTTCTTTGCTACAGTATAACAAGGGCGACAGTTGCTCCAGTTTCCAATAAGTTCTTCATTTCCATCTGTGACCTCGTCAGCATGGCCTCTACTGTCTATTTCTATCAGCATTTTGGTCACAGCCTCTTCATCAATTTTTTTTTTTTTTTTTTTTTTTTTTTGAGACGGAGTCTCGCTCTGTCGCCCAGGCTGGAGTGCAGTGGCCAGATCTCAGCTCACTGCAAGCTCCGCCTCCCGGGTTCACGCTATTCTCCTGCCTCAGCCTCCGGAGTAGCTGGGACTACAGGCGCCCACCACCTCGCCCGGCTAGTTTTTTTGTATTTTTTAGTAGAGACGGGGTTTCACCGTGTTAGCCAGGATGGTCTCGATCTCCTGACCTCGTGATCCGCCCGTCTCGGCTTCCTAAAGTGCTAGGATTACAGGCTTGAGCCACCGCGCCCGGCCTTCATCAATCTTTAAGAAGTTTCAAATTTTGCTTTTTCTTTTTGTCTTCTTGCCCTCCAAACTCTTCCAACCTCTGCCCATTACCCAGTTCCAAAGCTGCTTCCACATTTTTGGGTATCTTTATAGCAACACCCCACTCCCCAGTACCAAGTTGCTTGGTCCATTTGTGGTGCTGTAAAGAAATACCTCAGGCTAGGCAATTTATTTAATAAAAAGAGTTTTTTCGGCTCATGTTTCTGCAGGCTTTATAAGAAGCATGGCACCAGCACCTGCATTTGGTGAGGGCCTCAAGTTGCTTTCATTCATTAAGAAAGGGACAGGGGGGCTGCCATGTGCAGATATCAGGAAGGAAGCAGGAAAGAGAGAAAAGAGGTGCCAGGCTCTTTTAAACAACCAGCCTTTATGTAAACTAACAGAATGAGAACTCAAACCCTCAGCCCAGGGAGGGCGTTAATATATTCCATGAGGGATCTGCCCCATGGCCCAAACACCTCCCACTAGGCCCTACCACCAACACTGGGGACCAAATTTTAACATGAGGTTTGGAGGGTCAAATATTCAAACTATAGAACTTGCCTATGGAGCACTGCAACACCATGTGTGAGATTTGCTACTCTGCGGCCATGATATGTTGAGGAAGCCCAGACCACATGGAGAGGCCATGTACTGGTACTCCTGTTAACAAATGTGTTAGTTGGTTCAGTTGTTATAGCAAAATACCTTAGGCCAGGTAATTTATAAACAACAGACATTTATTGCTCATGGTTCTAGGGGTAGGAAAGTCAAAAATCAGGTACCAGCAGATTTGGTGTATGGTGAGGCATCGTTCCTTATAAATGGTGTACTCTACATGTCCTCACGTGGTGGAAGGGGCAAACAAGCTCCCTCCGGCCTCTTTTATAAGGGCACTAATCTCATCTTATTCATGAGGGGGGCATTCTTGTGACCTAATTACCTCCCAAAGGCCCCACCTCTTAATACCAACACAATAGGGATTATGTTTCAGTATATGAATTCTGGGGGGACACTAACATTCGGACAATAGCAATGCTCCAGCTCAGACACCAGATATGTGAGTGAAGAAGCCTTAGATGATTCTAGGCCCCTGCCATGGAATCACATCCGGTCTTTGAGTCTTCCCAACAGAGGCCTCACATGTGCCAGAGCAGAGGCAGTCCACCCTCCTCCAAATCCTTGACTCACAGAATCTGTGAGTTGTATAATATGGTTGCTTGGGGATAGCTCGTTATGCAGCAATAGTAACTGGAGCAGTTCCCCCAGAGGGTTTTGAGAAGGTGGAATATATAGAAATCAAGAATGCTATTAAAAATAAACAAAGAACAAGAAGTGTCTTAAAAAATAGAATTAACATTGTTAAAATGAATAATTCAGTAGAGAGTTTGGAAGATAAAGATGTGGAATTCTCGGCCGGGCGCGGTGGCTCAAGCCCATAATCCCAGCACTTTGGGAGGCCGAGACGGGCGGGATCCACGAGGTTCAGGAGATCGAGACCATTCCTGGCTAAACTGGTGAAACCCCCGTCTCTACTAAAATCAAAAAAAAACTACCGGGCGAGGTGGCGGGCACCTGTAGTCCCAGTACTCCGGAGGCGAGGCAGGAGAATGGCGTAAACCCAGGATGCGGAGGCTTGCAGTGAGCTGAGATCCAGCCATGCACTCTAGGGCCTGGGGGACAGAGGCAAGACTCGTCTCGGAAAAAAAAAAAAAAAAAAAAAAAAAAAAAAGATGTGGAATTTCTCACAGGATGATAGGAATTAAAAGGAATAAAAAAATAATATTAAAATATTAAAAATAAGATGTATGTTTTAGGAGGATCAATCTAGGAGTTTTAATATCTAACAGAGAGTTACAGAAAGAGACAATATTTTAAAATGAAGAGTGGAAATCAAAAAAGGAAAATAAAAGAAAATTTATATAATAAGTGAAAAAACCATAAAAATTTAGACTCTTAGTTATAAAATTTCATAACACCAAAGATAAAGAGAAAATTCTAAAAGTGTTTAGGGTCAGGGAGAATAGGCTACCTACAAAATGAACAAGACTCACACTGGCATCTAACTTCTCATCAGTAACAATGAAAGACTAGAAGTTTTTAGGGAAAATACTTTGACCCTTGAATTCGACATGTAGCTGAAGTGATAATAATGCATGAGGGGGCCGGGCACAGTGGCTCATGCCTGTAATCCCAACACTTCGGGAGGCCGAGGTAGGTGGATCACCTGAGGTCAGGAGTTCAAGACTAGCCTGACCAACATAGTGAAACCCCTTCTCTACTAAAAATACAAAATTAGCTGGGCATGGTGGCACATGCCTGTAATCCCAGCTACTTGGGAGGCTGAGGCAGGAGAATCACTTGAACCCAGGAGGCAGAGGTTGCAGTGAGCCGAGATCGTGCCATTGCACTACAGCCTGAAGGACAAGAGCAAAACTCCATTTCAAAAAAAATTTTTAAAAGGACTAGGTGCGGTGACTCACGCCTGTAATCCCAGCACTTTGAGAGGCCGAGGCGGGCGGATCACCTGAGGTCAGGAGTTCAAAACCAGCCTGGCCAACATGGCAAAAACCCGTCTCCACTACAAATACAAAAAAAAATTACTCAACGTGTTGGCGGATGCTGCAATCCCAGCTACTCAGGAGGCTGAGGCAGGAGAATTGCTCGAACCAGGGAGGCGGAGGTTGCAGTGAGCCGAGATCACACCACTGTACTCCAGCCTGGGTGACAAAGCAAGACTCTGTCTCAAAAAAAAAAAAAAAATTAAAAAAAATTTTAAAAAAAGTATGATGGTAGAATAAAGATATTTTCCAGAATATTAAGAATAAAGAAATGTGGCTTTTCTTCATAAATTCCTTGAGAATATTTTCTAACAAAATGAGGGATTAATGCAAAAATGAGGAAGACATGGGCTCCAGGAAGCAGTGGATCCAGCCCTGGAGAGACTGCAGGGAACTCTCAGAACGACAGCTATGAAGCAAACCCAGACAGCAAGCAAACTCAATTGAAGCATTAGGAAGGAGAACACTAGGACAGGGGTCAGCAGGTGTCAGCCTGTGAGCCAAATTCAGCCTGCTGCCTGCTTCTGTGTGACCTACCAGCAAAAAAACGTTTTTTTGTTGTTGATGTTTTTGTTTTTTTCTGAGACAGGGTCTCCCTGTTACATCTTGGCTCATTGCAGCCTCAACCTCCCCGGCTCAAGCAATCCTCCTGCCTCAGCCCCTTGGGTAGCTGGGACTACAGGCATACACCACCACATCTAAGTTTTGTACTTTTTGGAGAGAAGGCTACCATGTTGGCCAGGCTGGTCTTGAACTCCTGGCCTCAAGTGATACACCCGCCTCAGCCTCCCAAAGTGCTGGGATTACAGGCATGAGCCACTATGGCTGGCCCTGAAGTTTTTAATGGTTGAAAAAAAATTCAAAAAAATAAGAATATTTCATGATACACAAAAATTACATGAAATTCAAATTTCAGTGTCTATAAAGTCTTATTGGAACACAGCCATGCTCATTTGTTTACTGATTGTCTGTGGCTAATTTCATGCCTCAGCGGCCAAGTAGCTGCTCAACCCTGTATGGTAAACTAAGCCTAACATATTTACTATCTGGTCCTTTACAGGAAAAGTTTTCCGACCACTGCTCTAGGATAAAAGGGAATTCCATGTAATAGGTTGCATGATTAAAAACTTAGAAAAAACTTGAGGACGGATAAAAGCAAATAATGCATGAGTGGGGGGGGAAGGTAATTAAAAATGCCAGATACACACATACATACAAATCCAACTGCTGTAAAGGAAAGTCATAGTTAAAATATAAAGAAATTGATCCAAATCGTGATAGGAAGGCAGTAAGCTTTGAGAAGAATGAAATACATTCTAAGGTATAGATAAAAGGAGGAAGAAGCTGGGAAATGTTTGAAATATGGTGAAGTAGGAATATGTTTCTTCTTTATGTAAAAGAAAGGCTATTTAGAAACTCCAGGAGAAAAGCAAACACTAAAATAAAACAAAACTGTACCAAAAGAAAAAACAAAGCTGGTTTAAATATAGAGCAGATGGATAGGTGTGAGTGAAAGACTTTTCACCATATAATTTTTGTATTATTTTGGATTTTGAGCCATATAACTGCTTTATCTATCCAAAAAACAATCTGAAGCAACTTAAAGGTGCGATGGTTTTGAGAAAGAAGAAGCCACGTGAACTTCTTACTAGGAAATTTCCCTTTTGAGTTGTCCAAAGGATCATAATATTGAAAAAATAGGCTTTCAGGGAAGAGTGATTTCATGGTTAGAATAATGTATTTGCTGTGTATTAGTTGTTGGCTTTTAGAATTAATTTATTAGAATCCATTAGAATCAATCAATCTTTCCCACTGCTCAGGTTATAATACTTACAGTCATTTTGACTACTCTTTTTCTCATACTCCACATCCGATTGGTCAGGAAATACCATCAGCTTTAACTGCTTTTGTTTATTTGAAGGAGAGTCTCACTCAGTTGCCCAGGCTGGAGTGCAAGGGTGTGATCTTGGCTCACTACAACCTCTATCTCCAGGGTTCAAGCAATTCTCCTGCTTCAGCCTCCTGAGTAGCTGGGACTACAGGTGTGCGCTACCACGCCCAGCTAATTTTTGTATTTTTAGTAGAGATGGGGTCTCACCATGTTTTCCAGGCTGGTCTGGAATTCCTGACCTCAAGTGATCCACTTGCCTGGGCCTCCCAAAGTGCTGGGATTACAGGCGTGAGCCACTATGCCTGGACTTTTGTTTGTTTGTTTGTTTTTGAGACAGGGTCTCACTCTGTTGCCCAGGATAGAGTGCAGTGGTGCGATCCCAGCTCATGGTAACCTCCCCTTCTCAGTTCAAGCGATTCTCCTGCTTCAGCCACCTGAATAACTGGGATTACAAAGGCACGCCACCATACCCGGCTAATTTTTGTATTTTTGGTGGAGACAGGGTTTCACCATGTTGGTCAGTCTGGTCTCGAATTGCTGACCTCAAGTGATCCGTCCACTTTGGCCTCCCAAAGTGCTGAAATTACAGGCATGAGCCACCACACCTGGCCTCACTTTAACTTCTGAATATATCCAGAATCCAGTCATTTCTTTCCACCTCCACGGCTATCCCTGACTCCATGCCATTGTCATATTTCACCTGGATTTTTGTAGTAGCGATCTCAAAGGTCTCTACCAATGGTCTCCACCTATGCTCCCCAACAGTCTGTCCTCAGCACAGCAGCCCAAGTGGCCCTGTTAAAATGCAGTTATATTCTGTCACCCAGATGGCCACATGGCTCCACTCAAGCTGCACCCGTGTGGTGCACACATGTACACACCACATTCACATACATTCTCCAGTACCCCTCCAATTTCACCTCCTATACTCTCCCTCAACCTCATACATTTTCCTTTCAGCCTTCTTCAACTAACTAGGCCTGACCCTGGCTCAGGCCATTGTACTTCCTACTCCTTCTGCCTCCAGACACCCAAATGGCTCATTCCCTCACTTCCTTCAGGCCACCGTGACTGGGTGTGTGTACAGCTGTGTTCTCATGTGAGTCCTTTTCCCTTTCCCTAATTTGGTTTCCTTAGGATGTATTGCCATCTAACACAATAGAGATTTTACCTACTTTTCTCCGTCTAGAGGGAAAGCTCCGTGAAGGATGCTTGTCTATTGCATTCACTTCTGTATCCTCAGTGCCTAAAACAGTGCTTGGCACATAGTAGGTATTCAATAAATATGTATCAAATGAATGAATGAATGAATCAGCAAATCACTAGAGACGATCTAGTTGCAGGACAGAATGTATGTTACCCAAACTTGAGAATGTTAATCTTATCAATCTTGGCCAAGATAGGGGAATGGAAGAGGTGGAGGTAGAGAAAAGGAGGGAAAGGTTGGGCATAATTAACCTCATGTTAAAACAAGGAGGTCACAAACTACTATCTACATGGAACAATAAATGGAAGTCTAAGTGCATTGTTTGAAACTGAAGATGTAGCTAGGGGGAAAACTGAGAATGGTGAGGAGGGGTATGGAACAGTTGGATGAAGGCAGGGCACATAAGAGAGCTGAGTCTTCTGACATGACAAGGAGTCAACAGGCAACACCTGAGGCTCCTGAATGCCAAACAGTAGTATAAGCACAATTAGAGACATAGGCATCACCACCTGCAGAACGAAAACCTCTGAGGGGTAGACAATTTCTTAGCCAGACGCAAATACTACTTTTACAAAATCAAATTTCTGGAGTGTTTTCCCTGAGCACCTTATTGCAGGCCATTGCCACACTGGGTGTGAGGAAAGACAACACTCCTCCCTTTGGGGACCTTTTGGGGCACAGGCTAAATGATGACACCGAGAAAAAGAACAACGTAAGACCACACATTAGTGGCAGCAGCAGTATGGGATGAGTGACCAACTAAGGCATTCATGGGAAGCATGAGTTAACCCAGGCCTCATATTCTGGCTGCAAAGCTGTCAAGCTGAACTTCCTGGTCTCTCCACTTGCCTCTCAGGAAGGCCAGATGCTGCCCTATGTCCTTCCTATAGCCCCTTTCCATTCCCACTGAGGCTGCAAAAGTTGATTGGTACTTAGTAGCTTGGTAGAATATATTTGATTTGGGCAGGCGTGGTGGCTCACGCCTGTAATTCCAACACTTCAGGAGGCCAAGGTTGGAGGATCACTTGAGACCAGGAGTTCGAGACCAGTCTGGGCAACATAACAAGATCCCCATCTCTACAAAATAAAATAAAATAAAATAATTAGCCAGTCATGGTGGTGGGCATCTTTGGTCCCAGCTACTCAAGAGGCTGAGGTGGGAAGATCCCTTGTGGCTAGGAGTTTGGGGCTGCAGTGAGCTGTGATCGTGTCACCGCACTCCAGCTGGATGACAGAGTGAGACACTCTCTCTCTCTCTCTCTCTCTCTCTATATATATATATATACATACATCAGAATCTCAGAATCTCAGAAAGCAAACCATAGCTGTGATTTGCACCCATCAGTGACAGGTGATGCTTGCAGAGTGAGAAATAGTTCCTGGAAGGCAAGCCAGTCCTAAGATAACAGACAATTATTTATTTTAATTTTCGGTGTCAAAATGTCCCTTTGATCAAAAACCTCTCTCTCCAGTGGTTGTACCAGGATGATCAAAATTACTATTATTCGGGGTACTGCTATAACTCTTCCTCTTCTCTTAATGTAGATGTTCTGAATCTTAACAAATTATATGTTAAAACAATGTCTATGCTTTATTTTCTTTTAATACAATAAAACCAGATTCTGGACACAACTTACAGTGGGCAAGCATTACAACTGCAGTCAGCACTGGAGACCTCTCCCTGGCTGGAAACGTGGTCCTACGAGCTGCAAGGACTTCTGCTTCTATGCCAGGTACAGGACCTTTTTATCCAGTATGAGGACCCTGATACCTGGGGCTCAGCCTCCTTATCGGTACTACTGAGTAACCCCCTCCTCCTTTCCCGCCTTGCTCCTCCTCAAGGTTAGGCAGCAACAGTGCTTTGTTCTCCCATCACTGAAACATCTAACCTTTGATCGCTTGACTTCATCTTAATTCTGAAAGAAATTACTGCCCACTCTCCTTGTCTTATTGCCATTAAAGGCACTTTGCAGTCTCTTCAGTTAATTAAGAGTTTTACCAAAGACAGGAAGAGCCCTTGTCCTACAACTGCCTCTGCTTTTCATCCTTCTTTCTCTACAAGTTTGCTGTCTCAGCTCTCCTCTTCTTTCAGAAATCTCTTGAAAACTCTCATGTGTGGGCAACCGGCCCCTCCTAGTCTCTCTCTTTTTTTTTCCTTTTTGTAATAACATGTTTTATTTCAATGGAGTTTTGGGAGGAATAAGAAGCAAACTTGGTACTTATTCCACCATCAAGAATTTTTATTTGTTGAGGCCAGGTGCAGTGGCCCATGCCTGGAATCCCAGCACTTTGGGAGGCCGAGGCAGGCAGATCACTTGAGGTCAGGAGTTCGATACCAGCCTGGCCAACATGGTGAAAATCCATCTCTACTAAAAAAAGATACAAAAATTAGCTGGGCGTGGTGGCGGGCACCTGTAATCCCTGCTACTGGGGAGGCTGAGGCATGAGAATTGCTTGAACCTAGGAGGAGGTGGTTGCAGTGAGCCAAGATTGCGCCACTGCACTCCAGCCTGGGGAGACAGAACAATACTGCCTCAAAAAAAAAAAAAAAAAAAAAAAAAAAATTTTTTTTTTTTTTAAGAGGTTTTTT
>NW_016804504.1:438198-530819 GCF_001698545.2 Rhinopithecus bieti
AAAAAAAAAAAAAAAGAAAAAGAAAATTATTCTTTTTGTTGAAAGGATTTCTTTACTCTACAAAAGATTTACAGCCAGGATTCTTTGTAGCAGCCATATATATACACAGAGAGAAGGTAAATATTAGAAAGTTGAATCATCTTTTTTTTTTTTTTTCTTTTTTTGAGACAAAGTCTTGCTCTGTAGCCCAGGCTGGAGTTCAGTGGTGCAATCTCAGCTCACTGCAAGCTCCACCTCCAAGGTTCACACCATTCTCCTGCCTCAGCCTCCTGAGTAGCTGGGACTATGGTACTACAGGAGCCTGCCACCATGCCCAGCTAATTTTTTTGTATTTTTAGTAGACATGGGGTTTCACTGTGTTAGCCAGGACGGTCTTGATCTCCTGACCTTGTGATCCGCCCGCCTCGGCCTCCCAAAGTACTGGGATTACAGGTGTGAGCCACCGTACCCGGCCGAAAGTTGGATCATCTTATATGTTATAAGGGAAAGTCTGTTTACCAGAAAAATGATAAAATCCTTAATTACATCTCTTTCTTCCGATACAGTCTCTGAATTATTTCCAGCTTTCATGCATGTTCTTTAATTTTGTTCTTCCCATTCAAACACAAAATATACTGGCTTAAGTTCAATGAACATTAGATTAAAATCAAAAATGTATTGCTTTTAGCCTTCCTAATAATTTCCATCTTTTCTCCATTATGCTGATTTTAAAATCTTTGTGTCTTTTCGCTCTTTTCCCCTTTTAGCACTCATTTTATAAAATAAGAGCAAAATGCAAAAAATGTATTTAAATAATTGGAAAACAATGCTGGACAAGCAAAGATGGAGACACTGCCAGAGTTGAGCCATTGATAGGCTAGCAGTGCACACAGAAATGTAAATACTCATTCACCAGCTAACAAGGGAAGGTGTGAATTTAATGTACCATACAGGTGGTATTAGGAGTATCAGTGTAAAAGGTATCAAAGGGTAGTTGTGCAAAAGTTGAATGTCCCAAACTCAAGGACAGCTTACATATTCTGAATCATGGAAATATTTAAGTAATTACTTGACATATATGATAGAGTTTTAAGGAGATATGCACAAAATGAATTAATTGAAAATATTAACATACACCTTCTATTGAAAATGCCTTTGCAAAAGTGTGACTGTAAAAGAAACCTTACATGGCTAAATCCATCTTGTCTCTAGCCTCACAAGTTGGCTGTCTTTCCTCATTCGTGAGCATGGGCCAAGCTAACTTTGGGAGAAGTTTAGTTTATAGTTTAAATCATACTAGCTTTTCCCCAAAACTACATTGTTCTTGTAAAACTCATGAAAGGCCACCAAGTTAGGAGGATGAGAGGGGCTTGAATCCTAAATAACTACCAGCTATTACTCTGGAGGTCTTAAAATTTGCAACTTCCCTAATTACTCTTGCAGATAACATCATCCTTACAAAACCTAAGATTGGTCTTTTGAGATGTCTTTTCAGGTTTTTGCATTTCTGACAACCCGATGCCCTCTTCCCCATCCCAACCCACCAATCAGTCCTGTGGTCCCCACCCAGGAACTGATTCCGCACAAGAGAACAGCTTCAATTTTCTATGATTTCATCTCTGACCCAACCAATCAGCATGCTCCCATCCTAGCACCCTGCCCACCAAACTATCTTTGAAAAACCCCCAACCTCGGAGACTTCAGGAAGATTGGTTTGAGTGATAACTTTATCTCCCTTGTGGAGTGGCCAGCTTTGTGTCAATTAAACACTTTCTTTACAGTAATGCCATAGTCTCAATGAGTTGATTTTGTTTGTGCAGCAGGCAGGAGGTTACACCATTAAACATGTATTGAGAATGAGGAAAATACCACTCTAAAATTATAATATAGTTTGTTAAGCACATGACCTTGCACCCAGTAGGTGCTCAATACATATTTGCTGTAACTGATTTACTCCAAAGAGGTTATTTAGTGTACCCAGAACTTTTGAGAAACCTACCATAATGTCCAGTCCATTGGCAAAAAGTGCCTTATTACACCCTCCTCCCTTTGGGAATTACTGATGGAACAGACTCTTTAAGTCGGGTAAGAAAGCCTGCTACCTGGAGGCTTCATCAGCATAATAAAAGCTTGGTCTCCACAATCTTATTGTAACCCAGACATTGCTTTCTACTGACAACTCAACCAGTTGCCAATCAGAAAATCTTTGAATTGGCCTGTGACTTGGAAGCCCCCGCTTCCAGTTGTTCTGCCTTTCTGGACCGAATCAAAGTACATTGATGCCTTAGGTCTCTCTAAAATGTATAAAACCAAGTTGTGGCCCAACTACCTGGGCACGTATTCTCAGGATCTCCTGAGGGCTGTGGCACAGGTCACTGGTCACTTATATTTGGCTCAGAATAAATATCTTCAAACATTTTACAGTTGGACTCTTTTCATTGATAGGCTCTTCTTTGCAAGGAGAGAGCAGTTTCTGCCACACCGAGTAAAATGACACCCAGGCCAGGACTGGCAGCCACAACTGGAAGCTTCCCGCTGGCAATGCACCAACTGGTTATTAATATAGAGACTGCCTCTATAAATGTGGGGCTTCAGTGCCCTTGAGGATGGCTTTTGAACACGAAAAGCTCACACAAAAGTTACTTTATTTTTAAAAATTCATATTCAAGTTATTGAAGTTACAAAATAAAAAACCTTGTTATTAAACTTACATTCAGGTTATGGATTATAATATTCAGTGTAATACTCTAGCAAATTTTAATCACTCTGAAAAAGCCTTTGATTGCAATGTTTTATAGTATTTACAAACTTGGTAAATTAAACTCCCTTAAATATTTCAAATGCATTTATACATTAATGTATTTTCTTTTAGGAGCTGTAATTCTTTCACTAAAAAATAGACCTTCCCAAGACTTAAGTCTTACGAATTTTATAATAAATTAAACTTATGATGAATCTTATCTTCTTTTGACTGTTACGATATTATTAACAAACAGTAAAATTTCAACCTAAAATTACAAGTCTAAATTATTCCTCAGTTATATATTTTATTAGACCCATAAGGTTAATCTGTGAAATACTCTAAAGTTCCTAATTCTCTTAAACATGACTAGTACTTAAAATACCAAATATGCATATTATTTCTAATATTTTAATTAGCTATATTTTATATCTATACATAATTAAAAACCTCTATTTCTAACCTACTAAAGAAACAAATATCCTAAACAATTTTGGGTTTCTCTTCCCTTCCCTGTAAATTTTAGCAGTTTTTCATGGACCAGAGACAGTGGCTAAGGTTTGAGAGCTAGAGCTACAGGCTCCAGGATGATTTTTCTCATGGCCCTAACTGACATTCAGAGCCTCTTTGCCTAGTCCTATCTCTAAACCTTCAAGAAGGTTGTAGTTAGGTTACATATTACCTAATTCTCCAATCTACCTGGAAAGTCTATTGCATTTTGCATTTTTTTCAGTTCTTCAGATATTTAGATGTCTTGCTGGCAAGTCTAAAGACCTTTGGACTTCATTGACTTTTATTCCTGTGTTTTCAATCTGACGGAGTCACATTTTATACAATTTATTAAAATAATATCTGATTGAATTCTGGCTCTATCTCAAGGTTTGGTCTGACTGTGTGGTTATAATTTCCAATGTCATTCTACTGACCACCTCCAGGAAAAGAAAACAAAGAGTCAGAGAATAATATTACAAAGACACCAGTAGGTAAAAGGGGAGTCCAAAGGCTGTATGTAATCACGTAGGATCTGAAATTTTTGTTTAGTTTTCACCAAACATGAAAATTAAATTTAATGTATATCTTGGACTGGATCCTAGATGGGAGCAGAGAGCAGGGGGGTAAAGCGATGGAGGTGGGGAGATATTGGCATAAAGAACATGAGGACACTGGCAAATTCTTAATACAGATCTTATGTTAGATAGTAGTATTATATCGATGCTAAATTGTTTTAATTAGATACTTTTATTGTGCTTAATAGGAAAATGTTCTTGTTCTTAGGAAATGCACACTGAAGCATTTGGGGGTAAAGTGTAGTTGCCCTTTCAGTTCTTCCTGCCCACTGCACAGACAAAACCAACACACTGAGACCAGGGTATTGTGGTAAAGAAAGAGTTTAACCCTAGGTTAGCCGCATGGAAGACAGAGTTTATTGCTCAAAGCAGTCTCCTCAAGAACTCGGAGGCTAGGATTTTTATGGATAATTTAGTGGGCAGGGGGCTAGGGAGTAGATGCTGCTGATTGGTTGGGGATGAAATCACAGAGGTGTGGAAAACGGTCCTCGTGTGCTGAGCCTGCCTCTGGGTGGGGGCCACAGCACCAGCAGAGTCATGATCATGTCACGGGTCTGGGCGGGGTCAGTGGGTTGCCAGAATGCAAAAATCTAAAACACACCTCAAAAGGTCAATCTTAGCTTCTACAATAGTGAAGTTATCTATAGAGGCAATTGAGGAAGTCACAAATCTTGTGACCTCTGGCCACATGACTCCTGGGAAGTAAGGGATTATAGAAATTATGCCTACATTTTAGCAGAATTCAGGCCCCTCTCATAATGCTAATCCTGCAGCTTTTCATTAGTTTTACAAAGGTTGGTTTTGGTCCCTGAACAAGGAGTGGGTTAGTTTTAGGGAGGGACTATTGTCATCTTTGCTTCAAAGTTAAATTATAAACAAAATTCTTCCTATGGTTAGCTCGCCCTATGCTCAGAAATGGGTGAGGACAGCCAGTCTGTGAGGCTAGAAGCAAGATGGAGTCAGCCATGCCAGACTTCTCTCACGGTCATCATTTTTGCAAAGGTGGTTTCAAAAGAGCATTATGTACAACTCCCAAATGGTTCAGGAAAAATGATGCATACACGTGGAAAGAGAGGTGAAGCAAATGTTGCAAAACATTTATAGTTACTCAGTTTATACAATTTATAGAACTGACTTAGAGGATAAGCACTAATTTTTATTTCTCCATTATTATATTAAAGATAACTAGCAGGGTAAGTCAAACAAATATTTGAATGAAGCATTAATGATTCTATCACTTGAATACTAGACATCAGCTAGAATCTCTCCATCTAGAGGTTTCCAACTTTTTTTTTGTAACCCATAACCTACAATATTAGGACTCAGGACAAATTTACACAGAGAGAATGGCAGAACGCTCATGATCCCCAGGCCTTCATCTATCCACAGAGAGGCTTACAATGGTGGCACAGCTGGACCACATACCCTGGGACAGTTTCCAGCAGAGAACCTTCTCCCTTTCTCCAGCCCCTCCAAGCTCAGTCCTCTATCTATTTATAGGGACAAGTGTCAGGGAACATTTCTGTGAGTGTGTAACAATGGAAGTTCCTTGGCAGAGAAGTGGCCTTGTGAGAAAAGAGCTCTAGGCCAGGCACAGTGGCTCATGTCTGTAATCCCAGCACTTTGGGAGGCTGAGGCGGGTGGGTCACTTGAGGTCAGGAGTTCAAGGCCACCTTGGCCAACATGGTGAAACACCGTCTCTACTAAAAATATAAAAATTAGCCAGGCGTGGTGGCATACACCTGTAATCCCAGCTACTTGGGAGGGGGATAGGAGAATCGTTTACACCCACGAGGTGGAGGTTGCAGTGAGCTGAGATGGTGCCACTGCACTTCAGTCTGGGCGAGAGAGTGAGATTCCATTTAAAAAACAAAACAAAACAAAACAAAAAAACCCACAAAAGACAGTGAGAGAAAGGAGCTCTAGAGCTCAGCACTTACTCACAGTCTGCTTTTCCACCGATTTAATTCAGACCTGCTGAGCCTATTGTCTCCTCAGTTAGCAAAACTGGAAAGAAGTCAGTCTCCAGGGCTATCTGGATTTCTCTTTGCTCACACAATGCACAGCTAAAGGCTGTGTTTTCTGATACCATTTGTATCTTGGTGTAGTCATATAACTGAGCTGAAGTGATTGATTTTGAGCAGAAGTGACATTTACCCCGTGATGTCTTTCAGAGGAAGCTGCTTGCCCCCATCTTGGTTTCTATTCCTTTGCATGCAGTGGAATAAAGATGTGGTGACCATGAGCTAGCTTCAACTAAGCGGATGAGGACAACGCCCAGGAGAGAGAGGAGCAACCAGATAGAAGGGACCTAGGTGCCTGCATGGCTGCATGAAACAGAGATGCCTACAAGCTCACACGTGCATGGAAGTGAAATTAATCTATTGTTATCTAAGTCTCCACTATCGGGTCTCTGTTAAGGCATTAAATCAATATCCTAATTGATATGATACACATACACATTACTGAAAGAAAAGTTTCACACAAAAAATTATCTATTCTCGGCCGGGCGCGGTGGCTCAAGCCTGTAATCCCAGCACTTTGGGAGGCCGAGACGGGCGGATCACGAGGTCAGGAGATCGAGACCATCCTGGCTAACACGGTGAAACCCCGTCTCTACTAAAATACAAAACTAGCCGGGTGAGGTGGCGGGCGCCTGTAGTCCCAGCTACTCTGGAGGCTGAGGCAGGAGAATGGCATAAACCCGGGAGGCGGAGCTTGCAGTGAGCTGAGATCCAGCCACTGCACTCCAGTCTGGGCGACAGAGCGAGACTCCGCCTCAAAAAAAAAAAAAAAAAAAAAAAAAATTATCTATTCTCATAACTTGAAATGCCTCTGACATTTTCTATTCTAGTCTATTTCATTTTTAAAAAGTACTGATCTCAGCTGGGTGCAGTGGCTCACACCAGTAATCCCAGCACTTTGCGAGGCTGAGGTGGGCAGATCACTTGAGGACAGGAGTTGGAGACCAGGCTGGCCAACACAGCAAAATGTCATCTCTATTAAAAATATAAAAATTAGCTGGGTGTCATAGTACACGCCTGTAATCCCAGCTATTCTGGAGACTGAGGCACGAGACTCACTTAAACCCAGTAGGCAGAGGAAACAGTGAGCTGAGATCACGTCATTCCATTCTAGCCTGGGTGACAGAGCAAGACTTTGTCATAAAAAACAAAAAATGCTGATCTCAATTTATTTTATTTTATTTTATTATTATTTTTTTGAGACGGAGTCTTGCTCTGTCACCTAGGCTAGAGTGCAATGGCGTGATCTTGGCTCACTGCAACCTCCACCTCCCAGGTTCAAGCGATTCTCCTGCCTCAGCTTCCCAAGTAGCTGGGATTATAGGCGCACGCCAGCACGCCCGGCTAATTGTTGTATTTTCAGTAGAGGCGGGGTTTCACCATGTTGACCAGGCTGGTCTTGAAATCCTGACCTCAGGTGATCCACCTGCCTCAGCCTCCCAAAGTGCTGGGATTACAGGTGTAAGCCACCATGCCCGGCCCTCAATTTATTAAATTGATTTCATTACCCACTAATGAGTGTAAAGACCACGAAGTTGAGTGACATAAAATTGCAGGTTTTATATTCTAGAAATACTCAGATATTGACAATTTCACATAGTTGAATCAAATCGATGTCTATGAATCAGACAAATAGCATTTGCATTCTACAAGTTTATAGTCTCAAATGGACAATAACAACAAGTTAGTGAATGTGTCCTCACAAGTGACTCTGCAATTCCTAGGCAGTGGACCTATATGTGTCGTGTATACATACACACACAGACTTGCGAGCACACACAGGGGAAGAAGTTTGTTGGTATAAGAGTGTTCATTATCCAAAGGTTGCTTGTTAAAGCAAAAGTAATCAAAACCTGGAAATAGTCACTAATAAAGTGACCACTTATAAAATCAGTTCCTATTCCAAACAGCCTTCCTTTTGTACTAATAATGCCTAACCCTTCTTGGTCAGTATCTCACATGTTGTTAGATACAGATTTGACAATGCATTGCAAATGTGAACGGAAATCAATGGCAAAGTGAAGTGGCAATCTTATAGAAGATACAAAACTCCATTAACTGAAATAAAATGAAAAACAACTACCTGAAACACAAGCAAAGCCACTGTTAAAGCGAGTAGCAATTGATACAATCCACAAAGATAGTAACAAAATAAGCCTTTTAAAATATAAGAGAAATCCTTGGAATACTACTGAGGAATAAAAAGAAATGAGCTACAAATGCTCAACAACATAGATACATTATGTTCAGTGAATGAAGCCTAACACAAAAAAAGCTATGTTTTGCATGAATCCATTTATTTGCAATTCGCAATTCAAGAATTGGAAAAATTAACCTACGGTGATAGGAATCAGATCAGTGATTACTTGGTGCTGAGAAGGTGCAACAAGGAGCTTCCTGGAATGATGGAAGTGTTCTGTCTCAATATGAATTCCTGAAAACTGATCGAATGGTATATTTAAGATTTGAGCTTTTCACTGTATATAAATTATATCTCAATTAAAATTTTATTTATTTTCAGCATACCGAGAGAGAAAGAGAAGTACTTAGAAAAACTGATAAAACTTCAAATATGTTTGCAAAAGATAACCCTTTTTCATGGTTATACTGTGAAAGTCAAATAGCTAAGTTGGCCGGGCGTGGTGGCTCACGCCTGTAATCAGGAGGTCAGGAGATTGATACCATGATCGCTAACATGGTGAAACCCCGTCTCTACTAAAAATACATAGAGAAATTAGCTGAGCATGGTGGTGGGCGCCTGTAGTCCCAGCTACTCGGGAGGCTGAGGTAGGAGAATGGTGTGAACCCAGGAGGTGGAGCTTGCAGTGAGCCAAGATCGCCACTGCACTCCAGCCTGGGTAGCAGAGTGAGACTCCATCTCCAAAAAAAAAAAAAGAAAGTGGTCTAAGTTATATCATGCTATCAAACAATTTTCGGAGAAAAATTTTGTCCGGAACACAGTCTTCCAAATAAGAAACACTTGGTTCATTCTTTGCTCTAATTATTACAATAATTATAATTATAAATGACATTTTTATGAAATATATATTAAGATACTTATAATTTTTCTCTTTTTAAAGATAAATTCTCAAATTTTGATACTCATTTTAAGTAGATTCAACTTAAGATTCATTTACTCAACAAATATTTATCGAGAGCTAACAATGTGCCAGGCATTGTTCTAAGTGCCTGCGATGTACCAGTGAACAAAACAGACAAGGAGCCTGGCCAGTGTGGAGCATACATTCTCACAGGGAAACAAACAACATACATTCTCACAGGGAAACAAACAACATACATTCTCACAGGGGAACAAACAACATACATTCTCACAGGGAAACAAACAACATACATTCTCACAGGGAAACAAACAACATACATTCTCACAGGGAAACAACATACATTCTCACAGGGAAACAACATACATTCTCACAGGGAAACATATATTCTCACAGGGAAACAAACAACATACATTCTCACAGGGAAACAACATACATTCTCACAGGGAAACAACATACATTCTCACAGGGGAACAAACAACATACATTCTTACAGGGAAACAACATACATTCTCACAGTGAAACAACATACATTCTCACAGGGAAACAACATACATTCTCACAGGGAAACAAACAACATACATTCTCACAGGGGAACAAACAACATACATTCTCACAGGGAAACAAACAACATACATTCTCACAGGGAAACAACATACATTCTCACAGGGAAACAAACAACATACATTCTCACAGGGGAACAAACAACTTACATTCTCACAGGGGAACAAACAACATACATTCTCACAGGGAAACAAACAACATACATTCTCACAGGGAAACAAACAAGATAGATTCTCACAGGGAAACAAACAATATACATTCTCACAAGGGAAGCAACATACATTCTCACTGGGAAACAAACAACATACATTCTTCACAGGGGAAACCACATACATTCTCACAGGGGAACAAAAAACATACTTTCTCACAGGGAAAACAATGTACATTCTCACAGGGGAACAAACAACATAAAATAGATGTGTAAAATAAGGAAACAGAGGGGAATGAGGGGGATGGGAGTGTGATGTGGGCAGGCATTGAGATTTCAGGAATGGCTTGAGTGAAAGGAGGTTAGGAAAGTGGCTATCTGAGGGAGGCCTATTCTAGGCAGAGGGAACAGCTAGAGCCAAAGCCCTGAGATGGGAGTGTACTTGGCATGTTCAAGAAACAGAAAGGAGGCCAGCATGGCTGGAGCAGGGCGAGCTTCAGGGGCAAACAAGAGAAGGGTCCCAGAGGCCTCTGGTCCACATCATATGAGGATTTTTTGGCCTTTTCCAGGTATGGGTTCCTCAAACTTCTTATCCAATTAGCCTTGGAAGATGGGTGTGTGTGTGCATGTGTGTGCATGCGTGCATGTGTGGGTGCACGTGTGCATGTGTGTAAATTTCTTTCCTTTCTCGTTAGATACATTACCTTGATGTCCTGCAGTCACCTCAAAGCAGTAGGTGTGAAACAGAATTCCCCAACCATTCAGAGCTATCCTTCCTCCTCTACTTTCCCTCTCTGTTAAGAGCATAAACTTCTACCCAATTAAACAAGCTAGAATCTTTCTTCTCTCTCATTCCCCAGAGTCCTACCAATTCTTCTCCCACCTGACTCCTGAATTCACCCCCTCTTCCCCATCCCCACTGCCTCTGCCATTGTCATCTCCTGCCACAACCTTTTACAGCCATCTGCCTCCAGTTTCTCCTTTCTCAGCTGTCAGACTGACCTCTCCCAAACCTCAGTTAGATTCCATAACTCCCCTGCTTAAAACCCTCTGTGGCTCCCCACTGGCCATGGGACAAAGCCCTCACTCATTAGGGTGGCTCCCAGGCCCTTCTCCATCTGACTCCTGACCACGTTTGTGGTCTCATCTCCATCATCCCAGACACCAGCCACCATAGACAATCACCATCTCGGGAAACACTTTGCATTTTTATGCCTTCATGGATGCGATTTCTAAATCTTGAAAACTCCCCTAACACCTGTGATCATTTGTGCATTCTTCAAGATCAGGCTCAAGGGAATGCCACTGTGACTCCCTCCCCTCCCGTGATCTTCCTGGCCAGCGAGTCCACGCCACCAGCACACTTGCACACGCCTCTGTTCTTGCCCTTACAATTGTGAGTGTAACCACATTTCACCACTGTATGCCCTCCCCTGCTAATACAGGCCTCAAGCCTTTGCTGCCTCCCTGCATGTTCCTACTACACCACACCCATATTTCTAGCACTCCCCAGGAGCTCAAACAAAGCTCAAGTCCAGCTGATGCCACTGAGGGTCTGAGGTTTGTTTTATTCCACTTTTCCTGTTGCAGTGAGTACAATCCTTCCATGAGCACAATCGTGTACGTGTGGGGTGGCAGAATTGGAACTTGAACCAATTCCCAAGTCTTGAGTTCTACTCTCAAGATGCAGATGTAGATCTATATTTATGTATTCATTTATGTATATTCAAAGTTAAAAAAACTCTTAAGATACATATGCTGCATAGATATGTATAAATATACATTAATGTATCCTAGAGGGATTCTATAGCTTACATGTGTATATACCCACATATATAAAAGGAAAGTTCCACCCTTAGACGGTTGTTTATATATAACACTTCTGCCAATAGATATTTATAGATATTGTTATCACTGCATTAATATGTAACTACATATTTGTTGCCATATGAATATACCATAATTTTGGGATCTCAGCCACTACTACTAATCAGTGACTGCTAATACATCTAGATATATAAGTATAATTTTAGAGTTCCAGTAATAACTAGTAATCTAAAAATTGTCAGTCATTCTATCTCTAGACACCCAGTATCCAAAGGAAAATTTGCTTTTCAAACAAATGGTGTTTCTGTCTCCCCAGTGCAACAGAAATTTCTCTCACTGTCTCAGCAGACTCAGGTCCCCTGTCCAGCTCCTCTCTTTGAAGGGATGACAGCTGTGTTCACCAGTGGGGAGATCTTTTGCTCATTTCCCCCGGGGTCCTAAGAGATGAGAGGTCATGCTAGTGCTGGGCCAGCTTCCTGGAAGGCTCCAGTGTCCAGGATGGGCCTCCGGGGAGGAGGGCAGTGGCCTGAGGCACCTCCTCACACCTCCACTTCTGCTGTTGTCAGAGAGCTTCCTGGCTTCCTTTTGTGATCAGCTGGTCCTGGAAAGACTGCAGCAGATGGCTGATTACCATAATGCGCAGAGCTTTAGAGGGTCCTGGGTGCAAACCCAGGCGTGACCAAGCCAAGAGCAGCTGCATCTAATGCAGCATGTGGAGCCAACATTAGGCTTTACCCACACACTCATTCTGACCTTTCCAATGAGAAGCTGATGGCGCAGTTCAGAACAGATGGCCAAGAGAAACACTAGGGAAAAGCCCTCCCAACCAGCTGTAGTGTCCCTTTTCCAGCCTCCTAACCTAACAGCTTCAGAGCTGACATGAAGCTCATTATTCCCATTGTGTCTTTCTCCATGGCGTTTATTCTCAGGGCAAGCATAAGCCCTGGTAGTTCCATTCTTAGCAGTCCTAGCTATTGGGAAACTTGGTTTTTAAACCAAATGATGCTTGCAGTGGGTAAGAGTCTGCCAGACCCTACCTAGCACCTGACCTTGGCAATCATCTCTCCCCACAGGTAAACTCCAGGACCCCTACCAGCTGAATTGGCCCTCCTAGTTGTCACTAAAACTGACTCTGAACTAGGAGGGATGAAAGAAGCTCCTGCCCATACTCGGGATTTAACATCAAATCATATTAGCTACTCAGCTGGTGTTTAGAGCTGAAAAAGAAATATATTATTGTAGCAGAGTAAATAATTGTTTCTAGAAAATCAGGATTCCTTTTAAAGATGAAACCAAATTTTTGCTTAGGATAACCCCTTGATATTTGTCAGTGGGTGGTCTGGATAAAATTACAAAGCAGGCCCGCATACTATAGTTGTAACTATTTAAACTTATAAATAAGTTAACAGACGGTTAAAATTCTTAACAGCCTCAAAGGCCCGGTTTGAATTTGGACTGCATGAACTCCTCAGAGTTCTGAGTCAGCACATGGTGTCCTGAGGGGAGCTCCTGGCCCCGGAATCCCCACTTCCCTGCTTTCTTCCCCAATTCCAACCCTCACACAGGGAGCCTCTTGCACACATGTGAGGACACCCCATCCTTCACAGCCGAGCTCTGAACACACTTCTGCCAACTGCAGCCACTTGGCTGAGGAGGCTGCACACAGGCACCAAGAGTTGGGAAAGAGGGCCCTGGCAGTAGGCCCAGACCATTCTGGCAGGAAAGTGTGGGGTCCTAGGTACCTGGAAGGTGGTCTAGAACACTGATCAGAAACTACAGTCCCTAGGCCAAATCTGGTCCACTGACTATTCTTATCAATAGTTTTATTGGAATATAGCTATGCCCTTTTATTTTTTTATTGTCTAGGGCTGCTTTCATACTATCATGGGATAATTAAATAATTGCAATGGAGACCATAGGGCCATAAAGCCTAAAATACTACTATTTGGTCTAGAAGGCGGGAGGAAGGTAAGCTCTGGGCAGGCAAACTCAAGGCATCCTTGGCCAGCTGGACACCTCAGCATATAGGCATGGGCACAGCTGTAGGACAGCCAGAGCAGCCTCCTCTAGAGCATAGTGCCCAGAGCTAGGGCCCCTCTTCTCTGGGTCTAAGAGCAGTACTGCTTCTGGATAAGCCTCTTGGGTGGAAAAGTGCCTCAAACTCAGAAGGCATGAGAAATTAATAGCAAGTTCGTTGTTAGCAGAGAAGGGAGGGGATTGAGCATCATGCCAGAGTAGTAAAGAACTTTTAAAAACAGCAATAACATTTTCTTACCATGAGTTACATGCACTGCTGCAATGTAATCCCTTTGTCACCCCAAGTCTTCAGTAAAGTCTGCTATACACACAATAGCTTTGTACCGGCCAGGTGAGGTGACTCATGCCTGTAATACCAGCACTTTGAGAGGCTGAGTGGGGGTAGATCACCTAAGGTCAGGAGTTCAAGACCAGACTGGCCAACATGGCAAAACCCCATCTCTACTAAAAATACAAAAATTAGCCAGGCATGGTGGCTCATGCCTGTAATCCCTGCTACTCGGGAGGCTGAGGCAAGAGAATTGCTTGAACCTGAGAAGCAGAGGTTGCAGTGAGCCGAGATTGCACCACTGCACTCCAGCCTGGGTGACAGAGCAAGACTCTGTCTCAAAAAAAAAAATAGCTTTGTACAACTCAGTGGTGGTAAGCAGGTGATAGGAACCAAGGACGGGGGCTGGTTGCAAGTCTTATAGTAACAGAGGCAGTATGTCTGGAGTGGCAAAAGAATCCCCAAACAATTAATTCTGCAGAGGCAGAAAATGGGAACTAAAATTGACTATGAATTTGCCCTTGGGATTTTACCAGAAAAATTGAGGAAGACGCTGAACTTTAAGCAAATTGAAGAATGAGTCAATCTTGTGCAGCTGTAAAGGGCAGGGTGACCGCAGTAACATTATAGCATACATTTTAATACTTAGATATTTAAAAATACACCTTTCTAAAACATGTCTAAATTATGTCTATTTGACATATTGAAAGTACAAATCCTTTTAAAAATATGTAATCTGTGTCTGACAACTGGACCTCCAGTTTATTCTCCCAGAGTTCGATCCTTGCTTTGGGGACCCATCCAAAACTCTGATCCTCTCCATCCAGGGACCTTCCTGGCTCTTTCCAGACCAAGATCCTGCTGCAAGATGATAATTTCAGAGGTGACGCAGCTACCTGCTCCCTGGCTCCTGACCATCAGCAGTCTGGATTGCCCTGGCTATATTTGACTAGGATCCATGTCTCATATCATCATTTCTGCAGTAACTCACACAGTCACTAGCAGATAGTATGCACTTAATAAGCGTTAGATGAACTGACTTGAACAGAATTCACTCCTCCCAGCTTATAATGATACAACACAATTCCAATCTGGTCTAGCTGTATCTGCTTTCTTAGGGGCCTTCTTCTGGCCCCCAGCTTGCCTCACTTTGCTTATCTCCTGCTGTCAACACTTCCTGCTTAAAGACCTCCATCCAAAGGGTTAATTGGACCCTACTATTCACCCAGAATAAAGCCTGCGTTTATCATGTCCCTCGGGACTCCACACCTTTAGGCTGCGCACCTATCTCAGTGCCAGGGGTTTCCTGGAGTAGTGCAGCGCATTCCCTGTTTTCTACCTCTCTGACACAGTGAGCTGTTCTTTGCAGTTGACTTCTTTCCCACCGGGCAGTGGCCAGCTCCCTGGCATTTACTTCCCCTGATGCTGGTGCTTATCCAGTTTTAGTTTTAGGCTGGCTCCAGGCTATGAGTCCTGCTCCTTGGTCCTAGGCCTAATAATTTCCATTTCTTCCTTGGCTCTCCTCAGTGAGTATGATACAGTGAGTATGATAAGTTCCACTGGGGGCCAGGTGCAGTGGCTCACACCTCTAATCCCAGCACTTTGGGAGGCTGAGGCAGATGGATCACTTGAGGTCAGGAGTTCAAGACCACCCTGGCCAACATGGTGAAACTCCATCTCCACTAAAATACAAAAATTAGCTGGGTGTGGTGGTGTGTGCCTGTAATCCCAGCTACTCAGGAGGTTGAGGCAGGAGAATCGCTTGAACTCAGGAGGCAGAGGTTGCAGTGAGCTGAGATCCCGCCACTGCACTAGAGTGCAATTCTGTCTCAAAAAAAAAGTTCCACTGGGTAAATGCCATTGTTTTAGGATCTCGTTCTTTCAAAAAAATTTTATTTTTTGATACAAAAGAAAATAATCTAAATGACTTTATATTTTGTGCATATATCTTGGTTTCATATGTGACAAAACACTCATTCATGATTAGATAGTTGTGTGCTAAGATTCTTCCCAATCAAATTATTGTTTCTTAAAAATCTAACATCCATTCTATCACAAGAATCTAAAAGTATTGGTATTCTTCATTGCACAAAACGAATTTCATCTGGTCTCTATTTCTAGACCTTCCAACTTCTTGAAAAGTCTCATGGAATGTCATCAACTTGTTCATATTTTTAGGGGCTAAACAGGACACTGACCAAATTGTCAAACCTAAATGCTATGTGTGGAGTGAAAAAAAAATTGCATCACACCAAAAGTGTATTTAATTGCTTTACCTTAGGGTGATTGGAATTTCAGTACATAAGCATAACTTTTGAGAAACTTGGTTGCATATTTAAATGTTTGTGAAGGCTTTTTAAAAATACAAATTCTAAGGCCCCATCCTAGGAAAACTGAATAAGAATCTCTAAGAGTAGGGCCTGGGTATTTGATTTTTAAAAGCTCCTCAGTGGATCTCGATGGGCAGGTAAAATACAAATAGGTAAAAAGAAAAACATATGGATACACAACTTAGTCATGGCACTCAGCTTTACTTACCTTAAAAATTAAGTCAGGCTTTCCCCTCAGCTTCTCAGTGAGTCACACCAAAACCAGTCAGTTGCTCTCTTTTGTTCCTGGTTTTGACAAAAGCAAGGTCCTTTCTGGCTTATCTCAGGTAAAACCTCTGAGTTGAAATGGAAACTGCTCACTTCCTACATCACATTGTTGTGTAGCTGTGAAATGATTTTAAACATTTACATAGTTTTCTATGACATGTTTTACTGTGATAAAAACATGGAGTATAATCCCCACCCCTTTAAGAATGTTACATTATACCTTATCAGACCACATATGTGAGCTATTGACTTCAACAACTAGACTCCAAAACACATATAAACCCAAGATTTTGACTGAGCTTAGGCTGTGTCAGGGCTACTATCTACCAGTCTTTGAGCTTGTCACCGAAGCCTGGCCTGCCAAACCCGGCACCACTCTCTAGCGTCCAGGAACCCTGTGTGCAGTCACGGATCTCTGCTGTGTTGGTCAAACTGTGTGTCTCTTCCAAGAACCTCTCAAA
Organism: Rhinopithecus bieti; assembly: GCF_001698545.2. Lineage (NCBI taxonomy): Eukaryota > Metazoa > Chordata > Mammalia > Primates > Cercopithecidae > Rhinopithecus > Rhinopithecus bieti. The sequence goes on from NW_016804504.1 coordinate 454,970, forward strand.
AAAATCTCCTCAAACTTCCATTAGACTTGACATCCACAGAGGCTTGCTTCCATCCTAATTGAGCAACTAGACTTTAATAACGAATGACTCATTGACTACGTGGTCAATGTACCTCATCCATTGGTACAAATCCCTGTGAGATTTGTCCTCATTATCCTTCCCCTCTTCAAGCATTGTGAAAATAAATTAAAAATGTCTTTGTATAGCAATAAACTGTGTGATTTATAAAATCATACATTCATTATCTCCTTACTTTATTTATTTATTTAGAGACAAGGTCTTGCTCTGTTGCCCAGGCTGGAGTACAGTGGCACGACCATGGCTCACTGCAGCCTCAACCTCCTGGGCTTAATTGATTCTCCCACCTCAGCCTCCCTAATAGCTGGGATTATTAGGTGCGTGCCACCACACCCAGCTAATTTTTAAAATTTTTTGTAGAGATGGGATCGTGCTATGCTGCCCAGGCTGGTCTCAAACTCCTGGGCTCAAGTGATCCCCTCACTTTGGCCTCCCAAAGTGCTGGGATTACGGACATGAGCCTCCATACCCAGCTATCTCCTTATTTTAATCATGTCAAACAAAATGCAAACTGAGCTTTTTCTCCTTTCTAATCCTATTCCCTCTATCCCCATTGAGTAAAAGACAAAGTCTTTTAATTGCTTTACCTTAGGGTGATTGAAATTCCAGTACATAAACATAACTTTTATGCAATCTTGGCTGCATATTTAAATGTTTGTGGAGGTTTTTTACAAATACAAATTCTGAGGCCCCATCCTAGGTCAATCGAATGCCGAAAATGCCAATCAGTCTAAAGTCATGCTTCCTCATGCATTCTGTTAGCACCCTGTTAATTAAACTGCCCTTTCTCTTCTTAGATAAAAGTCTTTGATTTGACTTCCTGGCTATAATTTTTTTTATTTCCTAAATGCTTCCCTCAGCACCTGTTATCTCGAGTTCTTATTTCCTACCTTGATCCATTTTTGCTCCAAGGTGCCTATCCCACAATTTTAGTAGCCCCAACCCCTTGACTTCTATTTTGTTATAGCATTGTAGGAGAGGGGAAGCTTTCCCTCTACACTGTGAGGGTTCAATAATCGAGTGCATGAAATAAATTGACAGCAGGCAGATTAACAGGAGAAAAGGTATACAAATTTATTACATGCACTGGGGCATCATATGAAAGAAAAGCGAATATTCAAAAACTCAGTGAGATCTAGAACCTATATATCCTCTTCATAGCGGACAGGGGAGGGGAGATATAGGCAACTTAGGGGAAAGTAAATGAATTGGAGAAAGATTTGTGGGTCCTGAGAAGAATAGGTGACAGCTAGTGACAAAGTCTCTCTGGGTGTGGTGTCACCTCCAGTCTCCCATGATATGAGCCAATCTTCCCTAGTTGAGGAGATCTTCGGGATTCAGGAAAATTTTTGAGTGGCGTTTGCTGAATTCCTTCAACAAGTACTTTTAACTTTTCCATTGTTTTTTCCAAGTATTTTAGTGCTTGGGGAGAAAAATCAACCATTAAAATAAATATATTAAAACTGGAATAAATATCTCTTTGCCATAGTCTCCAATATGAGTTGGCCCAGCATTGTTGGATTCTATCTTTATTTAAAATTTTGATATTTTGGGCTGGGCACAGTCGCTCACACCTATAATCCCAGCAGTTTGGAGGCCGAAGCAGGAGGATTGCTTGAGTCCAGGAGTTCGAGACCAGTCTGGGCAACATAATAAGACCTCATCTCTACAAAAATTTAAAAAGTAAAAAACATTAGCCAGGCATAGTGGTGCACACCTGTAGTCCCAGCTACTTCGGACTGAGATGGGAGAATCACTTGAGCCCAGGAGAGCAAGGCTGCAGTGAGCCATGATCGCACCACTCCACTTTAGCCTGGATAATACAGCAAGATCATGTCTCACAAAAAAGAAAAGAAAAACTTGATGCTTTATTTATCAGGCATTTTGCATTAACTTTATTTTAAAACATTGTTAAAATATTATTTATCTTAATGACTTTTTTGGAGCTTCCTGAAATTTTGCACCAGAAACTAGTGCCTTATTCCCTTCACTCTAGATCTGGCCTTGAATCACAAAAGTCCCAGATCTGCTTGGGTAAAAATGAATACTTCAGAGTCGAAATGGAGAATATCAGTAGGAAAAAACATCCTTTTAATCAGGCTAAGAGTAGGGAGGGAAGAAAGTCTGAAAACATTTGCACATTAGTAATTTCTTACTCTGTCACATGTTTACTGGGGTTCCAGGTAAGAGTTCAAAAGTTAAAAAACGTTTGAAAACCTCTGATTCCAGCTCTGCTCTTGTTATTAATAGGTTAAAAAGTTAGAAACATGGGTTACATAAGAAATTAATGGGCGAGCTGGGTTAAAACCCATTGTCCTAATTGAGATTAGCAAAAGCTATGAAAAATAATATTCCTTCACAAGAATAATTGTAACTAACAACCCTCAATTTCTCCATCCTCTACCCACCCCTACCAGTAAAAGACAATTAGGACACCTCTGCAAAGCTTTTAATGTATTAACTTATTTAAAAAAAAAAATAAAGGCTGACTGTGTACTGAGCTAAAAAGTCAAAACATGGCCCTTGGCTGTGTGTGGTGACTCACGCCTGTAATCCCAGCTCTTTGGGAGGCCAAAACAGGAGGATCACTTGAGGCCAGGGAGTTCAAGACTAGCCTGGGCAACATAGCAAGACGCCTGCTTTACAAAAATTTTAAACATTAAAAAATTACCCAGACATGGTGGCATGCCCCTATAGTCCTAGCTACTTAGAGGGCTAAGGTGGGAGGATCACTTGAGCTGAGGAGTTCAAGCCTGCAGTGAGCTATGATTATGCCACTGCATTCCAGCCTGGGCAACACAGCAAGACCCCATCTCTTTTTTTAATTCTTTTGAGACAGGGTCTTGCTCTGTCGCCCAGGCTGAGTGTACTGGCACAATCTCAGCTTTCTCATCTCTTAAAACACACACACACACACACACACACCCTCAAAAAGGCCCTTGTTCTTAAATTTGTAATTTTGTAGGGGACACAGATACATAACTATACCACCACCACCAATTAAAGCACAGTGCCCTCAGTGCCATGATAGAAGGATGCATACAGAGTACTGAGAACACATTGAGAACAGGTAGTGTTTGGGTGGAATTTTGAAGGGTATTCCAAGCATTTGCCTATTACATACATTTCCCTGATAATCCAGGCTAGCCTTCTACTATCGATTACAGACACATAGCTCCAGTATACTTGTGATGCTGATGGGGAGGAAAGGTTGACCATAGGTGAGTGAGGTGGGCCTAGGACCTGGAAATATCACTCTCATTGGGTTGGAGCAGTTGGAGGAAATCCAGTTGAATGGGTGGCCAGTTTATAGACCAGGCTAAGACCAGCCTCAGGGATGTCCAACATGAGATAAAGGATGAATGGGGAGAAGGGAAAACTTGGAAATCAAGGAAACTGCTGGAAAGCTCATGGTTCATATCAGCGGTGGGAAAGGGAGGTGGGTTAGAGAGAATAGAGGCAGAATTGGCAACAGCAAGGCATAAACTTATTCTTAAAAGGCCTGGCATCCTGGGTGGGCCAGGTATCAGAGTTGAAATATAAGGCAGAGACTGGATACTCAAGGAAAGTCAGTATCCAGTCACTAAGATGGGGCACTGAGCAAAGCAGGACAGGCAGCAGGGAAGCCCTGAGGGTCCCCTGAGTGTCAAACCAGGGTGTTTTTAATCTCTCCAAACTGAAGCCAGGGTTTGGTCCTGGAGAGCCTGCAGGGAGACATCACCTGGCCCAATTGTGGGAATAAGGAAGGGTGTGAGCTGAGGAACCAAGCAGGCTCTGACACCACCATGAGGCTTCATCCCTTCAAGTTCCATGGTTTTCAAAGAAAAAAATTGAGATCCCAGAAATAAGTTTATTGACTTCTAATAGCTGATGACCAGCTCTGCCTATGGTGTCTTAGTGCCATTCAAGAGTTCAAAGACAGGCTCCACCCAGCTGAGAGCTGTTGAACATAGCTGTACTGTATATATAATGCGATGTAATGACTGGTTGGGGTTAATCAAATATAATGCCCAACCCAGACCTATTAAATTTCACCACAAAAGAGGCTTTAATCAGTCTTTTATCAGCTTGGTGCTTTGGCCTAAGAAGACTGCTTTTGTTTGCCCATATAAGAGACAATGGGAGAGTCAGGATCAGCCTGCTCGCTGGAATACAACAAGCGAATTGTCCACAAACAACAGACCATTCAAGGCCATGAGAGAGGAAAGGCAGGAGAGGCCGCATGAATCTACAAAAGTGTCCACTGTTAATGGTTATGGCCCAGTGTTTAAATTCGGGCCACATTCCTGCTGGAGCTTCCAAAATATAGAGGGGACAGAAACAAAAAGACTCCAGTGTGCTTCATGTAAGTCTATCTGGCTTTGGCCCTCTGCAGGACATTCTTGTTTGCTGCCTGCTGAAAGGGGAAAGGAAAACTGACATTTGGTTCTCTCCCGAAGCAAAGCTCAAATCTGTTGGGGGTTAGATATGCTTCACAGGGCCATGGATTAAAGTTATGAGTACAGGTTCTATGCGAAACTGCACCGTCCTATTACCCAAGACCTCTTGGGCTACGGAAGAAACAGGAGGAGAAGGGAGACAAAAGCCAGGGGAGGAGAGAGAGAAAAGAGGGGGACATTCCCTGCCCCAAAGAGGGAATGACATTTAAGCCATCCAATTTAATTCTGTTCAACAAATATTTGAATACTTTTTAGGAGGCAGGCTAGGATGTACCCAGATACAGAAAGAAACACATGAATTTAAAAATCCACTATTTCTGCTCAGAATCAGAGAAAGTTAATACTGGAAAGCTCCTAGGTCATCCTACTTTATATTATAGTCTTCTAATCAGAAAAATAATTTTTAAACCCATGAGAGCATAAGTTAAAAAAAAGGAAACAAAGAAAGAGGAAATGAAAAGACTAAAAACACTGTCTCATTCCAAAAGAGTAACCTCAAATTCTGGTATGATCATGGGACTGTTATGGGAATGTGTCATGATGTGCCACTGAGGGAAGAATCCTTGAGAATGACTGATCTAGTCTCACTTAGGAACTTAGAATAGAATTTTAAGGAACAAAGTGGCAGGGTCAAGATCACTATGGCACTTACTAGCAGAGACAGGATTACAGCCCATGTCTTCTAATGCCCAACCGAGGACTCAGCCACTTGCACCACAGTGTTGTACCACTAAGGTTAACTGGGAAGATGCAAATCCTGAAAATCCTTAAATACATAATTGAGTATCTTAGATCTAGCTATCCTCACCGATATGTCGCCCATTCACTGCCAAGCTTTGGGCCCAACACTTACAGTCATCAGAGTTTAGATTTTGTTTGTAAACCAAGATTTTCCCTTCAGCTCTAAATGGAATTTTGCCTGGACCTGGGAGTCTTTAAAGGAATAGGAGGAAAAAGAGTAGATGGAGTTAGATTGACAGCAAAGGGAAAAGAGGAAATCTTTCCTTATAAGACCAAATCTGTGGTGCCTCAGCTTCCGTTCAGTGTGGAGGCAGGAGTGGCAGCTGCCTAACTTGTTCTTTCTCATTCAAATATGCTGCATTTAAATATGTTTGGGGGCTGACAGTGATAGGAAGACATTCCTATGGCCAAGTAGGACAGAGATCTGGGAATGATTCTGTTTATGGAAGGTTTACTGGATGCACATATCTGAAGGTAAAATGAAAATGCTTAGTCTGGATGGTCATTTGGGGTGAGATGGAAGGGAGATAAGAAAGGGACCAGGGAAAAATGAAAGTCATTCTGTGCATTGTGAGGGGTGCCAGTGGTCAGAAGTATTTTGCCATTCTCATTTGTCATCCAGTGCTGCTGACCCGTGCTTTGAAATGGCTTGGCTTCCCTAGAGATATTCTGAGCTGCAATTGCAGATTTCCATTTTAGGTTCTTGTTTTCTCCCACTCTGCTCTACACAATCAATTCAAAATCCTTCCTCAGGCAATGTGCAAAATGCCTTTGCAGAGCTGATGAAGGTTCTGTGGTGTGGCTCATGTGAATGTATCAATTTTTTTTTCTGCATGTAAATAGGAGTGGTTATGTTAAAGTGGTTATTTGCTACATTAGATCAATGATTTGGGCTGCTGGGGCTTGTTGACAAACCTTCTTTGATAATAACTTTTTTATAAATTATGTTAATTATGACTTTGCCTTGGACTGCAGTAATGGGACTGGAAGCTTTCTATTTTCTTTCAGGCTTCAGTAGTAATTCTGCCTTCATTTTTTTTTTTTTAACTTATGTTCCTGGCAATTAAGTGCTATCCCAAAACATAAAAACAATTTGCTCTTTTAAAAAATCATTATGCAAGAAGTGTCATGTAAAAGCTGCTGTTACTTAAAATATTATCTTGTAAAATAACTATAGGAAGTTCTCCGATTCATGAGACCAGCAAGGAGTTATTAAAAAATCTTAACAGAGAAAACTATGCTTATAGATTCTGTTTTCTTTTCTTCCCCTCATCCTTCCGAAAAAAAAAAAAAAAAGAAAAAAAGTGGAATCCTTCCCTTTGGGTTTTTTGTTTTTTTGAGACAGAGTCTCACCCTGTCGCCCAGGCTGGAATGCAGTGGCACAATCTCTGCTCACTGTAAACTCTGCCTCCCAGGTTCAAGGGATTCTCCTGCCTCAGTGTCCTGAGTAGCTGGGATTACAGGCGCCCGCCACCATGCCTGGCTAATTTTTGTATTTTTAGTAGAGACAGGGTTTTGCCATGTTGGTCAGGCTAGTCTCGAACTCCTGACCTCAGGTGATCCACCTGCCTCAGCCTCCCAAAGTGCTGGGATTACAGGCATGAGCCACCGTGCCTGGCCTGGATTATTTTTAACTGAAGAGGAGAAAAACAAACAAAAAGAAACAAATGTTTTGATAAGTTTGACTATGGTTGTTAAAATATGACCTATATTAAAAATAGAAATAAAAGAGTTATCACATGCTCTCCCCACACAATGAACAGTGAACTTTCAGGGTTTACTTGCTTGAAGCTCCAACTGTGGCTCTCAGCACATCTGCACCCTCAGCTAAGTGTCCTGATGCATCACCCTGCAGGTGTGCCCTGCTACCCATCCAGCCTTCACTCTCCCAGGCTCTTGCCATTACTTTACTTCAGCTAGTCAGGATTAGCTCTTCCTCCCTCCCTACAGGGAGCAATACTGACCTTGGAGTCAGACTGACCTGGTTTAAATCTATTAGGTAGAACTAAATAAAATTGCTGTTTTTAATACACCAATGATGGTTAAATATTGGCAATTTCATGCCATTCAACCTAACACCACCTTCTCATTATCATGTTCTCTAAGATAAGATATTTTAAATGCCTTACTTATTCCATGACACAGGTTAGTCACCATTTACTGTAGACATGCTATGACTTATAAGAGGCTGCAGTGGCATTTCATTCCAGATTAGTTTAACAAAAATTTTTTTTGACTCCTTCACTTTACCCCAGGCACTGCTTTTGTGCTGAATACCTGGTTGAGGGGAGGTCTCAGCTCAGTGGGGCAGATACATAAACAGAGATCTGTGATGTAAGCAGGAATTGGGCAGTATACCCACAGTACAGGGTAGCATGGAGGAGGAGGTTGGAAGCTTTTGGGGGACATGGGAGGATGAGGAAAGCCTTTCTCCCAGGAGAAATGCCTGGGTGCTGAACAACACAGTGTCATGGGCAACTTTCCAGAGAACGTTTGGCTGGTGGGAGTGTGAGAGAGAGCACATTATCATAAGATGAGACTGGAGAGAAGCTTTGACAACTTGGGGACCCTCTTTACAAAACTAAATACAAAATGCCCACATAAACACATCACTAGGGTTCCTTCCAGGCCCCGAGTTTGAAGAGCCCAGACACTTCAGCTTCATTATCTAAAACATCTGCCTCCGCAGGGCCACATTGTAAGGGGCCTTGCTAAAGAGCAGGGGCATCCTGGCAGACAATAGGAGCTGCTGAAGGATCTCAGAGAGGAAAGTGACATCATTAGATTTGCTTTTTAGAAAAAGCACCCCCAGGGCTGTCTGGAAGACGGATCAGAGAAGTTTGTGTTAGGTGGCAGAAAAGCCAATTAGAAAGCTATTTTAATAATCCGGAAGACAGCCAAGAGTCTGAAAATGGCAGAGTTCATGAAGGAGTAGACGAAGCCTCATTTAGCAAAAGTATCTCAGGGATAGTTGCCCCAGGAGGTCTGGTCCTTCTGCCTCAAAGCCCATATTGAGCAGGTGGTAAATGCTTTCAAAATCAGGTTCTCCACCTGGGAAGGTCTATTTTTATTATTTATTTATTTATTGAGACAGAGTCTTGCTCTGTCACCCAGGCTGGAGTACAGTGGTGCCATCTCAGCTCACTGCAACCTCCGCCTCCTGGGTTTAAGTAATTCTCCTGCCTCAGCCTCCTGAGTAGCTGGGATTACAGGTGTGCGCCATCACACCCAGCTAATTTTTGTATTTTTAGTAGAGATGGAGTTTCGCTATGTTGGCCAGGTTGATCTCGAACTCCTGACCTCAGGTGATCCACCCACCTTGGCCTCCCAAAGTGCTGGGATTACAGGCATGAGCCACTGCACCCTGCCTGCGAAGATCTTGAATGAGCTGCACACCAGAGGCTTGTCACCCCATGCACCAATGGTAAACCATGGCACCTTCATGCCCACTCAGGCCTGGTTATTCTTCATTCCTCTCTGCTCTGTCATATGCATGGGTTCTGCCATAGTTTCCTCTTTAATAAATCAGTCATCTGCTCATCCTGAGGTCTGGTCCTGAATACCGGGCTGCTTGGCCAGGGCTCTGTCACCTGCTTAATTCCTGCTATACTCTCCCTCTTTCCCCCAAATCTTGGGCTGAGCCATGCCCTCCATGTTCTCCATTCCCCTGAGAAAACCTCCATTCATCTTGTTCATCTTCCAAGATGCTGTACAGGAGTCTTCTCCTCAGCTATCTTTCTCTGGCTACTTCCCTCTGTTCCCCCTAAAACTCAATGACTTCCTCATCTCCGTGTCTTATGCATGCCTTTATTATTACCTGTACTATACTTTATCATATTTCTTTATGTGTTTGTTTTTCCACCCCCTCTTTAGATTCTTGAGATTAGGATCCATGCCTCATATTGTCTTTTCCCCCAGTAACTCACACAGTCCCTAGCAGATAATAGGGACTTAATAAGTGTTGGATGAACTGACTGGAACTGAATTCACTCCTCTCTGCTTATAATAATATAACACAATACCAACCTGGTCAGAGTCTAACTGTTCTTGTCTGCTTAGGACAGCAGTGCCCCAGCCTACCTCGTTTTGCGTATCTCCTGCAGTTCCTGCTTTAAGGCCTCCATTCACAGGACTGATTGGCCCCTGCTATTCACACAGAATCAAGCTTGAGTTTATCATGCCCCTGGTGCTGCATATCCTGCCTGGGTATCCTCCTACAGCTGAGCCAGACTCCCCCTGGTCTGTCCTTGCTTGGTCCCCACTTCTTCCCAGCCTGCTTCTGAGGCTAAGGGTCCAAGATGCTTTGTGACCCTCTGGCCATGGTGTTTAGATAAGAGGGAGGTACTTATTCCAAAGGCAGCCAATTCATGGGCTAGACCATACCTATGGGGCAGCCCAGTGGGAAAAGTGTTGACCAAAAGGATTATATGGGCCAATCAGATTGACAGATTATATGGTGGAGAATATCACTTTCAGACGTCTTCCCTCAGCAGGAGAACTGTAGATGGGGTAGTTTCTCTTTGGAGGAGACTGGGTAGGCCTCATGATTGAGCTCTTTGGTACAATGCTCCAATCTATGTGCCTACATTTTTCTATTCTCATTATTGTCCACCCTTGACAAGAGTTATCTGAGACCCCAAACCCTGTCTAGTTGTACCTTTTATCCCAGCTCTTCACCTAGCCATTAAGAACTGTAGTGGGGTCTAAGGTTTTACCATACAAGCTAACAAATTATTCTGACATAGTTTCCTTCATGCTGGCAAACGACATGAGACTCCTGGGTCAGAGACTCTCGGCACAGCAAGTAGCGTGAACGTTAGCTTATTTGCATCCATTGCCCTTGCTCCCTAGTCCCATGGGGACAATGCCAGTGAGCTCAAATGCCTGCAGAGGCTACAGGTTGTGTTACAGTAGAGGAGCTCTGAGCTTAGGGAAGCTAAATCTTTTATAATGGGCAGTAAATATGCCTGCTCTTTGCTCTGGAAGGAGACACTCTATTATATTAGGCAGTAGTCATGGCTGGCTTTTTCTCTAGATGGGGGTACTATCTCCATCTTCTGAGGCTGTTTCACAAACATCCTTGAAAAGGTAGTCTTGAATGAAGGGCAGTCAGCTCACTTGTGAGATGTGCAGAGATGTAACTTATCTATGGGGAGCCATCTCAACACTAAGCAGCAGTCTCTGTTCACCCATGTTCTGGCACTGGCATGTTTATTCCACAGGTGACAGGCAACTTTGCTTTTCCAATCCGAATCCCTCTTCCTAGCTATCATCACAAATTTCCTGCTCCGTTGGGACATTTCAACCAGATAGCTTCAATAGTTAAGTTTAAAATGTCTAACACTATATGCATCTTCCTCCCCTAACTTTTCAGGTTCTTTGCCACCATTTTCCTCGTCTCATCAGTTCAGATCCTAGGAGTCATTTTAAATCCCATCTTTTCCTTATCACTTATAACCTAGTCCCAAAGTTCTATCAGCTTTTCCTTTGGAATATCTCATCCTCATTTCTTCCTAGCTCAGAAAGAACTTTATACTGTCATCTGCTTAGTTTAGAATCTTATTTCATTCCTAGACTGCTCAAGGAATGTCCTGACTACTTTTCTAAATTCCTACCTCCTTTCCTTCACAATTCTTAATTCTCTAAAGGCATAGTTTAGATTAAGTCTCACTCACTTAAAAACGTTCAGTTTCTCATGGACTGTTTGATAGAAGAGTCTAACCTTTTCTCCCGAATACTCAAAGCCTGCCCAAATCTGACTAGGCCTTGTGTCCTGCCACTATGTTCTGGCTGTGCAGGCATGGTCTCCCTTCTCTATCTGCTGAGTTCACATGTGACAGGTCTAGCTCCCTCCCCATCCCCATCACTCCGAGTTCTGAATACTACACCTTTGCAAACCCATTTTGTTCTTCGGTCCTAGTTCTTTTACTGGGGCAGCCTACACTGATTTCCTTTGCCCAGTTATATTTATCTTAATATTTAACCTCATGCTGCCCATCAGTCTCCTTAATTGCTTTATGTCTTATGTTCCCAGCTAAGTGTTAAGTTCCTGAAGGTGTAAAACTATCATTTGTATATTTTTTATACCACTCGGTGATCACTTAGCACATACGTGGGCAAACCACAGAAACACAACTCTCCCATTTCCTGGCCATGTGACTGGATAGTAATATATGTACCTTAGTCTCCTCATTTGAAAAATGAGATAGAAATAGTACCTACATTACAGGGGTGTTGGGATAATTAAATTAGATAATATGGGAAAATCTTAGCATCTTTCTTGCCATATAGGAAGAATTCAATGTTGACTATTATTATTAATCTTATAGTGATACACAAATAAATGAACAAATAAACCAATGATGAAATACATAGTTCTCTTTCTTGGAGGACTCCAATTTAGTGAAAGATAATCAGATAATCTTGAAAAATATTTATGATAGCATTAAAGTGACCACGGTAAAGGCTGGATGGAAGAGGGGGAGTAGCACCTTGCAAAGGGCCTAACTTAATCCTTGAAAAGATGTGTTCCTAGGAATAAGAGAGAACCTGATAAAGTGCATTATCAACTTATGATATTTTCAACTTATGATGAGTTTATACAAATGTGGCCCCATTATAAGTCGAAGAGCCTCATGAATGTATATCACTTTTGCATCATGGTAAAGTCAAAAAACCATAGGTCAAACCATCCTAAGCTTCACCAGCACAGTTGGGGGCTGTCCCTTCTTATAGGATCCAAATGAGCCAGGCCTTCGGTTCCTACCCAAGTTTACTTCCAGCTGCATCCCACTAACTACCTTTTACCATTTGTCAACCATTAACACAACTGTGTAAATGAGATTATCAAATGCTTTTCTGAGAGTAGGTTTTCATGGGCTGGAGGGGGAAGACAGATGGAATATTAAGTCACTTAGGAGCAGTGGGGAAAGAAACCAGCTGTGTGCAGGTGAAAGCAAACTAAATCAACTTCACTGGTTAGCTGCAGACCAGCTTTCCATGTAGCACAAAAGAATAATAATAAAAATTTAAATCTACTGCCAGATAAAACTTGTGTTACAGCTTTTCATGTCACAGTAGGGAAATATGGGCTCCTCCTGGAGCTCCTGATTCTAAATCTGTTACTATACTTTTAAAATAATGTTAATAGATACAATAAAATGGAATCCTAACCACAGTTATTTTGCCAATTCTATGAAAATATTGGCTCTGGAAAAGGGATGGCCTAGTAAGAAACCAAAGACATAGAAATATGTTTTGAGAATCATGTTCCTGGCCTAAAACAGATCTCCCATTAGGGAAGGTTGGCTAAGGCCAAGTTTCCCAAGGGCAGAGAAGGGAGAAAAACTGAGTAGTTTGTTTTTCTGCAGTCACAGTGAAACAAGACAGTAGAGGGAGGTATATTTTAGTTTCTACTACCTCTTCCAAGGGAAAAAGCAGACCGGGTTCGTGTCTTCTCCATAGAAAAGTGGTAGTATGCCTTAATCACAACAGGCCTTCCTTGAAACATGAAGTTTCCTGTTGCCACTATCCCAGATCTGTAACCACCCAGTGGTTCACCTCGCCCGTTGCCTAGAATAGAGCCGATTTCTCAAGACAGGGGAATTGCAATAGAGAAAGAGTAATTCATGCATAGCCAGCTGTGCCAGAGACCAGAGTTTTATTATTACTCAAATCAGTCTCCCTGAGCATTCAGGAAGCAGAGCTTTTAAGGACAACTTGGTGGATGGGGGGAAGCCAAAGAGCCGGGAGTGCTATTTGGTCAGGAATGAAATCACAGGGAGTTAAAACTGTTTTCTTGCACTGAGTCAGTTCCTGGGTGGGGGCAACAAGATCAGATGAGCCAGTTAATTGATCTGGGTGGAGTCAGCTGATCCTCAAGTGCAGGGTCTGCAAAATATCTCAAGCAATGACTTTGGAGCAGTTTAGGGAGGGTCAGAATCTTGTAGCCTCCAGGTTTATGACTCCTAAACCATAATTTCTAATCTTGTGGCTAATGTTAGTCCTACAGAGGCAATCTAGTCTCCAGGCAAGAAGGAGGTTTGCTTTAGGAAAGGGCTGTTACCACCTTTGTTTTAAACTATAAACTATAAACTAAGTTTCTCCCAAAGTTAGTTCAGCTTACGCCCATGAATGAACAAGGACAGCTTGGAGGTTAGAAACAAGATGGAGTTGGTTAAGTTAGATCTCTTTCACTGTCTCAGTCATCACTTTCCAGTCGGTTTGAGATCCCCTTCCAGAGGTGTCTTTCTCTCCTGGGTGCCCCAAACTTTTCTACTACTCCTGACAATCCAAGCCACCAACTCACGTAATGCAGTTTCTGTGCACAGTGCTACTATAATCTGGGTCAGTGGTGGGTCCAATAAATTTGATGACTCTACCATCTCTTATTCCAATTGTCTCCATTCCCATTTGACTCAATTAAATACTTATTTAATTAGTCAACTCTTAAAATTACATTTTAAAATGAACTTGCTAAGAACACAGCGAAGTGTGTTCTGATTAACACATTTTTTTCAGCCTCATATTTTGACAAGTGCTGTTGTAGATTGCATCATGTCCCCCAAAAGGATATGTTGAAGTCCTAACCCCCAATAGCTGTAAACTTGACATTATTTGGAGACAAGGTCTTTGCAGATGTAATTAATTTAAGATGAGGTGCTACTAGATTAGTGTGTGCTCTCAGTCCAATGACTGGCATCCTTGAAAGAAGGCTGGGAAGAGAAACAGCCATACGAAGATGGAGGCAGAGACTAGGACAATGCAGCTATAAGCGAGGAAAGTGAAAGATTGCAGACAACTACTAGAAACTAGACAGAGGCAAAGAAGGCTTCTCCTCTGGATCCTTCAGAGGGAGCATGGCCCTTCTGACAACTTGATTTTGGACTTCTAGTTTCCAGAACTGTAAGAGAATACATTTCTATTTTTTAAAGCCAATTAGTTTGTGGTGGTTTGTTAACGGCTATCTTAGTAAAGTAATACAAGTACTTTCATGTGCATTAATCATTTCTTCCTGGTATTGCTACCTAATGCATTCCCAGCACTTATCAGAGTTCTTGGAAGCATAATAGGAGTTCAATTAACATATGTTGAATAAACAAGTAAATTGATTATGTGTACAATCTGTTTCAGTAGAAGTATATGGGTATTTTTTTTTAAATCTATTTCAGTTGTTTACTATTTCAAAGGGTCCATGAACCTATTAATCTGTGCATGTGGACTTAATACATAATTTCTATCACATACATGTGCTTCTTATATTAACTGAAGAGTTATACAAATAAACAAAGCTAACAACTGATGAAAATTGCTCCCAAGGGCCGGGCGCGGTGGTTCAAGCCTGTAATCCCAGCACTTTGGGAGGCTGAGACGGGCGGATCACGAGGTCAGGAGATCGAGACCATCTTGGCTAACACGATGAAACCCCGTCTCTACTAAAAAATACAAAAAAAAAAAAACTAGCCGGGCGAGGTGGCGGGTGCCTGTAGTCCCAGCTACTGGGGAGGCTGAGGCAGGAGAATGGCGTAAACCCGGGAGGCGGAGCTTGCAGTGAGCTCAGATCCGGCCACTGCACTCCAGCCTGGGCGGCAGAGCGAGACTCCGTCTCAGAAAAAAAAAAAAAAAAAAAGAAAAGAAAAAAGAAAATTGCTCCCATAAATGTCTGAATAGATTTATACTTGTTAATAGAAAAATATGAAGATTTACAAAAGGAAGCATCTGTCATCTTCTCTATATTCTCTCTGAAATTGTCAAAATTTGGTCAGTCATGCCAGGGGTGCTTTATAGCCACTACCACAGCCAAATAATCAACTGTAGATTCTGGTCTGTGTAATAGTCAATGTAATTGACTTGGAAAGTAGGGCCAAAGAGGATATAATCCATTATCCTTACATATGTCTTGCTGCTGTCAGGATGTAGGAGTTGCCTCAGATTTGTGAAACAGATGGATCTATTTGAATCATAAAATCTTCACGTTTTCCAAATGTTATTCACTATAATAATTCTATTCTGCACAGGACTGATACTGTACTAGTCCCTACAACAACGTTTCTCAAAGTATGCTCCATGGATCACCTGCATCAGAACTGCCTTTTAAAGCTATTAGATTTAAAACAGGCCAGGCACAGTGACTCACACCTGTAATCCCAGCACTTTGGGAGGCCAAGGCGGGCGGATCACGAGGTCAGGAGATTGAGACCATCCTGGCTAACATGGTGAAACCCTGTCTCTACTAAAAATACAAAAAATTAGCTGGGCGTGGTGATGGGCACCTGTAGCCCCAGCTACTCAGGAGGCTGAGGCAGGAGAATGGCGTGAACCTGGAAGGCGGAGCTTGCAGTGAGCGGAGATCGCACCACTGTACTCCAGCCTGGGTGACGGAGTGAGACTCCATCTCAAAAAACAAACAAAAAAAAAAACAGTGTGGTATTGGTACATGAAAAGATAGACAAAGTGGTCACAGAGAGAAAGTTCAGAATTAAACCTCAATCCCCATAGAAATCTAGAATATGATATAAGGGGCAATTCAAATCATGGGCAAAATAATGTGGTGAAATAGATTATTCAATAATTGCTGTTGGGAAAACTGGGTAGCCATCTGCAAAAAAAAAAAAAAAAAAAAAAAATTGGAAACAAATTCTGTATGGATTGAAGTTTTAAATATTTTTTTTAATCTGTAAAGGCATTAGAAGAATCTGTGAGATAACTTTTTTGTGATCTCAGAGTGGGGAAGGCCTTTCTAAGTATTACATAAAACCCAGAAGTCATTCAGTAAAATATTAATGAATTCAATAATAAACATTTTATAAAAAGCTGCCCTGCAGAAGTCATCAAAAGATAAGTGAAAACATAAATGGCAAGCTAGGAAAAATATCTCATATCACAGCCAAAGGCTTAATTTTCCTAATATATAAAGAGCTCCTACAAGCCAATAAAATAAAGATAAAAAGATTCAGTAAAATAGATGTGAGGGTGATCTGGCTGTGACATCTGTCACCCCATTGATTTCCAGGGTTGATTCAAATGATTTGGCTGGCTAGGCGGGTGTCCCCTTCCTCCCTCACCACTCCATGTGCATCTCTCCCAAAGCTGTACACTCGGTCAAAAAGAATGACCATCCCCTATAGAGGAGGAACAGTCTTCGGTCAAGGGTGTACAAGCAGCCGTACTCCCTGCTAGAACTTCCAAACAAGCTCTCAAGAGATTCAGTAAAATATGACTGGGTGCAGTGGCTCACACCTGTAATCCCAGCACTTTGGGAGGCTGAGGCGGGCAGATCACCTGAGGTCAGGAGTTTGAGACCAGCCTGACCAACATGGTGAAACCCTGTTTCTACTAAAAATACAAAATTAGTTGGGTATGGTGGTGCGCACCTGCAATCCCAGCTACTCGGGAGGATCCCAGCTGAGGCAGGAGAATAGATTGAACCCAGGAGGTGGAGGTTGCAGAGAGCCAACATCGTGCCACTGCACTCTAGCCTGGGCAACAAGAGCAAAACTCATCTCAAAAAAGAAAGATTCAGTAAAATAATTGTAAAAGAAAATGGAACAGATCTCACAAAAAGAAAATATTAATTACTCTTAAACATATCAAAGAATGCTCATTTTCCTTTCTCATAACAAAAGAAATGTACATTTAAACAGCAATGAAATACTATTTTTGACTATATTGGCAAAATAAAAAGTTTGATAACGCACTTTGTTGGCTGTGTCGGCTTAAGCTTGTGGGAAAGTGGCACTCATGTTTGTAGGAGTGTAAATTGATGTAACTTCTGTGAAGGGCAATTTGGCAATATCTATCAAAGTTACAGAATCACTTGTCAGTTAGCCCAGCAATTCCACTTCTAATAATTTATCCAGATACACTCACTAGTTTGTGAAATTACATATATACATGGTTACTCATTGTCACTTTTATAGTTGGAATAGATTAGAAAGAACCTACATGCTCATCAGCAGTGGACTGTCAAATGAATTATGTATACGCCTACAGTAGTATATTATGTGTTATCAACAAAAGGAGGAAAATGTATATGCTGGTATGGCTTTATCTCAAAGAAACATTGTTAAGTAGAGGGAAAAAGTAAGACTGAGAATGGTGTGTAAGGTATGTTACCATGTGAATGAAAAGAGAAATGCAGTTTTTGCTTAGTATGCATAAAATATTTCTGGAAAGGTATACAAGAAAAATGTAAGATTTCGAGACTGCAATCCCTACCCCAGACCTACTGAGGCAGAATTTGTGTAAGCACTGGTTCTGAAGCTTACTAAAGTTTAGGAACCTTAAGGAGAAAAAATTTGAGAAACATTTTTGAGATTTGCTGCCCTAGTTCCAACAGATAGAATTTTATCCTGTTTTCAAACCGAGTCTACCATTCCTAGTACCTTAGTTCTAACAACTAGGCTCCTATCCCTATTACCTCATTTTTGTCTCAGTAAACTACTTAGTTCCATCACACCCAACCTCTTCTTCCAAGTATGTAGGGGTCCCAGAGTCAAGGTATCTGGAAGCAGGATGGACCTAAGCATGCACAAAGCTGGCCAATAGCTTCTTCCTTACCTTTAAGATGGACATCCTGGGAAGGAAAAATAACTCAATGGTCAGTTCCAAGGAGTGAGTTAAATGTAAAATCAAGCCCTATGGTTTGTGTTGATAGCAAAGTACAGAGAAGATAGAGGAGCAGGTTTGGAGGAGGTCAACTAGTGATGTCCCCAGAGGCAACAGAATTGAAGAATGCTTTAAAGGAGAGTCAGTAAGCAAGCCACTGGTTGGGGAAAATTCCAGACCCCTGGTTCTTCCTTCTCTTTCCAAGCACCATTGCCATCACCAATACCCAGACCTGAACTGAATCACGTGGCTGGGCCCTTGCTACGCAGTCTCAGACTTCCCTGAACTGCCTACCATCTTGCCTAAATTTCTGAAGGCCTCCTATTCCCACCAATCATGAGGTACATGCATGTACCTCCAATAACCAGCACTCTGTGGCCATATTTTTAGGATACCTTTGTAGGACTGGATTCACTGCTAGCAGCTGTAGCTTTATCACTTCTCCAGTGAGTCTTACCCCCATTGATTTGTTCTGGCTTCTAGATCCCAACTTCCCAGGTCAACACTGTTAACCAAAGGGATCCACACCCTATGGGGCCTCATAAGCTGGTTGCTATTTGAAATTTGTACATTAAGTTAGATAGCAGTTCCTGCCTAGAGTGACTTGTCTGTGAAAACAGCTAACCTGAAACCACATAAAAAGTGGATCACCACATTGTTGCAAATTTAATTCAGAGTGATGAACACCAATGGTACAAATATTTGGACAGTATCAGGCCAACACAAGTACAGGCTCTGTTATCAGATGTCAGAAAAAGAGGGCAGGTAGGTTAATGGATAACAACTGTCAGAGGTTAGGACAGATCAAGGACATGTCAGGTTAAGCAATCAGAGTCCTGTGATATATAAATCTGATTCTGAGGCAAAGTCTGCCTCAGAATCTGAAGCTTACTAAAGTTCAATAACCTTAGGGAGAAAAAATATGAGAAACATTTTTGAGATTTGCTGCTGTAGTTCCAACAGATAGAATTTTATCCTGTTTTCAAACCCAGTCTACCATTCTTAGTACTTTAGTTCTAATAACTAGGCTCCTATTCCTATTACCTCATATCACATGTTACCAAGGCAGCATATGATCGGAATTGAACTATGCTCAAAACTTCTCACTCAACTAAATAATTATAGGTGGCCAAAGAGGGAGCAAGGGAGTGGCAGAAGGTTCTAAACCTAATAGTAGGTACATATGCAGCTTGGTGTAGTGAAGAAAGCACTTGACTAGGTGCTGTAGACCTGAGTATGGTCCTAAAGTCCTCTCTGTGTCCCTTATTCCAGAAAACTCCATTCTGATCCCAAACCTTGCCCAGTGGGGTCTCCTTGCTTTCAATTTAGCAAGCAGAAGTTTGTTCTACATCAATCCTTCACTGCACTTTGATGGCCTAGAGTAGGTATTTGGCCCCTTTAGATCTGTTTGGTAAGGGAGCATTCCCAGGATTATTGACAAGCCATCACCATTAGTGATCCTGGCAACACTTCCATTCCCGAGAGCAAATAGCATGTGTCCTTAGCAGCTGAGGCCCCTATCTGAGGTGTTTAATTTCCAAAGGGAATCATGGTGCATGTTGGGCCTATAGAAACTGCTAGCTAAGAAAAGAGAACCAGTTCTCTATATATGAAATGTCCTGGTCTTATAACTACAATGAGACACTTTTAACCAGTTTCTCTTTTTAATAATGAAACAGAAATTTATTTTAAAAGAGGAACAAACAGCACGCTGGCTTTTGAGGACTTTACTTTTCCCCAATTCTGAAGGTCCTCTATTCAATCGGTGTATTGAAAACTGTGTTTTACTTTTTTTGGGGAAGTGGCCCCTGCCATGGTTGTCCCTAAAATGTCAGCAATGTGGGTAAATGCTAGCAAAGTAGCTGTCTTCTGCTTTAGATAAAATTCTACCTGATCTTTTTTCTCCTTTCTCCCCAACACAAGTCAGCAGTTAGCATAAGAAAAAAAGAATCCAGAATTTTCTAAACATTTGACACATTAAAAGTCTCAAAACTCATTTGCTATTGAAATGTTGAGGTTTTTCTACAATTTCTTAACACACCTCCCTCCTGACCAGTCATCTTAAAAAGTAACTTTCAGCCAGGTGCAGTGGCACATGCCTGTAATCCTAGCACTTTGGGAGGCTGAGGTAGGTGGATCACCTGACGTCAGGAGTTTGAGACCACTCTAACCAACATGGTGAAACCCTGTCTCTACTAAAAAAACACACACAAAAATTAGCTGGGCATGGTGGCAGGTGCCTGTAATCCCAGCTACTTGGGAGGTTGAGTTGGGAGAACCGCTGGAACCTGGGCAGCGGAGGTTGCAGTGAGCCGAGATCACGCCACTGCACTCCAGCCTGGGTGACAAAGCGATACTCTATCTCAACAACAACAACAACAAAAAGTAACTTTCATTATTTAACTTCCTGCCTTAGAAATCTTTACATGTCAGGTGTGGTAGCACATGCCTGTAGTCCCAGTTACTTGGGAGGCTGAGGCAGGAAAAATCACTTGAACCCAGGAGTTCGAGGCTGTAGTGTGCAATGATCATGCCTGTGAATAGCCACTGCATGCTAGCCTGGACAACTTAGTGACATTCTGTCTCTAAGAAAATAAAAATAAATTAAACCTCATTGCCATTTTAAAAAAAAATCTTTAAGAGTGCTCATGTCTTCAGGGTAAAGTCAGATTCCTTACCCTGGCATTCAAAGCCCTTCACCGTTAGAGCTTATTTCCTACTAGTCTCCTAAAGGAACTCATAGTTCAAGCCAGAGAGATCTGATCACTGCTTTTACAAAATATCTTACATGTTTCCTGATCCTCATCCCTGCTTCTGTCATTTTTCCTTCCTTTCCACTTGCCCAACAGTTACAATTCTTTACATATCTAGCTCAAGTCCTTCCTCCCTCATAATGGAAGATTACAGAGCCAGTAAGCTCTTCCTCCCTGCTATATTTGCATCACGTATTTGCTATCTGCTCCTATCATTTGGCATGTTGTCTTATGACAGGCTTTGTGTGTATTTTTAACTTGTTTTCTACTCTGCTCATGTACATATTTACCTTTTCAACTTTGATGTTTAACTCTGAGGTCAAGGATCATATCTACCATTGTGTTACACATCATGGACTCACAATACTTACTAATTTCAACTGATTGACAGCTAAAAGAGGAGGCCGGGTGCAGTGACTCATGCCTGTAATCCCAACACCTTGGGAGGCAGAGGCAGGTGGATTGCTTGAGCCCAGAAGTTCGAGACCAGCCTGGACAATATAGCAAAACCCCATCTCTACAAAAAATACAAAAATTAGCTGGGCATGGTGGTGCACACCTGTAGTCCCAGCTACTCAGGAGGCTGAGGCAGCAGAATCGCTTGAACCTGGGAGGCAGAGGTTGCAGTGAGCCGAGATTACTCCAGGGCACTCCAACCTGGGCAACAAAGCAAGACCCTGTCTCAAAAAAATTTTTTTTTAAATTAAAGGGGAAAATTTTTTGTTTCATCTTTTCTTATAACCTTCCCTACTTGCTTTGTATCGTGAACCATTCCAGTTGGAAAAGCCAACATTGTTCTTTCTGGTTGGAACTTGTGTGGAATTCCAGGTTTTTGCACAGAAAGGGGAACACTCCAGGAGAGAGAGGGAAGCTCTTGTAATACTAGGATGGCTATCTCCATGACTTCCACCTTTCATCTGTAGATGTCCTCTCCCTTCATGAGCACACTGGTGTCTCTTAAACACTCTGGCTCAAGGTAAACAAACACAAAATGCCTTCCCTTGGATGACCTTCCCACAAAACAGACAGGCTTTATTGGACCCTAAGGGATGCCAAAAGAGAAACAAATGCAAAGAAAAACAAAATAAAGACAGACTCCTCTAATATAAATTTTGAGTCCTTCTAACATGAACTCAATCCCAAGGTTCTCATGACTTGTCCTATTTTACAAGGCATCTACAGTGTCTATAGTCTATCCTCAAATAACAACAGCAAAAATTGTAGGCATACTCAGGGTCTTGTTTCCTATTCTCCAAATTGTGTCAGACTGAAGTGTGACATTTTACGACCCACTATTCCCTTTTTGGCCATATGTCCTATACTCTCTGTTTGCCCAATGTGGCTCATCTATAAAACAAGGATAGGTATAAAGCTGATGTGAGGATTGAATGAGGTAATCTAAGTATAGCAGTTAGCACTCAGAAAGCATTCAGTAAATACTATTCATTACTATTTCACAAGCAAGACTGACAAAACTGACCTGCAGGTGAGAAAAGAGTGCATTTGACCAGGTATGGTGGCTCACGCCTGTAATCCCAGCACTTTGGGAGGCCAAGGCGGGTGGATCACAAGGTCAAGAGATTGAGAGCATCCTGGCCAACATGGTGAAACCCTGTCTCTACCAAAAATAAAAAAATTAGCTGGGCATGGTGGTGCACACGTGTAGACCCAGCTACTCGGGAGGCTGAGGCAGGAGAATGGCTTGAACCTGGGAGGCAGAGGTTGCAGTGAGCTGAGATCACGCCACTGCACTCCAGCCTTGCCACAGAGCGAGACTCGGTCTCAAAAAAAAAAAAAAAAAAAAAAAAAGGGTTAAAAGGCTTAGGGAGAGGGAGGGAGAGAAGAGAGATACACATTTCAATTTTAACCCTACTATCCATACCACTCATCTAGGGCACCTCTACCTCTCTTTCTAGTTTCTTCTTTTAAAAACATGCCTCTCATGCACAATGACTATTTTCAAGAGCACAGCTCCACTCCTTCAGTCCCAAAGAACACTTATGTCTTAATGTAGTGCAGCAATTGTTACACTCAACATGGTAACAAGAGTCCATTTTTCTAATGGCTCATTTCTACCAGTCCAACAGTCTCAATATTTCTTCTCACTGTGATATAATCATGCTAATTGTCCCAACTACAACTGTTCCACTCCTCTGTCCTTAATTCAAGATGGAAGATCACAAGCATCTCTTCACTTTCTTCCCGGAATGCTTGCAGAACTCATAAAATTGTTCAAACAGATCACCTCATGACCTTGATAAAATCCTTTTCCCTATCTGTACCTCAGTTTCTTCATTTCTAGGTAAATGTATCTGACAAGATGATCTTTAAGGTCCCTTCCAACTCTCACTTTCTCTGTTGAGAGCTTTGAATGTTGGATTATGGAGTTTACTTAAACTCATAGTCAATAGGGAACCACAGAAAGAAGTTGAACAAGAAAAGTATGTGATTGAAATTATTAACAATGATGTTTAGAAAGAATAGGAAGCACAGGGGAGACAATTAATGAAGCTTCAACAGGAGAGATGGGTGATATAATGGGAAAGCAAAAACTTCTCAGGCTTGGCAATCGATTGGATGTAGGCAACAAGGGAGGCTGGGAGTCAAAGGATTGGTGATTGGGGTGTTACAGAAACAGAGAAGTAGAAAGAAGGCATGTTTTGAGGGTAACAAAATGAGTTCTGTTTTGGACATACTCTATACCTCAACAATTCCACTTCAAGGCATAAACCCCAAGGAAATTCTTGGACCTGTACAACAAGATATGTACGGAAGAAGGTTTATTGTAACATTATTCACAATAGCAATAACCAGGCCAGGCGTGGTGGCTCACACCTGTAATCCCAGCACTTTGGGAGGCTGAGGCAGGAGGATTGCTTGAGCCCAGGAGTTGAAGACCAGTGTGGTCAACATGGTGAAAACCTGTCTGTACCCAAAATATAAAAGTTAGCCAGGCATGGTGGTGTGCGCCTGTAATCCCAGCTACTAAGGAGGCTTAGGCAGGAGAATCGCTTGAACCCAGGAGGTGGAGGTTGCAGTGAGCTGAGATTGCACCACTGCACTCCAGCCTGGGCAACAGAGCAAGACTGTCTCAAAAAACAAACAAACAAACAAAAACAATAGCAATAACCAATAATGGGAAATAATTCACATTGCCCATGAACAGGAAAGTAGATAATAAACTGTGGTATAATCATGCCATACAATAGTATACAGTAGCCAAAACAGGTGAACTACCATACAGCAATATGGATATCTGCAATATAACAGAAACTAAAAAGTTTCTTAAATACAGAATGGCATCCTTTTTATAAAGTTGGAAATAGCCAACATTAAGAAGATATATATGTGTATATATATATAATTTTAAGGAATATATGTTGATATGATAACACAGTATTTAAAAACCAAAGGAATGATGAACACAGGATTTAAGATAATGCTTTTTTTTTTTTTTTTTTTAATGTGGAGAGACACTGGGATGCAATGAGGGAGCCATATAGTTAGATACAGATTACTGTCAAGGACCTAGTTTTCATCTTGGATTTTCAAGTGTTTATTACATTACTTAAAAGTAACTGACCAAATAAACACATAAATGATCAGGAGAACAAAATGTATTAGATATAAATCATTGCTCTAAAAACGGATCCTAAAGAACATTACAGGAATTTTAAAAATACAACAGAAGAAGATAAAAGCAAATTGGTATAGGAATAAATTAAAGAGAAAGTAAAAACATCTCACAAATGAGTGCTACATTAGCAACAACCAAAAACGGGAGGAAAGTGTGATAGAAAGCAGATTAAGACATGAGGGAAAGGCTAGATAGACAGAATGAAACAAAGAATATATATAAATGATAGAGAAAGCATACAAAGGAGCTTCAACTCCTTAAAAAAAAGAAAACTCCTTAAAAAAGAATCAAGATTTTAACTAGAAAATTGCCATCAGCAAAAAGATCACATATTCCATAGCCATGTAATTTTTAACCAATGACATACAAGCAGAAATGTATGTCGCTTCAGAGATGTTTCCTTAATAAAGGGGTAGGCCCCTTTATTTTTCCTTCATCTTGCTGCCTGTAGCACGGACATGATGGCTGGTACTCAAGCAGCCTTCTGAACGACGAAGACAAGGACCATTCTGTAAGAAATGGTGGAGCAGTGAACTGAAAGGGCTGTAGGTCTGTGATGAGTTCATGGAAGCATCAGGCCAGTTCTGGATTTCTGCTATGTGAGAGAGTAATAAACTTCCAACCTGTTAAACTCTGTGTGTATGTGTTGGAAGGCTCCTTATAATCAGCCAAATTAAACACAATAATTATGACAGTGGCTGTCATTTAGATCATATATACATACATATAATCTAAATATACATATCTATATATATATTTAAGGGATAGACCTTCTCAAATTTGGGAGGAAAATTAAATGACGAAACTCAGCCAAAAAAAGTCAAATCAAAATAATACAGAAACAGGGACTACAGAAGTCATTAGAGAAGTATTCATAAAGAAAATTTAATTTACTTAAATATGTAACTAAGATTAAATAACTCAGAATTATGATTACAGATGAAAGGTGATGAAACTGAGAGTATGGTACAATGGTGAATATGCTGATTTTCTCATCTTGCATGACATTGGGTCAATAAATAGAGTTGAAAATTGAATTTTAAATGTTTTTTAAAATAATTCCTAGTGTTTTTTATAATTTTTTTTGAAAATATCTTAGAACTTCCATAGTGAAGAAGCATTTTCTAAAGTTCAGTAATTCTTACAGCTTCACTTCAATTTTCTTTGACTTTCTTAAATGCAAGTATAACCAAAGTTATTATACCTTATTTTGAAATAGTATATAGAGTAAGATTCTCATTTTTGTCTGCCAATCTGTCTCTGTCATTCTACATATATTTACCTACTTACCTCCTCATCTTTCTGACTATATCTTAGAAGCACATAGAATGTTTTGACAGATCTTCAACAAACATCATTTTGTGTGGGTCTGAATGGTGGAATTTATTTTTCTGTTTCCATGTTTTAATAAGGATCATTTATTATTTTGATAAAATAGATCAACTCTGTAAAACCAATTTTTTTAAACAAAGGAATTCTCCCACTTTCTTCTGGAAAAGTTTTATAACTATGCACAAATGAAAATGAATACCTGCTCCCATAACCAGGCACTAACAGAAATTATGTCCCAATATTTTGATTTTGCTATAATTATGAACAGAGGCAGTAACTGTACAATAGCAACTTTGGAATAAGAAGTCAATATCACCACCTCTTGTCGTACACCTTCCTGAAGGCAATACTTCACAACTATACTCTAATTTTATTTTTGTCAAAGGAAATATTTAACCTCACAAGCAAATGTGTTTAAAAATAAAGTAGGTAGGGCATGTTTTATCCTCATTTCATAGATGGGCAAACGGCATCCAAGGTAACAGACCAAAATAATGGCAGAGCAGGGACTAAAACTAAAATATTCTAATTTCCAGACCAGATGTTCCCAGAGAAAGGCAGTTATTGTTATTTTCCCCTTGTTGAATATGACCGTTTTTCATGGCAATAAGATAACCTACACATACCCAACAGAGTCATTGGTTCATAGAATTTTAGACTTGCAAAGGACCTTAGGGATTGTCTTAGGTAGGAATTCTTCAGGGGGGCCTCCGCAGCCTCCTCTCAAGCTGGAGTGAAGTTGACATGCCTCCAGGCTCCCACTGCAATAGCCAGAGATTTTTTTGTTCTTGCTTGATTTACATACTAATATTCCACATAAGATTTCATTTGAAAAAGTGGCATGACTTCTACAAAGAGATTTAAAACCGCTGATAGCCTAATCTTACAGAAATAGAGAGGTGATTTAATATAATCATTGCAAAGAGAGGAAGTTTTAGGATGTACCAACCAATTCACAGGAGAATAAGCAATCTTGAACCAAGCTTTATTTTGAGACTGTGTGATATCATTCCATTTAGGAGCAGCTGCTTTTCTGAATTCACACTTCTCTTTTTTCTAAACCACTAGCTAACTTACCCAAGTGTACAGACTGTACAAATCTTATGTGGTCAAGAAATTGTAGATTTCATGCACGAACAGGAATGGAAGAAAATTTTCAAATGTCTTGCCTTATAATGTTTCATGTTCTAACTTTGAAAACTGTCTAACCAGGAGCATCTGTCTACAGTTAAAAATGCAGATTCATTTTTAAGGTAGCAGGAGTGTTTTTTATTAGATATAAATATCACTATGCTTCTGAGATTGATGAAGTCAGTTAAATGCAAGTTGTGGGCAATATAATTTACGTGTATTAAATGCTTTACAAATTATAATCATTAAAGTAGAATTTGCTACATTAAGAAGGGCACACACTTTACAATGAGATATGCCCAGTCTTAACACTTAGTAGCTGGGAAACCTCAAGTGAACCTACTTAGCCCACTGGTACTCAGTCTTGTCATCTGTGAAATGGAACTATTGTGAAGATTAGGGTGTAATATCAAATACTAAGTGCCTACTTCTCTCTCAAATATACCTGTAGATTAATTTGTACTTCTTAAAAATAGAGAGAAGTACTTATAACCATAGTAAATATGAAAGGAAATTTTTTTTTGAGACAGGGTCTTACTCTTTTGCCCAGGCTGGAGTGTAGTGGTGCAGTCACAGCTCACGCAGCCTCTACCTCCTGGCCTCAAGTGATCCTCCCACCTCAGCCCCCAAATAGCTGGGACCACAAGCACATGCCACCACATCCAGCTAATTTTATTTTTTATTTTTATTTTTTTTTTAGTAGAGACAAGGTCTTACTATGTTGCCCAGGCTGGTCTCAAACTCCTGGCCTCAAGTGATCCTCCTGCCTCAGTCCCCCAAACTGCTGGGATTACAAGTGTGAGCCACCATGCCTGACTCTGTAGGAAACCGTAAATGAAAGGATTGAGGGTCTAGTAGGGCACACACAGCATCCATGGAGAAGAATGGAGGGAGGAAACAAAGAATTGCGGTGGTTATATCAGGAAATACACTTGGCTGCATGTAATGCAGAAATACTAATAATAGTGGCTGAAATAAGAAGACGTTTATTTTTCTCGTAAATAAGGAGTCCAAACCCAGTTGCTCCTGGACTAGTCTGGCACTACAATGCCTCAGGGAAGGCCGCGCTCAACTATCTTTACCATACACTTGTGGATTCATTGTTGCAAGATGGCAGAGGGAACATTTCAGGTAGATAGAGGTAAAGAGTAAGGGGTAAAATTGCCTCCCTTTTTTTTCCTTCTAAGACAGAGTCTTACCGTATCACCCAAGCTGGAGTGCAGTGGTGTGATCTTGGCTCACCGCAGCCTTGAACTCCTTGGGCTCAAATGATCCTCCCACCTCAGCTGCCCAAGTAGTTGGGTATACAGGCATGTGTCACCACGTCTGGCTAATTTTTTAACTTTTTGTAGAGACAGGATCTTGCTATGTTGCCCAGGTTGGTCTTGAACTTGAACTCCTGGGCTCAAAGCAATCCTTCTGCCTTGACCTCCCAAAGGGTTGGGATTACAGGTGTGAGCCACCACACCCAGCCAATTGGCCTCCTTTTAAACAGTTTTCCGAAAAGCCTCAGCCAACGATTTCCACGTACAACTCAATAGCCAGAACTGGACCATCTTGATGTTTTCCAGTTGGGTATTTGATGATACGGTTTGGCTCTGTGTCCCCACCCAAATCTCATCTTGAATTGTAATCCCTACATGTCCAGGGAAGGACCTGGTGAGAGGTGATTGGATCATGGGAGCAGTTTCTTCCATGCTGTTCTAGTGAGAATGAGGGAGTTCTCACAAGATCTGGTTGTTTCATAAATGACTGGTACTCTCTCTCTCACCTCTCTCTCCTTTCTCTCATAATACGTGCCTTGCTTCCCCTTCACCTCCCACCATGACTGTAAGTTTCCTGAGGCCTCCCCAGCCATGCAGAA
The DNA here is from genome assembly GCF_001698545.2 of Rhinopithecus bieti. Taxonomy (NCBI): domain Eukaryota; kingdom Metazoa; phylum Chordata; class Mammalia; order Primates; family Cercopithecidae; genus Rhinopithecus; species Rhinopithecus bieti. The sequence continues at coordinate 483,551 of NW_016804504.1, forward strand.
CTGTAAGTCAATTAAACTTGTTTGGTTTACAAATTACCCAGTCTCAGATAGCATCTTTATATTGCTGTGTGAGAATGGACTAATACACATGGCTACCTTAAACAAAATCAAGATCATATCAGTAAGGAGGGAGGTAAGGATGAGTACTGGCTAATGACCCAGTATCTACCACAGAGATGGACCAGACTTCACTAAGAAATATGATTCTGAACATCTGCAAGACAAATATTTACCAGGGATAATTATTATTACTACAAGAAACCTTTGGCATAAAACTTCCTACACGTAGTGTGTGGCACACAAGTGATCTCCAATTATCTTCTCTAAGCTCTATGGCTATGTTTGCTTAAGTTCCACTTTTTATTATTTACTAAAGTCCACCTGTAATATCAACCCCAGGGCTTGGTTTGAATAAATATGGAAGCATCCATTTATTTTAAATAATTTTCTGTTTTATTCATTCCACATAAGATGTAAGAATACTTGTAAATAAATAACACTAAATGATAAAATAAATAGCTAAAGAGGTCAAGTTGGAAGAGAAGAGAAAGAAAATAAAATCCAAGGGGCATGATAGTCATACAAGGACACACAAAGCCCTAGGATTATTGGAGGGTTCCACAGGTATGGAAATCCCTTACCATGTGAACTCTAGCAATCTAAATATTTATATAAAGTCTGGTTTAAATGTTTATGAAAATTCACTATCCAAATAAAAAATTGGCTAGGCACAGTGGCTCATGTCTGTAATCCCAGCACTTTGGGAGGCCAAGGTGGGAAGATCACTTTGAGCCCAGAAGTTTGAGACCAACCTGGGCAACATGGCAAGACCCCATCTCTACAAAATTTAAAATAATTAGCTGAGCATATTAATTATTGGTGGGTGGCAAGTGCATATAGTCTCAGCTATTCAGGAGGCTGAGGTGGGAAGATTGAGTCTGGGAGATTGAGACTGGCCTGGGCAACATAGCAAGACCCTGTCTCTACAAACAAACAAACAAAAAAACCTAAAAAATTATCTGGGCATTGTGGCACGCACCTGTGGTCCCAGCTACTCAGGAGGCTGACATGGGATGATTGCTTAAGGCCAGGAGGTTGAGGCTGCAGTGAGCCATTATCATGCCACTGCACTCCAGCCTGGGTAACAGAGCAAGACACTGTCTCAAAAAAAAAAAAAAAAAAAGATTATAATGAATACACAAATGTGCACCAAGTAAAGTTTTATGGTCAGATGAGTGCTAAGGGTTCTTGTGGGCATCCCTCACATTGGTGTTTAGAGGTACCCCAGAGCAGAAAGTAAGAGGTACAGGTACACAGGCTCAATGCAAGGTCACCCTGCACGGAATTGTAGAAGCTGTGGAACTGGACTCTGTGGCAGTGGCTGGAGGAGGTAAAGATGTGAAGTGGTGCTCAAGAGGCCATCAATTCAACACCCAGCCCTACTGAATGAGACTTTCTTGGGTTGAAGGCTGGGGATATACATTGTTAACAGGTTTCCAGGTAATTTTTATGAACACTGACATTTCCAGAACCACAGCTCTAGATCGGGGTTTCTCAAATGGTGGTTCACAGACCTGCCATGTCACAGTCCCTTTAGGTGTTTTAAAAAATAAGGGACCGGTGTTTTAAAAAATAAGGAAGGTTGAGGCTGCAGTTAGCCAAGATTGTGTCACTGCACTCTGGCTTGGACAACAGAGCAAGACCCTGTCTCAAACAAATAAAAATAAGGAGTGGGGCTGGGCGCAGTGGCTCACGTCTGTAATCCCAGCACTTTGAGAGGTTGAAGTGGGTAGATTATTTGAACCAAGATTGTGTCACTGCACTCTGGCTTGAACAACAGAGCAAGACCCTGTGTCAAAAAAATAAAAATAAAAATCAGGAGTAGGGCCGGGTACAGTGGCTCACATCTGTAATCCTAGCACTTTGAGAGGCTGAAGTGGGCAGATTACTTGAGGTCAGGAGTTTGAGATCAGCCTGATCAACACGGTGAAACCCATCTCTACTAAAAATACAAAAATTAGCTGGGTGTGGTGGTACGCACCTGTAGTCCCAGCTAATTGGGGGGTGGGGGGCCTGAGGCAGGAGAATCACTTGAAACCTGGGAGGTGGAGGTTGCAGTGAGCCAAGATCATGCCACTACATCCCAGCCTGGGTGACAGAGTGAGACTCTGACACAAAATAATAATAATAATAATAATAATGAGTGGACCACAGATAATTCAAAATCATATTTTCTGTTAAAAACTTAGCGGATATTTGTCACAGACCTCAGGGGCAGGTCCAAATACTTTAAGAATGAGCCAGGTAGACCTAGTGACTTGGTTCTAACAAAAAGAATGCAGAAAAGATGATGGGATGTTACTTCTGAGATTAGATTACAAAGAGACTGGCTCTGTCTCGCTCACCCTGGCTTGTTCACTCTTGTTTGCTGACTCTGGGGAAAGCATGCTGCCATGTTTGTGCCGCCTACCGAGAGCCCCACATGGCAAGGAACTGAAGGAGGCCTCTGGCCAACAGCCATTGAGAACTGAGGCCCTCAGGCCAACAACCCACAAGGAACCAAATCCTGCCACTAATGCGTGCGTTTTTGGAAGCAGATGAGTCAACAGCACTGAATGACACCTTGATTAAAGCCTTATAAGAGACTCAGTTAAGCTGCAACTAAATTCCTGCTCCACAGAAACTATAAGATAATAAATGCGGTTTTAGGTTGCTAATTTTGGGGGGTAAATTTGTTATCTAGCAAAGGATAATACAAAAGGCTTCGTGAAAATTTTTTACTAGTTTTAAACGTGTTGGCACATCAAAGAATGTCTTGGTCATAGGAGATTTTCATTTATGTAGAAAAACTTATTCCTTGATATTGTCAGTAAATAAAAACGTCAGTGTGCAATAAAAAGTTTGACAAGTTTGAACCTAGCCAGAGAGCAAATGTACATCCCCAACACATAATAGGTGCTTACTAACTATAAGCAGAACTGAGTTGATAGACCAGAGGGAACAAAGAACCTGGAAAGATAGAAAAAGAGATTCCAGTGGATCCAGTAGGCCAGAGGTTCTCAACCTCAGCATGAATCAGAATCACCCACAGGGAAAGGCTTGGTTTAACCACTGATTACTGGGGCCCATCTTCAGAGTTTCTGATTCAGTAGGTCTGAGGTGACAACAAAGAATTTTCATTTCTGAGAAGTTTCCAGGTGATGTCAAAGCTGCTGGTCCAAAGAGCACACTTTGAAAACCACTGCACTAAGCAATAGTTTTCTGCTGGGGGATGACATGAGAATAGTGTATACAGACCATTCATAATGCATCAGAGGACAGCAAGGCTGAAGGGAGACAGACTTGGGGCAGTTTTGAGTCTCTTGCTCAGGTAGTCAGGTGGTGGTACTGGGGAGCAAAGAACTTCACGGCCAAGGAAAATTAAACAGGAAATATTGAAAGGGCTTCACCAGTTCCCCAAATATTGCAGTTTAGGACAGGCGCAATGGCTCATGCCTATAATCCCAGCACTTTGGGAGGCTGGGGCAGGCAGATCTCTTGAGCTCAGGAGTTCAAGACCAGCCTGGGCAATATAGCAAAACCCTGTTTATACAAAAAAAATACAAAAATTAGCCACATGCTAATTAGTCCCAGCTACTTGGGCAGCTGAGATGGGGGGATTGCTTGAGCTTGGGAGGCGGAGGTTGCAGTGAGCTGAGATCATGGCACTGCACTCCAGCCTGGGTGACAGAGTGAGACCCTGTCTCAAAAAAAAATTATTTTTAATTGCAGTTTAAATAATCACTCCAGTTACAGAGGGAGGAAATAAAATCACTGTCAGTCCTAATGAAACAGCCACACAGCCAGGTTTGCCAGACAAACCTGGAGATGAAGTACCATTCAGCATAGCTTTTACAAGTCAGGTGCTCTAAGCTCTATTTACTGCTATAATTAATTATACCGGTTCTGTTTACCTGATAGGATTGTCTTTGGGCTTTCAGATGGTCCTGGCTTCCTCTAGGATCATCAGCTGGAGCACCTGAAAACCATTCAAGCTCTTTAGATTTGTGCCTGATCTGATTTACAGATCAGAACACAGTGCAATTTTCTCTACTGGCATCCATCGATTCTGTGTCCAAGTTGAAAATCATTCAAGTAGTCAAAAGAGTACATGATTGTATTTATTCATGGGCTGTTTTGAAATGCACTTTTCCTTGATGTTCCAGAGACAGTGGTGTTAATAGAGTGCTTTCCAAAACACACAGCCCATGGGGGTAACCATTTCCAGGTTTATGGCATCTATTAGCAGATGTCCTGAGCTATGGGTGGGGGTGATGAGGCAGTAAGTGGAGAAGGCCTTCTTTTCATCTGCACCTTGGCATGCTTCCCTGAAGACTTGGTTACTTTTGCATTTTCTTATAATTTTTGGCAAATTGTTCAAGCATTCAAATGTGGCTAGCATAATGCCTAAGTAACAATTTGAGAAGCCAGCTTATTTTTGCTATTTGGGACTACAGCTGCCTTCCAGCAATTTCTAATACCAAGACAATGCCTCTATGACTGGCAGCATTAAAGCACTGTCCAAATATACTCATGGTTGATTTATAGGGAAGAGAGGAGGCAGAGCATCTCCAGGGTTACAAGGATGAAAATTTACACCCAAAGAACTTCCAGTCTAGCTTGGAGGCGAGGATGAGAGCGGGGTAGGGAAGCAGGGTGGACATTTGTGAACAACTGAACAAGCAGGCTGGTGTAACATTTCAGGGCCAAAATAAAGCATCCCAAGTTGAAAAGCACACATTTTAAATCTTTTTTAAAATGTAATTAGCATAATTGAGCTAATTTCCAGGATTATCAATAGTTGTTTCCGTAACAGAAATGAATAGAGTCTCCTGGATCTGAAAAGTGAACAAAAACAGAGGGAATCTTTTTCTGCCTATTTACTTAGTTACTAAAATTATTTCTTGAGTAAACATTGCAATAAGCAAGTGCCCTGGTTTCCCCGTCTCTTCTCTGTGGGCCTCCTTGGCATGGAGCTAAACATCTACATGCTCATGGACTATAAGCAAAGAGTTTATGGATAGATACAGAAATTACCATATTTTGTTTTGTTTTGACTTTATATTTTAAAATAAAAACTCTACTTAAAGGTGCTAACAGGTATATATTCAACCTGAACTAAAGCAAATACGTGTTTTTTGGTTTATGTTTGTTTTTTGAGACAAGGTCTCACTCTGTCACCCAGGCTGGAGTGCAGTGGCACAATCTCGGCTCACTGCAATCTCCGTCTCCCGGTTTCAAGTGATTCTTGTGCCTCAGCCTCCGAGTAGCTGGGATTACAGGCACATACCACCATGCCCAGCTAAATTTTTTTGTATTTTTAGTGGAGATGGGGTTTTACCATGTTGGCCAGACTGGTCTCGAACTCCTGACCTCAAGGAATCCACCTGCCTTGGTCTCCCAAAGTGCTAGGATTACAAGCATGAGCCACCGTGCCTGGCAAATATGTGTTTTTTAATTAAAGTATAAAACCCTTTTAGACCAAGATAATAGGGGTACTTACTGGCAGAATTGCCATATAGTAAAACAGGTTTCCCACCACATTATGAGGCCAGGCTAACGTTAATGTGTCTCCATTCTATCTGCAAGGTTCAGGGTAAACCTGCTCCAGATGTCTGTATTTAGTTTCTCTGGGGTCAACCTCCTCTGCAAGATTAAAAGCTTACAAAATGACCAAAAGCTATCAAAAGCGTAGATATACCCAGGTCTTTTAAATACTTGTTTTTTCCATTTTCTCATACTCATCAGATTTTTGCTTATGGCAACCCAGACCCACAACTTCATTTACTCTAGTCAGGTTGTTTACATCCACTTTGAAGGTCTTTTCAGTTAACCTTTTTCCTGACCCACCCCACAATTTCCTCTAGTTTGTTATTTGACAACTATCCTAATATTTTACCTAAGTCATTTGCTTCCTTCCTATTGCAAGCTTTTTTTTACTGCTACCACCACCCTCTTTCAGAGAGCTCACGTCTGTCTTCCTGAGCAAGGATCCAAGGTTTTCTTCAATCTAGACTCTGCACTACATGGTCTCAGTTAATAGCTCTTAGTAAAACTCCACTTTTTGAACTGCTGGTTGGGGGATGGAGACAGTATGAATTATAAACTCAGTTATAGAGATTATGTTACACAATTATGTAACATAATTGTGAGCACTTAGAAGAACAGGGTTTAAAGCTAATAAAACATTTCAAGGGAAGGGCCTTCTAGGCCTGTTATAATTAACAGGTAAGCATCATTTCATTTAGTGTGTCACTTTTTTCTGTGAAAAGAGTTCATTCTCTAAAATGGTTTTCTGGCCAGGCATGGTGGCTCAGGTCTGTAATCCCAGCACTTTGGGAGGCCAAGACAGGGGGATCACCTAAGGTCAGGAGTTCAAGACCAGCCTGGCCAACATGGTAAAACCCTGTCTCTACTAAAAATACAAAAATTAGCCAGGTGTGGCGGTGGGCACCTGTAATCCCCCAGCTACTTGGGAGGCTGAAGCAGGAGAATTGCTTGAACCCAGGAGATGGAGGTTGCAGTGAGCTGAGATCACGCCATTGCACTCCAGCCTGGGTGACAAGGGCAATACTCCATCTCAAAAAAAAAAAGTAATAATAATAATAAAATAAGGTGGTTTTCTTATTTTCCTCTGAAGACTTCTCCTTGTAGTCAATTACAGTTATGTACTGCATAATTATGTTTGGGTCAATGACAGTATATGTGACATTGGTCCTATAAGATTATAATGGAGCTGAAAAACTCTTATTGCCTAGTGACACTGTAGACATCAGGACTTAATAGCACAACTCATTACTTACGTGTGAATGGTGATGCCCCTGCAGACCTTCCAATGGAAGAAGTTGTGGAAGACAGGAATACTGATAATGCTGACCTTGCGTAGGCCCAGGCTAATGTGTGTGCATCTTAGTTTTTAACAAAAAAAGCTTAAAAAGGAAAATAAATAAATAAGAACCTTGAAAACAGAAATATAGAATATAAAGGAAAAATATTTTTATGTAGCTGTACAATATGTTTGCATTTTAAGCTAAGTGTTATAACAAAAGAACCAACAAGTTTTTTCATAAGTTTATAAAATAAAAGCTATAGTAAGTTAAGATAAATTTATTATTATTATTATTATTTTATTTTTCAGATGTGGTGTCCCTCTGCCGCCCAGGCTGGAGTGCAGTGGTGCAATCATGACTCACTGCAGCCTCAGCCTCCCCAGGCTCAGGTGATCCTCCACCTCAGTTTTTGTATTTTTAGTAAGAGATAGGGTTTCGCCATGTTGCCCAGGCTGGTCTCAAACTCCTGGGCTCAAGTAATCCACCCACCTGGGCCTCTAAAGTGCTAGGATTACAGGTGTGAGTCACCACGCCCAGCCAAAATTTATTATTAAAGAAATTTTTTTTTTTTTTTTGAGAGACAGAGTCTTACTCTTTCACCCAAGCTGAAGTACACTGGCATGATCATGGCCCACTGCAGCCTCCACCTCTCAGACTCTTGAGTAGCTGGGACTACAGGTATGTGCCACCATGTCTGGCTTTTTGTATTTTTCATAGAGATGGGGTTTCTCCATATTGCCCAGGTTGGTGTCAAACTCCTGGGCTCAAGTGATTCACCCACCTCAGCCTCCCAAAGACTGGGATTACAGACGTGAACCACCATGCCCACCATGAAAAAATAAATTTTTAAAATAAATTTAATATGGCCTAAGTGTACAGTGTTTATAAAGTCAACACTAGTGTACAGTGGTGTCACAGGCCTTCACATTCACTCACGACTCACTCATTGACTCAACCAGAGCAACTTCCAGTCCTGCAAGCTCCATTTATAGTAAGTGCCCTATACTGGTGTGCCATTTTTAATCTTACTGTACCTTTTCTATGTTTAGATATACAAATATTTACGATTGTGTTACAGTTGCCTACCAGTATTTAGTAGGCATGCTGTATAGGTTTGTAGCCTAGAAGCAATAGTCTCTACCATATAACCTACGTGTGTAGGAGGCTGTACCATCTAGGTTTATATAAGTACACTCTATGATGTTCCCAAATGACAAAATAGCCTAACAACAGAATGTATTCTCATCATTATGCAACACATGACTGTATTTAATAAATCTTATTCTCATCACTAGTGCAAAGGCAAAGTCAAAAGATCACTAACTCCAAAATAGTAGATTCTGATTCTAAAAGCTCGAGGCATCCTTTGACTGCCCAAGGCAGAGATGAGGTGTACATTTTAGTTTTTACAAAGAGCACTAAAGGCTTCCCCCTATCCTATCCCTAAAGCAACCTAAAGTAATCATTTTACACTTCACCACTTCTCGTTCTGGGCCTTAGAGTCTAGGACATTACTCAGTATTTGCCCTTTTCTCTCATGGAAAATACCTCTTGTTTAACTCTACTTCATACCTAAAATGCGCTGGCTTCTCAAGTCAATCTTCGTGAAAATTTTCCCAGTGTGAAAATGGCACCAAGAAGTGATTTTCTTTTCTTTATTATTATTATTCTTTTTAATGTGTAGCCACACAGACCCAACAGCAAGAATGGCACCAAGAAGTGTTTTAACAAATGCTGGCAAGGATGTGGCAAAAAGGGAATCCTTGAACACTGTTGATGGGAACGTAAATTAGTACAACCACTATAGAGAACAGCTTTGAGTCTCCTCAAAAAACTAAAAATAGAGCCACCATATGATCCAGCAATCCCACTGCTGGGCATATACCCAAAAGGAAGGAAATCAATACATTAAAAAGATATCTGCATTTCCATGTTTATTGCAGCTCTGTTCTCAATAGCCAAGATTTGGAAGCAACCTGTACTGTTCAGTCATAAAAAAGAAAAAGATTCAGTCATTTGCAACAACATGGATGGAACTGAAGGTCATTATGTTAAGTGAAATAAACCAAGCACAGAGAGACAAATGTTGAATGTTCTCACTTACGTGTGGGATCTAAAAATCAGGATATAGAGAGTAAAAGGATGGTTACCAGAGACTGGGAAGGGTAGTGGAAGAGTGAGGTGGAAGTGAGAATGATTAATGAGTGGAAACAGTTAGAATGAATAAGGCCTAGTATTTAATAGCACAATAGGTGACTATGGTCAATAATAATTTCATTGTACATTTTCAAATAACTACAATAATATAATTGGATTGTTTGTAACACAAAGGATAAATGCTTGAGGGGATGGATACCCTATCTTCCATGATGTGATTATTATGCATTGCATGCCTGTATCAAAACATCTCATGTACCCAATAAATATATATACCTACTATGTCCCCACAAAAATTAAAAAAAAAAAAGTGGTTAAAATTGCCAGATGAAACAGACCCGGGAAAATTACCATTAGTTCCCCAAGTCAGTTTTCCTAGTGACCAGGTATGAATTTGGCAGGTGACGTAACCTGTGTTGACAGACTAGAGCTCTGTACCATAAACATACAAGCTGACCACCATGCACATATTTTAGGCTTAATAATAAAAATATAAATTAATAAAGCTCACCTTTTAGCTCTATGAAAATAGAGTCTGAACATGGGCTGAATGTCAAGAGATGTGAATATAATACTGCCCCATCATTAATTATAATCTGTATTATAGAGCAATTCAATGGAATGGTAGGCTAATGGGACCTTCTACTCAAAATCAGGTGGAGGCGGGGCAGATTAATTTCACCATCTGTTATTTTATCAGTAAAGTTCTACTCTTTAATTTTGAAACCTTTTCAGTTTCGATGAATCCTCTATTGAAATGCAAGTAACTCTTGAAGGGGTTATACCAGTCTTTTATCAGTTGACATTATAAACCCTTTGTATTTCAGCAGAGACAGGTACAAATGCCACACAGGCTGGGGAGAGAAGGAAAAATTGGGGCCAATGAGGGAGGAAGGAGGACACTGAAAAAAAATGTGTTACCTTTACAAAACTGCTTGTTGAGGACCACCTTAATTCTACTTGCAATTACCCCTGCTGACCATATCTGGATCAAGGTTGATGGCTTTCTTGAACACAAGGTCAGTGTATTAGTTCATTTTCACACTGCTATAAAGAACTGCCCGAGACTGGGTAATTTATGAAGGAAAGAGGTTTAATTGACTCACAGTTTAGCGTGACTGGGGAGGCCTCAGGAGATTTACAATCATGGAGAAAGGCGAAGGGGAAGCAAGGCACCTTCCTCACAAGGCGTCAGGAAGAAGTGCTGAGTGAAGCAGGAAGAACCCCTTATAAAACCATCAGATCTCCTGAGAACTCACTCACTATCACGAGAACAGCACGAGGGAAACGGCCCCATGATTCAATTACCTCCACCTGGTTTCTTCCTTGCCATGTAGGGATTATGGGGTTATAACTCAAGATGAGATTTAGGTGGGGACACAAAGCCTAACCACATCAGTCAGGCTTCTTGGATAACAAACAATAGCAACCTTGCCACTTGCTGGCCTTGAATCCAAGGCATGTCCCTCTTCCTTATATCAGTAAATAAATCCATATTTGCTTAACTTTCTAAAAGTGCTCAGCTGTCTAGCTGTAATTTTCACCTGGGACACTCATCTTCACAGAAAATTGCAACACATGACCCTTTTTTGCTTTTCTCTTTTCAGTAATATCAAGACTATCCTGCAATGCCAGAAGGCTGGAGATCTGCATTTGAAAATAATGAAGGATAGGGAAGACCTATTTGAAATTTTCTTCTTGGCAGTTCAAAATTTCTAGTCCAACCACTAATTGAATTCACAGACAAAATGAACCCTAAATAACAGAATTGCTGGTACAAAGGAAAGAAGTTATGAATACAAACTGTGGCCTCATGACCAATTGCAGAAACAACCCAATACACACATAATTATAGATAATAACCAAAAATAGAGATACCGAGCATGTTTTCGTTTGCACAAAGGATCATGACATTTTGTTAGGTGAAAGCATGTTTGGATTGCTACTGTTGTTTAGAAATTAAAGTATAGATAGAAGGATATGTAGAGATGTTAACTGGCCAAAGGAGCAGAATATGTTAGTGTTAGTGAGTCATTTTTAGCATTGATTCCAAACTCCTTACAGAGGACCTTCCTGTATTGCAGAAGCTGGAGAGCTTAAAACCACATTTCTGATTTCCTGAATTCTAAGATAGTAAATTGGATACACATCTTATTTCTCTTCCTCTTGAAACCCTACAGAGGGTAAAATAGATTTATTTTTGTAAAAAGATGTAAGCCCTCTGGAACTGGGTAAACAAGAGAAGAGACAAGAATAACCATATTTCAGAAGCTGGATAGTGGCAGTGAAGAAAGCAAATAAACAAATCAATTTACATTGCAAAAGTCTCAAAAGTTTCAACAACTATTTATACCAGGTAACAATGGAATTGTGGTGAAGGGGGCATCATGCTGAAATAAGGAGGATTGGGTGAAAGATGATTGAAAAGCAGTGAACCCCTTAAAGCTGCTTCCCCCACTCTATATTGCTGGAGAACTGTCCTCCTATATCCTAGTATAGCCTGGATGTTTATTTCTTTTGAAGGAGACAGAGAGTATTAGGACAGGTGAATTTCAGACCCCACTGAGGGCTGGGTTCTGTACCAACAAATGGTACACCCAGATGGGCCAAAGGTAAACGTCTAGGTTAGTAAGTCCCACTCACTTGCCCAGAACTTCTAGTGTTTTCATTCCTCATTTGTTTTTAGTTTTTTTTTTTTTAATTGGGTGGGTTTTTTAAGGTATAATTTATACAGTAGTGCAATGCACAGATTGTAAGTATACAGTTTAAGCAGTTTTGACAAATGCGTACACCCATGTAACTCACATCCCTACCAGGATATGGAACATTTCCAACACCTAAGAAAATTAGTTACTCACTTTAAATCATGAACAGGCAACCAAGAATTACCAGACGTCTGAGGAAAGACCCTAATATGGAAAATGAACATCACAACAAACAAATAGAAAAAGACAACTTAGAACAAAGAGCCTTTTAGGAAAATAAACTATATATTTTAAAAGTATATTAATATCCTCAGAGAGACAAGATAAGATCTTGCACATAGAATGCTATGAAAAAAATTCAAATAACAACAAAAAAAGAGCTCTTAAAAATTGAAAACATGATAACAGTAATGAAAAAAGTCACTGGAAATGTGGAATATAAATTCGAGAAAATTCCTCAGAAAATAGAGCAAAAAAAAAAAAAAAAAAAAAAAAAAAACAGAAGAAGGAAAATAGAAGAGAAATTAGAAGAAAAGTGGAGCCCAGTCAGGAGATCCAACATCTGAATAACAGAGAAGAAGAAGAAAGAAATAACAAATAATTCAAGATAATTTATCCAAGGTTTCTAGACTGCAAGGGCCTTCTGGATGCCCGACAGAATGAGTGAAAATTAGACTCATACAAAGGCATATCATTTTGAAATTTCACTGGATATAAAGAGAAAATCCTACCAAAAAACTGCTCACATACTAGGAATCAGAATAGCTTGAGATTTCTCAATAGCAGCACTTGAAACTAGACATCATGGAGCAAAGCCTTCAAAATTCTAAAAGAAAAACATTCCCAATCTCAAATTCTTTATGTACTTACTGCACCAATCATGCAGGAAGGTAGAATAAAGACATTTTCAGACAACCAAGATCTCAGAGAATTTACCTTCTGCATACTCTTTTTCAGAAAACTACTGGAGTGTGTTCCATCAAATGAAGGGTCTGGCCTGTGTCTATAGTCACCAGTACTCAGAAGGCTGAGGTAGGAGGATCACTTGAGCTCAGGAGTTTGAGACCAGCCTCAGCAACTTGGTGAAACCCCATCTCTACAAAAAAATACAAAAAATTAGCCAGGTATGGTGGCTTACATTTGTGGACCCATCTACTTGGGAGGCTGAGGTGGGAGGATCACTTGAGCCCAGAAGTTAGGCTGCAGTGAGCTATGATTGTGCCACTGCACTCCGGTCTGGGAGACAGAGTAGGACCCAGCTTCTAAAATAAATAAATATTAAATTGAAGGGAGTAAACCAAGAAGGAAGAATATATGGGGCTGCATGAAACAGGAGCTTCACCACAGAAGAGAGGCAAGGGGAATCTGTCAAATTGTGGAGAAGCTGGATCCCAAGATGGCTGCTGTACACAAAGTATAGATCTTATTAGAAAATGTGAGGCCAAGGACAGTGGAGGGCCCATGACCATAGCTGCCCTTGCCTCCACAGTAACTCATGGGCATAGTGAAAGCCCATGCATGGACAATGAAGATGAAATGATGAGACAGTAACAAACGACATTTCTAACACACAGGATACACTGAAGCCCGGGGTCTCTCTCTGTCTTAGCAAAACTCTGCTGACTCTCATAGACTATCATAAAGGAAAACATTTAAATCTGCCCAAAGAAGAGAATTTCCCCCACCTATTAATATGCATGTGTATATGTTGTGTATGTGTGTGTATATGTATACATGTGTGTGTATGTACTTGGATATATATTGAATATCTCTGGATGGATTGTGGAAGCAGATATGAAGAAAATTTACTTCCCACTTTCTTCATCTTCCTCCTCCTCCTCCTCCGCTTCCTCTTCTTCTCCTTTTCCTTCTCCTTCTCCTTCTCCCTCTCCTTCTTACCATATGCAGTCATTAGCTATTCAAAAGGATGAATTTATGCCCCAGAGTGCACGTCTTGGTGGTGCCGTGGTGCGATCGGCCATGGTCTCCTCTAGTAAATGGGCTCGGGGGCCTAGTGTGTCTGTCACCACCATCCGTGATCGCCGGCAGAAGCCCGCGAGGCATCGCCACTGGATTTCCAGAGCATGCGAAATCCCCCCAGGCCTCTGACAACATGACCACCTGAGGCCTGACTCAGGAAGCCACAAGGAAGCAGCTCTATGGCCAGCTCCGCAAAACCAGTACTGAGCACCCATCCTGACCTGAGCGGCTGCCACCAACCCAGGCTTCGGAGGTGCTAGGTCATCAGAGCCCCTTCCCACCCGGCCCCACAGCCCACCCTGTGCAGGCAGGCTGCAGCAACAGAGAGGCAGTTGGATTCTTTATATCAACACAGCAAACACCAAAAAGAGAGAGTCCAGCTCTTTACTGTCCAAGCCACAGGCGAACTTTCCTAACACCCTGTAAAGTGTTCTCCTTGCACTAAGTGGAAAATAAACTCCAAGCAGCCAGCAAAAGAAAAAACAAAGAAAGGAAAGGAAAGGAAGGGATGAAAGAAAAGAAAAAAGAAAGAAAATGATTCGTATATAAAATACATTCTCTTTTAAAATTACATGCAACATGCCATTGCCTGAACAATTTCCACAGCAGTGTTAGGAATTTATTCTGTGGGTACACTTGCACACACGTGAAGTTATATAAATGAAAGGTCATTCATTACAGCATATTTGTGATAGCAAAGGACTGGAAACTGCCTAAATGTCCACTGAGAGGAGAATGGTAAAATAAATTATGTACATCCATACTACAGAATACTTTGTAGTCATTTAAAAAAATGTAAAAAACTCCTCATTCAATGATATAGCATAATATCCAATTATTCTATTAAATGAAAAAGGCAAAGTATAGAAGAGAGTTATGTACAAAAATTGGAGATAAATATCTCCGACCCTTGCAAACTAAGTTAGATACGTTGTTGTCATTATATTCTGTGCTTTGCCTATGTGATGCTCATGACAACAATAATTAATGATTATTGCTGTTAAAAAAAAAAAGGGAAGAAAAACTTCTACTTCTCATTCTCCCTTGCAGCTGGTTCTGGATGTAAAATAGATTGCACCCATCTGATGTATTATGCAAGGTTTGGAAAACAGAGAAGCCAGCACCACTTTTTTGTGTTCTTGGCTGTTGATGCTGCCAGTCATGGTCATAGAGTTATCGGTGTATTCTGCAAAACCTGTGTCCAGAGATTAGCTACACAGATGTCAAGATGCAGTTGCAGTGGTGCTTCCTTATCCCTGAATCTCAGCCTCTGTGATGTCCTCTTAAACTCAAAAGTCCCAGAAAGGGTGCCAGATTTCCCACCTTTCTGACTCTGGTGCCCCCATGCCAGGACGGTTCAGTGGTGATATTCTAGTGGTCATTACGAAGAGCCAAGTCTACCTGTCTCTGCTATAGTCTGAATGTTTTTGTCACCCCCAAATTCATATGTTGAAATCCTAGGTATTAAGAGGTAGGGCCTTTGGGGAGTGATTAGGTCATAAGGGTAGAGCCCTCATGAATGGGATTCGTATCCTTATAAAAGGGACCCCAGAGAGCTAACTAGCTATGTGAGGATGCAGTGAGAAGATGTCTGTCTATGAAGGTAGTGAGCCCTCATAAGACACCAAATTGGTTGGCTCCTTGATCTCGGACTTCTTAGCCTCCAGAACTGTGAGAAATGAATTTTTGTTATTTATAAACTACCCAATCTAGAGTATTTTGTTATAGCAGCCTGAACAGGCTAAGATCAAAATTGGTACCAAGGTGTGGGAGCGCTGCTGTAACAAATAGGTAAATTGTAGAAGCAGCTTTGGACTGGGTAATAGTAGAGACTGGAAGAATTTGGAGGTTCATCCTAGATTAAAGGCTATATTACCATGAACAGACTGTTAAGGGGAATTCTGGTGAGGGCTCACAAGAGGAAGAGAAGAGCTGTAGGTAAAGTTTCAATATTCTTAGAGAATCCTTAAGTGGTCATGATCAGAATGTTGGTAAAAATATGGATGGTAAAGGTCATTCTGATGAGATCTCAGATGGAAATGAGGAACACTGGAAACTGAAGGAAAGTCAATCCTTGTTATAAAGTGTGAAAGAACTTGGCTATTGTGTCCTTGTGTTTTGTGGAAAGTAGAGCTTATGAGTGATAAAATAGGAAAGTTAATGAAATAAATTTGTTAGCAAAATGTTGAAGGTACTGCATGGCTTCTTTTAAATGCTCATAATAACATACAAAGAGAAACAAACAAATTAAAAAATATAGTTTATTGGGGTAGGGGGGTAAGGGGAGGGAGAGCATTAGGACAAATACCTAATGCATGTGGGGCTTAAAACCTAGATGATGGGTTGATAAGTGCAGCAAACCACCATGGCACATATATACCTACGTAACAAACCCTCACGTTCTGCACATGTATCCCAGAACTTAAAGTAAAATAAATAAATAAACAGAATTTCTTCTCAAAAGAAAAACATAACTTAAAGATTTGGAAAATTAGCCTGTCTATATTGTAACTGATATATAAGATCAGTTAATATAAGATCAGATAATATAAGAAAGCGTGGTTAGAAGAGAACACCAAGGATGTGGCCATCATTTAATAAAGAGGTTAGTATTCATTAGCCAGGTACGATTCATGAAGACAATGGAAAAATGACCCAGAAAGTATTTCATAGATCATCACTGCTCCCTTTTCCATCACAGGCCCAGAATGAAAAGGCACTGAGGACAGAATGATTTCAAAGGAGGAGTCCAGGGAGCCCTCACCCTGGCATTGCCCCAATGATTTTCTTTCTGCAATCTGGTGCAGCCCTCTTCTGACACCCTAGATGTGGTGTGAGCTCCAGAGTACACAGATGGTAAACCTTGGTGGCATCCTCACAGTGCCATCATCCATGGTGCATGGGGTACATGAGCCATGTGGGCATGGCTACCTACACCTAGATTCCCAAAGACGGAGCCCACATAGCCCAGGCCATGACAAGGGCAGGGCCAGCAAAGGGAATCCCCCCTAGGACACTGCCTAGTGGAGCTGTGGGGTCAGGGTTCAATTGTGACCCCAGATGTGTAGAACTACCTGCATGTGATTCTAGCCTCAGGAACCTCAATTACAACCCATGAAAGCTGCACCGTGGACTGTGACCAGCAAAGTCATAAGGGAAGGGCCACCCAGAGCTTTAGGGACCCAACTCCTACCCTAGTGTGTCCAGGAGGCAGAACATTGAGTCAAAGAAGATTATTCTTGAGCCTTCAGACTTAATATTGTCCCTGTTGAATTTCAAACTTACTTGAGACTTGTTATGCCTTTTTTGTTTCCTATTTCTCCCTCTTGGAACAGAGGGAGAAATGCCTATTCCACCACTGTATTTTAGAAGCATATAACATGTTTGATTTCATAGGTTTGCAGCTGGAAAGCAATTTGCTTCAGGATGAATCATACCTTGAGTCTCATCCATATCTGATTTAGATGATATTTAGCTGAGAATGCGGACTTCAGACTTGTGAGTTGATGCTGGAATAATTTAAGACTTTGGGGACTACTGGGATGGAATGAGTGCATTTTGCATGTGAGAAAGACATAAATTTTGGCAGGGGGGCAGGGCCTGAATGCTGTGGTCTGAATATACAGTCCCTCGGAATGTATATATTGACATCCTAACCCCCAAGTTCATGGTATTAGCAAGTGGGGCCTTTGGGAGGTGATTAGGTCATGAGGGCACACTTCTCACTATTAAAATTAGTGTCCTTATAATAGAGACCCCAGACAGCTAGCTAGCCCTTTCCACCATGTGAGGACACAGTAAGATGTTCATATATGAAGGATGGTCTTCCTTGATCTTGGACTTCCCAGCCTCTAGAACTACAAGAAATTAATTTCTGTTGTTTATAAGATACCAAGTATATGGTATTTTGTTATAGCAGCCTGAACAGACACACTCCTAACAACCTCCCCAGCAATTCTGAGAGCACCCAATTCCATTTTAAATGCTCTTCTGCCTATTTTAATAGCAGAGTGGTTTGTTTCCTGAACTCATATAATTGATAATAAAAATTTTCAAACAGAGAAACTGCAAACCTATTTTAGAATCATTAAAGTAATTCATTATATTTGTATCTATCCTATACACTGAATGCTACTGAAAGGAGTGTTAAGTGGTTTAAAAATGGAGAACTATCTAGGAGATTCTCTTCTGTGTGTGCTAACTACTGGCACATTAAAAAAAAAAATTACACATCAGGCTGGGCACAATGGCTCATACCTGTAATCCCAGCACTTAGGGAGGCCGAGGCAAGTGGGGCACTTGAGGCCAGGAGTTCAAGACCAACCTGAGCAACATGGTGAAACCCCCATCTCTACTAAAAATATGAAAATTATTTTCCAGGTGTGGTGGCATGTGCCTGTAGTCCCAGCTACTCGGAGGTTGAAGTGGGAGAATCACTTGAACCCTGGAGGCAGAAGTTGCAGTGAGCCAGGATCATGCCACTGCCCTCTAGCCTGGGTGACAGAGTGAGACCTTGTCTCAAAAACAAAACAAAACAAATAGAAACAAACAAACAACAACAACAAAAAACACACATCAAATCACGGGCAGCATGTTTACCTTAATTTTTTAAGTGTATCCAGAATATAGAATGACTGAATGAGCAGCTATTAAGGATTATTTTCTATAAAGTAATATTTTTTCTTTAAAAACTGACAAAAATGAACATGACTGGCAGAAGTACAGTGGCTTACTCTACTCTCTAAGAAATGCCTGGTGACATCAGTTAAAAGGTATGTCAGAGACTAACAGCTGGGTCACTTCAGGTTTCACTCTCTTTGACTCAGCATCCTGAAATGACTCTCAACAGGCTGGGAAAGCCATTAAAACAGCTCCTGGCCCATAGCAATGACAGGTTTTTTAGCTTTCAATCCTGGTGATACTGTGGGAGCTGATGACAATTCTGAATTTTGTCTCTTTTTACATTGCTTGCAATGTGAATTTGACAGTGAGTAAATGAATAAAAGGGAGTGAAACGTGGGAAATTATAGCCTTTGAGTACCACTGAGCACTTGATATTATATATTTGCTTCTGAGGCAGCTTTTCATATTTACAGTTAATCCAGTGACATTTTTGTGTGTGCTTTTAGAAGAGAAAAATTGATGGCTAAGAGGGCAAATGACTGAGAAGTCACAGCCCTCTGCAAATGCAGACACGCAAATTTACAATTTTCTGGCAGAGGACAAACAGTAGCATTCAACTCTACGTTTTCAGAGGTTTACTCTATATTAACCAGGCCACCATTCAGTGCAGAATAAGATAGAATTGCTTTGACTCTCAGGCCTTTTAAAGACTGGTTAGAGCCTTCTAATGCTTGACCATATGTGAATTACCCACTTGGTGGATTGCTTGAAATTCAGCCAGCATAACCCCAAGTGAACTGCTCTGCCTAAGTTATATTTAGAAAACCACTAACTTATTTAAACATTAGACTACACAAAATTTTATGGGCTGAATATATCTGAGATAAAGTATATATATATATATACATATAAACATTTCTAAAAGTAAAAGGATTTATTTTTTGGATCACCCAAAGTTTTGGAATTAAAATTATTTAGAGCTGGCAGGGTCCTTAAGACATTTTGTCCAAGAGTTTCATTTTATAGCTGAAAAAACAGACACAATGAGGTTTACTGACTTGCCAAGCAAAACAGTTCATTGTTAAATTAACATTTTTAAATCATAGCGTCCCTTCCATTATCCTGCACATAAGGAAGTTTTGGAAATATTTTAGAATTGTCTGTGATATGGAGGAAAAGAAATCCAAGGCCACATCAAAGCTCCCTAAGAACAGAGTTGGACTCCAGGGGTGACGGGCTGATATGCTGGGGTATGCAGTTGCGGGAAAGAGCCTGCCAGGTGTTCCTTCACTCATCCTTGTTAGCCCACACTACAAGAAGTCCTCAGAACCTGTCCTCACTTTCTTTTTATTTTGTTTTATAACTCACTCAGACTGCTTAATTGTCCTTATCCTATCTCTTTTCTGCAAGTAAACTTCAGTTGCCTTCTGTGAGCTATGGAATTTTAGGGAGGAGTCGGACCCATGAGTGTGGAGAGGCAACCCCACACACTAACAGAAAGTAAGCACCAGGGCTGCTGGAGAAGAGGGGAGAGTAAAGTTCACAGTGTATATTTAATGCTGCTGAGCAGCTGGGCATCAGGGACTGTGAGACTTTACACCCCAGAAGCTGCTCAATAGTGGTCTGTGGGGCTCTGCTAGAAACCAGCAAGGGAGCCAGCAGAGAAAAGGCAGTGCAGCCAGTGAACAACTTCCAGAAGCTCATCTCAGGACTGCTGGCTACCTTTCAGGCTAATGACCTACAGTTGGGGGCTTGCAGCTATTTGCAGATGTACTTAGATTTTAAAAGGCAGTCTGTACCACCCGACACCCATTAACATGGCTACTATTTTTTTAAAAAAGAAAAAACAGAAAATAATTATTAGCGAGGATGTGGAGAAATTGTAGCCTTTGTGCACTATTGTGGGAATGTAAAATAGTGCAGCCACTATAGAAAACAGTATGGCAGTTCCTCAAAAAATTAAAAATAGAACTATCATATAATCAAGCTATTCTACTTCTTGATACATGCCTAAAAGAATTGAAAGCAGGGACTTCAGCCTGGGCAACATGTCAAAACCCTGTCTCTACAAAAAATACAAAATTTAGCCGGGTGTGATGGCATGCGCTTGTAGTCCCAGCTATTCGGGAGGCTGAGGTGGGAGGAGTGCTTGAGACCAGGAGGTTGAGGCTGCAGCGAACTGAGATCATGCCACTGCACTTCGGCCTGGGTGACAGAGTGAGACCCTGTCTCAGAAAAAAAAAAAAAGGAAAAGAAAAGCAGGGACTGGAACATATATTGGCACACTCATGTTCACAGCAATATTAGTTACAATAGCCAAAAAGTGAAAACAACTTGTGTGCATTGACAGATAAATGGATAAGCAAAACACGTACACACAATGAAGTATTATTCAGCCTTAAAAATGGATGAAATTCTGATACATGCTACCACGTGGATGAACGTTGAAGACACTCTGCCAGTCACAAAAAGACACATATTTTATTATTCCACTGATAAAAGGTACCTATAGTTAAAACCATAGAGAGAAAGTTGTATCATAGTTTCTAGGGGCTAGGGAAAGGGGGAAATGAAGAATTATTGCTTAACAGTTACAGAGTTCCAGTGTTGCAGATGAAAAGCGTTCTGGTGGTGGATGGTTGCACAACAATGTGAATGGACTTAATGCCATTGAGCTATACAGTTAAAAATGATTAAAACTGTAAATTTGTATGTGCATTTTGCCGCAATTTTTTTTTGAAAAAAGGAAGTTAATTCTAAAGTGTGTGTTAACTGAATTTGTAAAGTATTTGATTTTTTTTCATTGAAAGGAAAGCCATAGCCTATCTTTCATCATTCTTCCCTTAGTTCCTTCCTCTTTCCTTTCTTCCTTCATCCTTCCCTTCTTCCTGCCTTCAAACATCTACTTGATGTTTGCCAAACATTGTGGGAGGCCCCTGATAAAACATACCATGGTTGGGTGCTGTGGTTCACATCTGTAATCCCAGCACTTTGGGAAGCCAAGGCAGGAGGATTGCTTGAATCCAGGAGTTTGAGACAAGCCTGGGCAACAAAGTGAGAGCCCATCTCTACAAAAATAAAAATTAAAACATTTGCCAGGCATGGTGGCGTGTGCCTGTAGTCCCAACTACTTATGTGGCTGAGGCAGGAGGATCACTTGAGCCCAGGAGTTTGAGGCTGGCTGCAGTGAGCTATGATCACACCACCCCTGTACTCCACTCCAGCCCAGGCAACAGAGCAAGACACTGTCTCTTAAAAAAAAAAAAAAAAAAAAAAAAAAAAAAAAAAAAAAAAAAAAGATACTATGCCCTGCTGGTAATCCAGCAGGGAATCTCCCCAGGTAAACAAACATTATCATCTGACCCAGGTCTGCTCTGTGATAGAAATGTGCTCAGTTTCCCACAGGAGCTTGCAGAGGGGACACTAATGTAGCCTTGGAGACAAAGGAAAGCTTGTAGGATTTTGGGAATTCTAACTGAAGTCTTGGAGGGTGAATAGAAATTAGCTACTTAAAGAAGGGAAAACCTGAACTAACATAACAACATCAGTAATAACATTTTATAGTAACAAAGCTATAATTAATGTATTATTTATACAAATAATGTTTGTTAAACACTACATGCCAGGCACAATTCTAGGTGCTGAAAATATGAAGGTGGACAAGATAAAATTTCTCTCTCATGAAGCTCAGGGGCAGACAGTCAATAAATACGTAGATAATATATGGAATTATCAAATTGTGGTAAGTGCTATGAAGAACAACAGAGCAGGGGAAAAGGAAAGGGAGGTTTGGGTTAAGGGAGGGAGAGGATATTACTAATTTTTGTAGGGTAGCTGGGGAAGGCCTCACTAATACAGTGGCATCTGAGCAGAGGACCAAAGGTGGGAAGGGAAGGACCCTGGGGAAAGAAGTAGAGACCAGAAGAATAGCATAGGCAAAGTTCCTGACGTGGGAGCATGCCAGGTGTTCTTATAGGACAGTGTGGCTGGAGTAGGAGGAGGGAGGGAAAGAGTATTTGGAGAGGAAGGGGGTGAGAGGAGGGCAGCGTTCCCATCATGTTGGGCATTTGGGACCACACGAGGACATGAGCATGTGCTGTCTATCAGATGGAAGCCACTAGAGGGTTTTGAGCAGAGGAATGGCTAAAAACTTGGGTTTTAAAAGGATCATTTTGTTTACTCTGTTAAGAAGATTGAAAGAGGCAAGACTGGACACAGCATCACTAACAAGGAAACTATTGCAATAATCCAGGAGAAATTGATAGTGGCTTGAACCAGGATGGCAACAGTTGATGTTGTCATATTCCAGATATATGTCGAAGGTGGAATCAACAAGATTTGCTGACAGACTGGATATCAAGTGTGAACAAAAGCAAATAATCATGAATGACTCCCAAGTTGTTGGCCTAAACAACCAGAAGCACAGACCTGTCATTTACTAAGATGAAAATCCTGTAGGACAAGCAGATTTGGGGTGGGAGTAGACAGGTAATCAGACATTTAGTTTCGGACACATCAAGTTTGAGATGCCTATCAGATATTCATGTGGAGATATCAACTGCTGTTATATGTAGAAAGTTCCACAGTTTAGAAGAGAAGTGTAGCTAAAGACATAAGTTAGAATCTCCCTGCTTGGATTGCTTCAAAGCCATGACCCTCTCTGGATGAGATTCCCAAGCGGGGATGTATAGATAAAGAAGATGTCTAAATGGTTGGGCCATTGGGTACTTGGGACACTCTGCTAGTCAGGGGGATGGGGTGGACCCAGCAAAGAAGACAGAAAGAACGGCCACAGAGCTAAAAAGGAGAACAAAGTGAGTCTCCAAAACTAAGTGAAAAAGACATGTTTTGAAGAAAAGGGAGTGAGCAACTGTGTCAAGTGCTGAAGACAGGTCAAGTATAATGAAGGCTGAGATTGGACCACTGGATTTGGCAGCATGGAGGTCAGTAGTGACTTCAAGAGCTACTTCAGTGGAGTGGTAGGGGTGAGTGCTTGGTTGGAGTACATTTGAGACAAAATAGCTTTTAGCTATTTGAATTCTCTATGCCTTGGTTTCCTTATCTATAAAATTTGGAGTAACTCAGTACTATTCTCATAGAGTTTTTTGTTATAAAAATTAAAGGAAAAAACACATCTGAAGTGCCTGATTAAGGTCTAATATGTAGTAAGTCCTTAATAAACATAAGGTATTGTTATTATTAAAATATTATTTTTATTTCAACCATCCAAAGGAAAATTGGGCATTCACTTTTCTTTACCTTAATCCACTTTATTATAAAGCTCAGATAAGAATTGTCACATTTAATGGACCATTTTTCTCTTTTTTACATTTATTTTCTCTAAGTACAGAAATAAAATGAGGGTATATAGACAAATACCATAAGAGGGGAGGAGAGGAAGTGGAAACAGATATAGATAAGACACCTTTAAGGAGTTTTGCTGCAAAGGAGCAGAAGAATCAAGTGGTGCTGGAGGGTATTTTATTTTTTGTTTTTTAAGTTGAGAAAAATAACAATGTACGGCAGAGAAAACGATCCGGTCAAGAGGGAAAAATTAATAAAAAAGATGGGAATGTCTTTGAGAGGGAAAGAGGAATGGAATCTGGTATTCAAGTGAACAGGCTGGCCTTAGGAATGTAGTCAGTTCATCTGTCACCGAGGGACAGGCAGCACCTACAGGTGTAAATGCAGGTGGGTGGGCAGATGTAGCAGAATTTCTCATCTAACGCTTTTTGCTGCTTTCTTAATAAGACACGAAGCAAGATCCTCAGCTGAGAATAAGGAGGGGGAGAGGTGTTGGGGGTTTGAGAAAAGATGTGAAAAGTGAAGCAGTCATCTAAGAGATGAGGAAAATGAATATATTAAGGAAGGGTAGGAGGATTATCTTGCAGCACTGAGGACCTAATTGAGATTGGTGTTGTCTTAGTCTGTTTTTTGTTCCTATAACAGAATACCTGAGACTGGGTAGTTTATAAAGAAAAGAAATTCAGTTTTTACAGTTCTAGAAGCTGAAAGTCCAAGACTGAGGAGCTGCATCTGATGAGGGCCTTCTTGCTGATGGGGACTCTCCAGAGAGTCCTGAGGTGGTACAGGGCATCACATGGCAACAGGAAAAGAACATGCAAACTGGCTTTTAACAGACCCGATCTGTTGATAACCTATTAACCTATTCATCTACTAATCCATGAATCACCTCTTAAAGGCCCCTCCTCTTAGTATTGTTACATTAGAAATAAAATCTCAACATAAATTTAGAGGGGACAAAAGTGAATCCACAGCAGTGGTGATGAATTTAACATGGCACAGTCAGCATGTTTTCCAATCATGTTTATCTATGTGGATGCTCATTCAGAGGAATTGGAAAGTTGGCATCATCAGGAGGGATTTCATCAGGTGAGTACAATGAAAGGAGAGAGGTGTAAGAGATTAGGTGGGTATGCAAGGGGTGATTGTAGGAAAGAAACATGCAAACTAGGTGGAAAAGCAAGGAACTGAAGCAATGAGGAAGTGAAGTATAATGCAATGGTAGAATCCTGACAAGGTACTAGAGGGATGGCATGGGAAAATTAGGAGAGGTCAGAGAGTGGGTTATATGAAATTGAGATGGAAAAGAAGTTGCAGCTATTGGTAATGACAAGGCATGACCATGCAGTTGGAGCTAAGGTAGGTTGGAAGACATGACCACTGGAGGAGAGGAAAGGCAGAGGTCAAAGACTTGAGAGGTCAGTGCATGGAAAGGATTATCTGCATGTCATAGAAATTATTCAGAATTAAAACAAGATTACCTTTGGAGACAATGACAGTGAGACAAGAGCTAAACTCTTCAAGGAATGAAGTGGAGTGGTCCAAGATCTGGAGATGGCTGCAAAAAGAAGGGCTGGCAGTTGTTTAATGTAAAGAGATTCAAATTTTGTGGGGAGGGGTGGTGCAAGTTTAGGAAGAGTAAGGGAAAATGGTCTTAAAGCAGCAATAGGAGCACACAGGTTATGTATCCTGCCTCCAGGCCCAGTGGAACATGGGATGTGACAGAAAAGCAGCCACCTCTTGAGAGAACTGCAAAGGAAGCAGTGTCCTAGCGGACAGCTAATTTTCAGTTAGGCCAAGAAGGTGAAGTGAATATAGGAAATTTTGCTAATGGTGAACTACACACCAGGGGGCACAATGAAAGTTCTTGTGTTATGGAGGGAAAGGAAATGGGATCAGGTGAAAAAATATACAGAGCGTTATGGGCATACAGTCCTATCTTGTGGCAATACAGGGCACACATATAAGGATAAGGGGCAGGACGGGACTTGCAGCAGTGGCCTCCCAGGTAGACTGTGGCACTGAGGCCATACATAACTCTGGTGGGAGAGGAAGGGATGAAGGTTTTACCAGGAGCACAAAGGCTCTGGGCTCTGTCTTCTCTCCTGTAGGGAGGAGGCTAGGGGAGGCGTGATGCCACAGAAGCATGGGGCTATTACAGGAGCCCAGGTAAGGGATGATGATGGCTTGGGTTATTGTAATAGTGGAGCTACTAAGAAGTAGCTGAATAAGTAACGTATTTTTGAGATAGAGCTCAGAGGACTAGCTAATGGATTGATTGATGGGGCAGGACTGGAAGCAGGGACTGGGAGAAAGGGAAATCAAGGATGGTTCTAGGTTTTGGTCTGAGAAATGGATGACTGAGAAACAGGGATGGCAATGAGTGACTAAAGAAAGAGTTTTCAGATAAAGTTTGAGGTGCCTATTTGATGTTTAGATGGCGATAGTGAGTAAGCTGTTGGATTTATGTCTGAAGCTGTAGGTAGAGGAGCTTGGTGACCTTGAGCAAGTTATCTAATTTCCCTAAGTCTATTTCCAACTGGAAAATAAAACTGTCTATTATTGTTATCTATGTGATGTGAGAATTAAATATGGTAATACCGTAAAGTCCTTAAGCTAGAGCCTGGCTCTTGTGCAGAGTGATGCATAAGAGACATTTAATTATTCCTGAGAGAAAAATGGGGGTTCATTGAACCTACAGTGACTTTTCCAGAGCTGCTGAGTAGTAAGCCCCACAGTCAAGCCTTGAATACCAGTCTATGCTCTTTCTACTACACTAGCAGCACAATTAGAAGTAATATTTATTGACAATCCTCTGCAGCCAGGACACAATTCTTACCATAGTATCAAAGAATACAAAGAGATATAAACCATTCTTAGAGTGTTTTCATATCAGGCATCTCATTTGTTTTTCCAGAGAGTTATGATATAGGGAAGAGGAAAGTATAGGCTATGAAATCTGAACTGACCTGCTTCAGATCTCAGATTATAATTGTGCTCTTAGATTATTCAGTGTAACAGCAGATTTGGGGGATCTTCATTTTCTAAATAGTAAAATTATTAAATATTTACTCCTTGGCTTTCAGTAGCAACCAAATTCCATTGGTGTAACCTGCTTTTTAAAAATGTTCTTAAGTAAGTTAAGATCTACATTTCCAGTTAAATAATTACACACACCCCATCCCCAGTAATTACTATTTTCTGAATACTAGTTCTAGAGTATTAGCCTTCTTATGTCAACTTTGGAAATCCTAGTCTTGTTAAGTTTCTCTATGAAAGAGAAGAAAATTGTCTCTCAATCAGACTCACTACCACTGTTCAATATCCCATCAGAGACAATCTGCCTCATTTTCCTGTGAAATAGAGGTTAGTTCACAGAAGATGATAGAACTTACTCAGAACAGAAAATGAGCTCTTAGAGGTCCTTGGGAACATTAATTGCAATGGATTAATAATTTACCTTTAACAGTTTTCAACAAATACTTCTTGAGAAAAATCTTATCAAAATACTATAAGCTTTTGCTTCTGGTTAATCCTGTCTATAGCATGATGAACAAATGGGCTCAGCTTTTATAACTTCAGGAATACATTATTCAACTTCCATCCATGATTTTAGTACACAAAGATAAAGGGATTCTGCCCTTAAGGTACACCCTGACTATAGGGGATACAGGCAAGAAAACAAAGAGATGTATAGTACAGAGCATAACAGATGCTTAAGTTGTAACAGGGTGGAGGCACAGAAGTGGAACAAGGCTTTGTGGGGATGAGGTTGCTGCCAGGGATCATTTCAGAGAACGGTATACCTTTGCTGCAAAGGACAGGCCTTGAAAAACCAAACCTGGCACAACTTGCATTTTCAAACTGTTTTATTTAATGGAAATGCCTTTTTATAACTTCTATTCATTTATTTAACATTTACTGGGGGCCAGGCAGACTGGCTCATGCCTGTAATTCCAGCAATTTGGGAGGCCTAGGCAGGCGGATTACCTGAGGTCAGGAGTTTGAGACCAGCCTGGCCAACATGGTGAAACCCCGTCTCTACTAAAAATACAAAAATTAGCCGGGTATGGTGGCTTGTGCTGTAATCCCAGCTACTTGGGAGGCTGAGGCAGGAGAATCACTTGAAGCTGGGAGGCGAAGGCTGCAATGAGTCCAGGTCACACCACTGCACTCCAGCCTGGGCAAATGCTTTTTTTTTTTTTTTTTTTTTTTTTTTTTAAGATGGATCTCACTCTGTCGCCAAGGCTAGAGCGTGGTGGCACGATCTTGGCTTGTTGCAACCTCTGCTTTCCGGGTTCAAGCTATTCTCCTGCCTCAGCCTCCCAAGTTGCTGGGATTATAAGAACCCATCAGCATGCCCAGCTAATTTTTGTGTTTTTTAGTAGAGATGTGGTTTTACCTTGTAGGCCAGGCTGGTCTCCAACTACTGACCTCAAGCGATCCACCCGCCTCAGCCTCCCAAAGTGGTGGGATGACAGGTGTGAGCCATCGCGCCCGGCCACTTCTGCATCTTCACCATTCTGAAAATAAATGATCTGTACAAATGTGGAGTTTAATCAGAAGTCTCCTAGATAGCAGTTTTTTACTAAGTATTCATGAAAGTCTTGACTGGCTAAGAAGGATGTGAGACTACATGTCCTAATATTACTTAATTTCACATTGAGAAATTCCTGTACTTACAACCCTAACTCTAGCCAGCTGACTTACAAATGGCCATCATTGGTCATGACAGGAAAAGTATTCACTGCATAATTCTTACAGAAGGTGGGTAAGAGGTGCTATCACCAGATGTCAAGGATGGTATACTAACAGACTCCCGCTTACCAACTTCCACCTTACAAAATCAGACAGATATAACCAAAGCCCTAAGCCAGGGTAAAAGGTTAATTCTGCCCACTGACAGATGGCATTAGTAGTAGCTGTAAGCCTTTCAGTACCTGCTGCAGCTGCATACTAAATGATTGTGAAATTCATTGAAAATAAAGTCTACTTTCCAAACCCCAGAAACAAAGAGCACTGGAGCTGAAAGGGATCTTAGAGGTCATCTGGTGTAGACTTTGCCAGTAGATTTTAAAGCTTTATCTGGTAACTTTCACCACAATGAACCTTTTGCATCTTGTTAACTTCTCTGATTTTCCGGAACCTCAACCTGTGTTGAGAATTCCACCCCATATTCCTCTCTTACTCCTTCCCACGCTCATGGAATGGCTTAAATATCATCACCCTACCCTGTGTTGGGATTTTACAGTTGCAAAGAAATTAAAAAATGGCAGAATAATGAGAAAACGTTCTGGAGTGATGATAATATCCTATATGTTGATAAGAGTGTGGGTCATACAAACTTGTGTATTTGTCAACACTTTGGAATGGTACACTAAAGATTTGCAAAAAACCCCAAAACACTGTTAAAAATATATTGAACTCTAATAAATGATAGACATGCTGAAGTATTTGGAGATGAAATATATTGATATCCACAAATGTATCAAAAATATAAGATGGATTGATGGATGGACAAAAGGATAGATAGACAGGACAGAGGTCCCAATCCATACCCCAAGAGAGGGCTCTCGGATCTTGTGCAAGAAAGAATTCAGGGCAAGTCTGCAGTGCAAAGTAAAAGCAAGTTTATTTAAAAAGTAAAGTGGTGAAAGGACAACTACTCCATAGACAGAGTAGGATGTTCCCAAAAGTAAGAGGAGTGCACCTACCCCAGGTACAATGCTTGTATATACGGGGAGATGTGCTATGCTACTAGGGTTTGTGATAGAGAATTAATTTTCTTAACTATTATATTTTGCAAGAATCAATATTATTTATTATCTTTAAAGCAAAATTAGGAATGCCTTTATTCTCCAGATTTGGGATATCTGGACACTCCAAAGTCAGGGTCTGTTTTAGTAAACATTATTAATTTGTTCCCTTAACCATAAACGTTGAGAGGCTAGGAATGCCTAACTTTCTGGGAATGCAACCCAGCAAGTCCCAGCCTCATTTTCCTAGCCCTCACTCAAAATGGAGTTGTTCTGGTTTGACTGGCTCTGACAGATAGATAGATCATTATGTGAGAAGGCAAATATGGTAAATGTTAATTGCAGAATCTAGGTGGTTACATGGATGTTTACTATGTAATTATTTTAATTTAATTTTCTGAATATTTTCATAATAAATTTAAATAATTTATAATTTAATAAAACATAAAATGCTAGTAAAAATAACTAATTAATAAATACATTGTTTAAGTAGTAACCAACAAACATTTAAAATTTTTTACAATAAAACGTTTGGTAGGGGAAAGTGGCAGAATGGTTCTTCCTAGGCCAACTTGTCATTTTACAGATGAGGAAACTAATGCTTAGAGAGCGTGTCTGATTCTGTTACTCCACTGTTTAAGATCTCCAAAGGCTCCCTCATTCCCTTTACAATAAAACCCAAGCTCTTTGGCTTGGCACACAAACCACTTCATAAACTGTCCCTGACTTTTTCTCTGATCACCTCTTCCATGCTACATGCAGAAGAGCACAGCCGTAATGAGACACTAGAGCAAAGGAGCAGGCTAATAATTTGTTACCCTTTTAATATGATAGCTTTTTTAAAACTAATTTTTACTTATCAAAGCAATATTTGTACATAGCTTACAATGTCAAGTAGTTCAAAAGGCTTATAACAAAAAACAGCTGTATTTTCAGGCGACTCTATCCCACCCCCAACATCCTATTATCCAGAGACAATCACTTTGAGCTGTACTAGCTGTTTCTATTTGCCTCCAATTCCCAGATTTGTGATTCTCTCTCTATTCATCAAGTTAGATATTATCTATTGATTTCCTTTTGTTGGTGGTGAGGCTATTAGCACTTCCACTCTTCCTCTGCCCCTTCTCCCATTCTCCCAACGTAATTGTATCACATCTTTTGGTAAAATCCATATTCAGTTCAATTAATATGACTGGAAATATTGTTTTCTGATGAATCAAGAAAGGTGTTGAGATTATATTTTTTCTTGCATATCTTTTAATTTCTTTGGAAGTTGGTAATTGCTTATGGTTTTCCATTTGCTTAGATTTCATAGAACCAATTGTTCCCACAATAAACCAACAGCTGTGTAAAATGCTTCTGAACAAAAACTTTCACATGGCCAGCCTCTTAGGTAATCTAATAGTAGTTCCATTTTCTTCCTCCTGGCAGCATCCTTCCTGGAGCCCCCTGTGCCACCTAATTCACACAGGTTACTTTCTGGGCTTGCCACCTGGTCTAGTCTTATCTGTTGGTCTTCAGGGACTTCCTTTGGTCATCATTCTGGAGATGCCCTTCACCTGACTCCTGTGTGTAATCCCCTGTTCCTTGGATCTTTCTTGGTTTATTTCATCATTTGGTGGAACAAATCATCCAGTAGTTTCCTGAGAAAGGATATGTGAAAAGAACATCTTTTTGTGATGTTACATGTATAAAAATGTGTATATCCTATCCTCACCCATAATCAAAGGTTTGTTTTGGTGGGTGAGTATAGAATTCTAGCTTAAAAATCATTTTTACTCAGATTTTCAATGGCTTTCAGATATTCCATTAGCTTCCAGCTCTCAATGTTGTTGAGAAGTCCAGTAGTATTCTTTTACTCCAATCCTTTGGAATGATTTCTTTTTTCTCTTTGAAAGCCTTTTGTCTTTCTCTGAATTTGTGTCTTTATTCTGCTGGCTTCCACCTACATTATTGGGGGATTTAATCACATCTGCAGTGATTTTTGTGTATCTTTTCTATTCATTTTGTGAAATGAAAATAAATCTCAGGACCCCAAAATCACTAAGCCAAAAGGAAAAGTCAAGCTGGAAACTGCATCAGAAAAACCTGCCTCCCATTTTATTACTAAATGAGATAAAGAGGTTTTTTTTTTTTTTTATTTTAAAGCTACATACCTCCTTCACAATTTGCTCATCCCTCTGTTCACCTGAGACAACTGCCTATCTGACTGCTTACCCTGCCCTATTGTTTCACTAAGGCAGACCAAGGCATAAGTGTCTCTATTCCTGTACTCTATTCTCACATGTAAATTGTGTATTCAGTGAAAGGCTAATCAGAAACTCAAAAGAATGCAAACTTTTGTCTCTTATCTATCTGTGACCTGGAAGCCCCTTCTCCCCCTTTGAGTTGTTCTGCCTTTCTGGACCAAACCAATGTACATCTTACACATATTGATTCATATCTCATGTCTCCCTAAAATGTATAAAACCAAGCTGTGCCCTGCCCACCTTGGGCACACGTCATAAGGACCTCCTAAGGCTGTGTCAGGGGCACGTCCTGAACCTTGGCAAAATAAACTTTTGAAATTGATTGAGATCTGTCTCAGTTACTTTTGGGTTAACAGATTATATTAAATAAAACAAGGCATTTGAAAGATGTTTGGAAGCTATTTATATGTCGGTGGCCCTGTCTTCTGGTGGCCTTTACTAGAATATAAACAGATGGCCAGCAAACTTTTTCATTTTGTATCCCTACAGTTAATGTAAGTAGGTCTCTTCTCTGGTGGCATTCAGTTTCTCCAGAGAAGGATCACCCCATCTCTGTGGGTGGAGGGGAAAGAGGGAGTGCCGCTAAACCTGGCAGAGAAGGGCATGGAGGCTCTCAATTTCCTCTTTTCAGACTCTAGCACCTCACTGCCAGCTCTCCTCTGTTTGGTACCTGATTTCCTAATACTTTCTGGCTTAGCTTCTCCATAAACCCATCTTCCTATTTTGTAGAGTGGGTGGGAACCTAGATGTCTGGGGGCTTCTTACACACTCTTACTCCCAATTTTCACTCCTTTACCTAGGCTCTGTCTTCCCGGTACCTGATGCCACCAGCTCCTGAGGTTTTGTGCTGTTCAGTGGAGCGGACTATCTCCTTCAAATTAGCCTGGCCCTGGGCAGGTACGTTAGTTTGACCTTCCTCCTCTTTAGTTCAGCACTGCTCCTAAATGGACTTCTCCTTGGAGGAGATGGCTAGAAGACATAAAGTTCATTGATTATATCTATAAGCACCTACTGAATACCACCGGGTACTGGGAATAAAAAGATAAATAACATCCAGTCCCTGACCTCAAGGAGCTCATAGGCGAATTTTCAAGAGAATCACATAAACAAACAATTGCAGTACAGTGTTACGAGTGTAGCAGTCCAGATGCTTAGAAGACATAGAGAGAAAAGAGGCTGTAATTTCCTCAGCAGGAGCAGTGTTTCGGAGTGAAACACTCCGAAGTGACACAAGCTGAGTTTTGAAAAACATAAATATGAGTTTACCAGCCAAATAGAAAGAGGGAAAATATTCCAAGAAGAGGGACAAAAACATGTGCAAAGCTTCATTTCTTCATTTGTTTAAACATATTTACTAAGAGCTTGCGCTGGGTAGGCATTGGGGATATAATTCTTTTGTTGTTGTTGTTGAGACAGTGTCTCACTCTGTTGTCCAGGCTGGAGTACAGTGGTACAATCACAGCTCACTACAGCCTCTGCCTCCTGGGGTTAAGCAATCCTCTCACCTCAGCTTCCTGAGTAGCTGGGACTACAGGTGCACACTACCACATCTGGCTAATTTTTTCTAATCTTTAAATTTTTTTTTAGAGACAAGGTCTCACTATGTTGCCCAGGCTGGTCTTGAATTCCTGGTCTCAAGCAATCCTCCTGCCTCAAACTCCCAAAATGGATTACAGGTATGAGCCACCGTGCCTGGCCAGGGATACAATTCTGAAAAGAGCAAAGTCCCTGTTCTTGAAGTTTGCAGAATGACAAAATTAGGCAATCGAATTATCAAACAAGTATCTAATTACGAACTGTGATAATTGTCACAGATGGAAGATAATAAGAATGGTAGGGTTGGGAGGGAGGGGTCCCAGCATGGTGTATTCAGGGATCCATAAGCAATTCTATATGGCTGGATAGGAGCAGAAGTCCCAGCTATCTTGGACGGGGCAACAAGTCCATTGTTCCAATTTTACCCTTGGGCTGATCCATACTCGTAAACAGTTCTTCAACCCCTGGACAGATAATTATGAATTCTAGAGTTCTTTTCTTCTTTCAGCAAATTTAGCTTTTCTGAGAATTTCACTTACTTTTAAAAAATTATGAAGACTCAAGTCAGACTTAATCTATCATACGGCTGCTCGCTGCCTCTCTCAACATGTTCGAGTCCATCTGGAGTTTCTCAGAATCTTTCTGTGTTTTTTTTTTTCTTTTTTTTAACTTCTCCAAACAATTCAGCATCATCAGCCACCTTCTCCAACTTAGAGTTCACCTCTTCTTGCCAAATGCATTAAGCACACTAACAGTTAGAACTTTTTTTTTTTTTTTTTTTTTTTTTTTTTTNTTCAGCAAATTTAGCTTTTCTGAGAATTTCACTTACTTTTAAAAAATTATGAAGACTCAAGTCAGACTTAATCTATCATACGGCTGCTCGCTGCCTCTCTCAACATGTTCGAGTCCATCTGGAGTTTCTCAGAATCTTTCTGTGTTTTTTTTTTTTCTTTTTTTTAACTTCTCCAAACAATTCAGCATCATCAGCCACCCTCTCCCACTTCAAGTTTACCTCCTCTTTTCCAAAGCAATAAGACCACCAAAAATTTAAAATTTTTTTTTTTTTTTTTTTTTTGAGACGAAGTCTTACTCTGTCACCAGGCTGCAGTGCAGTGGCATGATCTCGGCTCACTGCAACGTCCGACTCCCTGGTTCAAGCGATTCTCCTGCCTCAGCCTCCCGAGTAGCTGGGATTACAGGCACGCACCACCATGCCCAGCAAATTTTTGTATTTTTAGTAGAGACAGGGTTTCACCATGTTAGCCAGGATGGTCTCAATCTCCTGACCTCATGATCTGCCCACCTCGGCCTCCCAAAGTGCTGGGATTACAGGCGTGAGCCATCGCACCCAGCCAGAGACATTTTTAAAAGCTGACTTTGTATATACTCTCTCTTCTCCTATTAGAAATGACTAATATGTTTTATTCTCATTTAGCAAACCAAGGCTGCCAAGATTTCTGCTTGTGTGATATTATCAAGTTGTGGTGTCACTGGCACTGGCTTCCAGGTTATAACAGGCTGGATTCCTGATTTGTACACTAACATCTACGGTGCCCAGATCTACATTTATAGAGAATAAGCACCTAGAGTAGCCTATTCAATGTTTCACCTAGAAATGATGTCCAGGGAACCCCACTCAGACTAACTACCAAAGACCCTCAGCAAAACGGCCAAGTAGGTAGGTATAGTTAGCCTTTGGTGCCTACTCATAGCTCCTATCTTTGCCTCATCCCCATGTCCCTTCTCCCCAGCCACAGTTTTTTTTTTTGCTCTCAGCTCTACTGCAAAAAAAATTTAGAGGCACAAGGGAGGCATTGAGAGAGATGAAGATAATTTTTTTTGTTGTTGTTTTTTTAATGACTCTGACAGTAAATGATTCTTTCTGGGGGCACACAGATGTTTATGTGTCCACACCCAAACTGCTCTTACACATCTTCAAAGAGGCCCTCAGAGAAAGAGCAGGGGATCTGTGGGAACAAGATAAGAGAGGGAAAAGGTTCAAAAAGGAGAAGTTCTGATGACAGCCTTGCCCTTGACAGCAGAAGAGAAGCTATCTACATTTCTGAGTAACAGATAAAGATAAAGTTGAACACCATGTCAGATTTTTTGGAGACTTTGTACTTCCCCATGTTGTTATTTTTGTTATTACCTTCTGTTTTTCCATGATAATTAGTCCCAAACAAAGCCCTTAAAATGGAAAGGGCCTGTGTATTTATTTCGGTGCACAGCAAGAAGGGAGTATATTCCACCCTACATTCACTCTTGAAGAAAAATGAGAATCAAGAAGTTGAAAGTTTAACTGGGAAGTCTGAGAGTTCCCCAACAATTCTTAGAGCAATGCAACCCTCCTTACCCCCAAATGCTCCATGTTTTAACATGACCTTTCCTTTCTTACCCTTAATCCAAACTTCTATGTGGGCAAAACAAGAAGAGAGAGTACCTGCATCACCATGGCAAAATCGGGGAAGGCTTTACAGAAGAGGAAGATACATATGTGTGTCTTAATGTGGCATCATCTCTAACAAAATACTTGTATAATGCACATAAATCAGCCATGGTGCCTGGGTCAGCCTCCACAGTATCTCCAGAGCAAGCATCATTTTCCATTTCCCAAAAGGAATAGCTACTTTCTATTTTGTTTTTAGAAAAGGAAGGTAGGGCAGAGCCAGCCCTAATAGAAATATCCAGTGGAAACATGTTTTAGAGTCTGCTAGATTCACTTCAGAGCCCATGATTCTCTTGCATGTATTCCTGAAGTGATTATATTAATCAGACACAAATGGGAAATGTTTTACATTAATGACTACAGCTGTGTTCCTTTTATCTTGCCAAAGAAAGTGTCTACATGTTTTCCTTTCATTCTGTTAATTATTCAGCATCAATGAAAAGTACCCTTGCAACAGTTTTTATCAAAACCAGGTTTCCTATGTCACTTTCATACACAATAGGAAACAAAGACGCTGTATCTGCCCATCAGAAGCAGGAGTTCCCTTTCGTCGACCTTCTCATTCCATCTCTAGCCCTGAGCATTCTTGTGACCTAACCATACTGAAACTGCCTTTGCAAACTAATAATCCCAAATTGGGTACCCCACTTACACTTGTCAGTAAAGATAACTGACAGCCCTAATCCTGTGCAGGCATTTCACCTGAGTGGGAAGACAACACTTCTAGCCAGCCCAGCACTTATATAATACCTAATCAATAAAGCCAGATATTGCCAGGCAATAAGAGGCACTCTGGGACTTGGTTTTTTAATATGGAAGAGAGCTAGTTTGTAGTTTCAGCTTTAGAAGATGTGGTAGCCAACCCCAAGGTGGTCCCCCAGTGATCTACACCTCCAGGTATTCATGCCCTTGGGTAGTTCTCTCCTATATTGTATCAGAGTTGGTCTATGTGATGGATAGAATATGGCAGACATGATGAAATGTCAATTACAAGGCTAAGTTACAAAAGACACTGTGGATTCTGTCTTGCTTTCTCTTGTACTACACTTTCTCGGGGAAGCCCCTTGCCATGGCTTGAGGCCTAGAGAAGAGGCCCATGAGGCAAGGATCTGAAGTCTTCTTCAGTCTTCCTACATCCAGCAAGGAACTCAGATCTTTTCAATGAGTGGGATCAGCTACCACTCTTGCCAACAGCCACGAGCGTCAGTCATCTTAGAAGCCAATCCTCCATCCCAATCAAGCCTTCAGATGACTGCAGCCTTGGCCAACATCTTGTCTACAACTTCATGAGACAGTCTAAGCCAGGAACATTCAGCTATACTGCTCCTAGATTTCTTATCCTTGGAAACTGTGAGATAATAAATGTTTGTTGTTTTAAGCTGCTAAACTTGAGGTAACTGTTGGGAGTACCCAGCAATACACAACTAACATAAAACACTTTATCTGTCTTTTTTTTTTTTTTTTGGAGACAGTGTCTCACTCTGTCATCCAGGCTAGAATGCAGTGGTGCAATCTCAGCTCACTGCAATCTTCACCTCCTGGGTTCAAGTGTTTCTCCTACCTCAGCCTCCCAAGTAGCTGGGATTACAGGCATGCACCACTATGCCTGGTTAATTTTTGTATTTTTAGTAGAGATGGGGTTTCACCATGTTGGCTAGGCTGGTCTCGAACTCCTGACCTCAAGTGATCCACCTGCCTCGGCCTCACAAAGTACTGGGATTACAGGCTTGAGCCACCGTGCCTGGCCCACTTTCTCTCTTGAACTCTAGCCCCTAGAGCCAAAACTCCACTGTATGCCTGGTCAACAGTAAAAGAAATTTCCACTCAGATCTCACGCTGTGGCAATAATATACCTATTTCATCAGGTTGGGAGGATTAAGCAGATAGTACATGTAAAGTGTTTAGTATGAGCCCAGTGCAAGGTAAGCACTCAACTAATGCTATTTACCACTATTATACAGAGACACAGGCCTGTGGGTGGTTGCTCTGGCTCTTGGTGTTCAAGAGGCTTAAGGCACAGCATAATTAATAATAGAGCTCAGGGGACAGGGAAGGAAATTTGAATGGATCTTCCCCACTCCTAGTAGCTCAGAGGGAGCAAGCCTCTAGCTGCTACAGCCAGGGCTCCCTTCCATGGGGGCAGAAGGAACAGGTCAGAGAAGAAACATCCCCTTTTCTTGGTCCCTAAATTGACTAAAGCAGTATGTAAAATGATAGAAAAAATTGTACCAAGTGAGGAAAGGGAAAGAAACAGAAAGTTAAGGTATGAGAGTCGTCTTCATCTGCTTCTTGATTTTGCCCTGGAACTACCTTGTTTATTTTCAGCTTTCCCTGGGCCAAGCAGAATCTGTGCACAATCATGCATTCTAGAGCTTAAGACAAAGCACAAGTCTACTATCTAGCATCTGCTTGTGGCCCAGGCCATCTCCGGTATGTATGGGCTGTAAGAAAAGTGGTAGGCTCTGGGGGTGCAAGTCACGAGGTTTATTATGAGGTCATTTATTGTCAGGGGAACCACGCCAGAAGGGAAAGGTAGTTGCTTGGAATACAAAGAACAAAGTGCAGACTCTGATCTGAAAGTCTGTCAATCCATGTGCCAAACTAAAGTAATTAGGCAGGAAATAAACTGAAGAACAATTGAGAGCCAAGAGTGGTCAGAGATAGACTAAAGTAAAATGTGTCACTTGGAGCAATCATGGAATTAATTTGGTGAATGTTATTTATATGCTGAAGCATTATTGTTAAATACACTAAATGTAAGCCTCACAATTTTCATCTTTTTGATCACAATTATATTCCTAGTACTTAGATCAGAGCCTGGCGTATAGTAGGTGCTTGATAAATATTTGTTCAGTGAATGAATGAATGAATGAATGCAAACGTGATTCAACACAGCT
This sequence comes from Rhinopithecus bieti, assembly GCF_001698545.2. NCBI lineage: Eukaryota > Metazoa > Chordata > Mammalia > Primates > Cercopithecidae > Rhinopithecus > Rhinopithecus bieti. The sequence goes on from NW_016804504.1 coordinate 522,073, forward strand.
CGAGAAGTTGGGGTAAATTTAGAAAGACCTATTATTTAAGTATACACACAGATTTATTTTAATTTATACAGTTATGATTCACACGTTTTTTAGGGACAATCTCCCATATAACTCTGTAGTCAATGTGCATTATGCATTCTGCTTGGAGACTTGGTCAGGTTTCAAGTTCTTCCTGACTAAAAACTTTTGAGTTCCACTCACTAGTTAGACAAATTAGAAAGAGTGTTCTAGCCTTGTGGGCTATGGAAATAGAAGGGAGAAGCAAGCTGGCTGTTACAAATATGTCATATGAGGAAATTATAGTTTGAATCACAGGTCAGTAGCAACATATTAACAGAATTAATTGTCCTTCAAGGGTTGTAAGCTGCCATATCTTTAGGGGGTAGAAATACTCAACTAGCTGTCTAACATATGGGCCCCCAAATGATCTACTCTTAGAGAAACTCATTTGATGAGACCAACTGTTTCTCAGCCTAAGACTCTCCAGGATCAATGCATTTTTGTTGTTCCATTTGTATGAATAAAGAAGAAACCTAAGAAATGTCTGTATTTTCTCTGCTCTTCCTGGTCTGGAACAGAGATGTGAACTCTACTTGTTTGACAAGAATCCTTTACTCTCTACCTTTAGGACTTTGAATCATTTCAGAAATCTCTTGCTCAGTAAACAAATCTCTCTCCGCAAGGAGATAATGCAGCATAAAGTTCAGGTCGGAGTCTATGTAGGAAATACTGCAGTTACCCATCGATTGTCCATAGTCGACTTGGTTTGAGCTTCCCCAGAGCTCAACTTGGGAACAGTACTGTCATCTGGAGCCATTCTGTGCTGAATGACAGCCATCTGCTTTCCATGTGCCCTTGCTATTTGGACAAACAAAAATAATCACCCCACATGACAATCCATAAATTTATAGTTCTTCAAACACACTTAGCCCCACTTCTGAGTAGTAAGACCTCTGACAGCAATTCTTTGGGTATCAAGAATGAATCACCTAGAGCAAACCTGGGAAAGGTGGAGAATGTGCATTTCTAACAAGAAAAATGCTCTTGATTCCTGTTTTGGAAACTTTTATTTTCCCATCTGTCTATAATTGGATTACTCAGATGATGCACAAAGAGTGAGTGAACAATTATTCACATGAACCCTGGCTTAAGACCCTAAATTCTGACCATACTCATACTAGTTTAAAATAATGTATGATTTGTTATAATCCTTTTACTATTCCTATTCATAACATGTGTCTTATCTTCAAAGATAATCCACTATTGAAATATTAGGGATTTGGGAGTTGTGCATAAAAGAAGTGAATTAAATTTATTCATTCAACAAGTATTATTGTACCTACTATCTTGGCCTGATACCAAGACAGTCACAAGGATTGCCCTCAAAAAAAAGTGGGCTGCATCCCACTGCAGGGGTGATGTTATATTTATTGAGGGCAATCCTTGTGACTTTCCCACTTTCATCTTCATTCAGAAGGTTCCTGTATCTTTGTAGATATCTATTAATTGATTTATAACATTATATGCAACACTATACCAATGTGCAATATAATTACTTTTTTAAAGCTAGAGTTTTATAACTCTTATATTGTGTGCATCACGAAGTTTGGGCAATTAGCCTGGAACAAATATATTCACTTTTTTAGTTCTCCTTTCTGTCAAAGATTATCTTGTCAAAACAAATACAACCAGGAAAACACATATTTTGAGAATCAGTATTACTGTTGTTACAGTGCTATAAAATTTGCCATTCAACACTACTGATGACCTAAATAACAACAGTTGAGAAGCAGCCAGATTCCCAGGCTTCCCACATACCATTATTGCTTAGACAAATAAAAAGCAGGTGGTGAGAAGTTCCAGCATAAAAAAAGAGAATCAAAAGCAAAGGTTTACAGATTTGATGCTGCCCTGCCTTTGAGAAATCCCTGCAGAGGACAAAGGGCACTGGGGTGACTACTGTTTAAAATAAAAGTCTCCCTAGAACCACTATGAATGCAGGGAAGAGAAACAGACTTTAATACACACACATAGCTGGGCGTGGTGGTGCACACCTGTAGTCCCAGCTACTCAAGAGGCTAAGGGTGGCAGGATTGCTTGAGCCCAGGAGTCCAAGGCTGCAGTGAGCTATGATGGTGCTACTACACTCCAGCCTGGACAACAGAGCAAGACCCCAACTCTAAAATAAATAAATAATAAAAACATACACATATGTATTTCATATACACATATGCATACATATATGTCTACACATATATACATACATATTATATATGTCTATACATATATACATACATATTATATATGTCTATACATATATACATACATATGTATACACATATACACATACATATATGTATGCACATATATACATATATAGCTATATTATATAAAGTAGTATATGTCTGAGGGAAAATAATGGGAAAAAGTAAGGGAACCAAAGGGAAACTGTGTGTGAACTCCTCCCACCTCAGGACTTTGAAAGGTAATACCTGGCTTTTTGAAGTAAGCACCTCACTGAAGGGGAGAGTGATCACAATGAATTCACACCTGGTGAGCCTGCTTTGTTTTGTTTTGTTAGCATAGCACTAAGCAGCAGAATGTGCTGGAAACTTTCTTTGTACAAAGTGCACCTTAACCTCTGCTACTGCTGTGAAGTTGATCATTTTAGGATTCATAATTTGGAAAAGAAAATGAAAGTACCTTGGTGTTTTTACTGATTCCAACCACTAAAGTGGAAGTTTCAGGAGAGCACAGATGTGCTCACAGCTGTAACCCTACATTTATAATTGATGGTCCTTAATAAATATTTGTCAGTTGAAGGCCAGGCGCAGTGGTTCACGCCTGCAATCCCAGCACTTTGGAGGCCAAGGCAGGCGGATCACTTGAGGTCAGGAATTTGAGACCAGCCTGGCCAACATGGTGAAACCCCATCTCTACTAAAAATACAAAAATTAGCTAGGCATGGTGGTGGGCACCTGTAATCCTAGTTACTCAGGAGGCTGAGGCAGGAGAATCACTTGAACCCGGGAGGTAGAGTTTGCAGTGAGCCAAGATCGCACCACTGCATTCCAGCCTGGGCAACAGAGCAAGACTCTGTCTCAAAAAAAAAAAAAAAAATGTCAGTTGAATAAGTGGATGAAATGAAGGATCACTCAATGAGATCAATGAGTATTGAGTGTTTTCTATATGTAATGGAGAATACAGGAATAGAAGACCTCATTGCTGCCTACAGAAAACTTGGCAACCAGATAGAGACACAAAGTTAACCATCATAAAGTGATTGGGAAACAATGTTCAATAGTAATAATGACAATAATGAAAGCTGGGTTATGAGCAGTTCCATTTGTAATGCTCTTAAGGTACTTGTAAACAGAGAGATGATGCTGAACTAGGCCTTAAAAATTGATAGGATTTAAATAACACTGCATGCTTACTAACCCTACTCCTCCAAGTGGCACCGTGGGGATTCTGGGGCACATCCTCTGATTGTCTGGGTCTGGTTCTAATCACTTAAAAATTTTAAAAATTCATTAATCTGTCAGATCTACCTGTAAGAGTGACACTGCTTTCATTAGAGGAAGAAGGAAAGACAAAGAATGATTTTATAATATAGCTATGCTGACCATATATTTAGAGCTTCAACTCCAGTCATACAATAGGACATATTTGGAATTGAGACTCTGTAGAAAAATCTATGCTCAATAAATACTTTCAAATTGTCTGATTGATACAGATCCCATGGCCCTCATCTCACTCATCACAGGTAATGAATTATTGTGATACAAAGTGGATGCTGTTTCTTTGCTTTAATGATACTTCAGGAAAGTTAGCTTTCAGAGAGAGCTTTGCTGAAGACTTAGAGATTGATAAGGGTAACAAATTGATCTCCGGGTAGCCCCTTAACATCTTAAAGTCAAAAGATCAATAGATGGAATGAATCAAAGCTGTTTTGTTTGCCTAATCTGAATAGAGTTGAGGATGTAGACCTGAAAACATAGTGAGGGATCCTCTAGCTTCTCAGAAAGATTTTGTGATACCACCATACTAACACTGCCATACCTATACATATACATTCCCAGGAGTTTCACTGAATATTTTTTGCAAGAATATCTTGAATGGCAAGACTTTTTATTTCCTACTTTACTGGCCTCTTTCTTGTTTTCCTCCTACACTGTCCTTAAGTCAGGCTGCAGATAAAATGTGTGTTTGTCTGTTATTCCAGGAACAGTCCTGGTTGAATTTAATGGAGAAATGGGGTCACACTAGGACTTTTGGAAGACATTGACAAGTGTCCTAAAATGAAAGCAATATACAGCAAAAGTCTCTTCCAAAGCTCTCTGTGTTTTGCACTATTCTTAAGGAACATAAAAACAAAAAGAAGACAAACCTTTTGATTGAGAAACAAAAGACAGGTATAGAAAAATATACACAAAAAATGTACAGCATAGCTTTATGAGTCATTATGGCAAACACCTTTGTAACCACCATCCAAGCCAAAAAACAGAACTCTGCCAACCCAATCCCAGCCCAGAAGCTTCTCCAAATGCTCATTCAAATTTCAACCTCCTCTTTCCCCAAAAGTAGCCACTATCTGGGTATTAAAGCAATTTACTTTTCTTTACAGAATTATCACCCAAATGTAATAAAACATCCCATGTGCATTCCTAGACTATTGTTTTGTCTTGTCTCTTAACATTTTTTTTCCTTTTAATTCTATTCCAAGTTATAGGTTCCTTTTCCAATTCTCTTCTTTACACCCTATCTGTTGAGGAACACAGACCATCTATTCCCCTACACTCTGAATGTTGCTGATTATGCACTCATGAAGCAGTTCAACCAGTTTCTCTGTCCTCTTTATTTCCCGCAGGTTGGCAGCTAGATCTGGGGGTATGATCATACTCAACTATGATTCCTTTGAGAATACTAGGCAATGGTGTTTTCTTTCATATGGAGACATGTCTGCCTGTCTCTTTTTGTACCGTCAGCAGCTGTTGGTGCTCAGTGCCTATATCCATTAAATCATTGGGGGTTAAAAAGTGGTGACACTTTAATTCTATTATTTCTTTTTTAATTTACTAGTTGAAATAGTTTTACATAAAGATGGTTCTCCTCATTAACTATTTAGTAATATAATGGTACTGATGGTATAAGGTAGGACAAATGCTTAATTCTTTTCCATTACCAATTTTCAAGACAAGGAATTAGTTGTCTATCATGTTCTAAAGAAGACCAACTTAAAACAAACAACTATATTTATACATACATATATGTGTATAAATATATAACTTTGAACACATGTATTTAATTATAATTGATGAGTTTTAATAAATTATTATCAACTTTGAAGCTAAAATTGTTATCATCCTGTCTTTGGCCAATGGAAACTTCTTTAGGCTGGCTCCTGGGTCTTTGGACATGACCCTGGTAAGTCCTTGTTTGTTTGTTTGTTTGTTTGTTTGTTTTGAGACAGCCTTGCTCTATCTCCCAGGCTAGAGTGCAGTGGCACAATCTTGGTGCACTGCAACCTCTGCCTCCCCAGTTCAAGCAATTCTTGTGCCTCAGCCTCCCGAGTAGCTGGGATTACAGGCACCTGCCACCTTGCCCAGCTAATTTTTGTTTTAGTAGAGATGGAGTTTCACTGTGTTGGCCAGGCTGGCCTCGAACTCCTGACCTCAAGTGTTCCACCCGTCTCAGCCTCCCAAAGAGCTGGGATTACAGGCATGAGCCACTGTGTCCAGCCAGACCCTGGTAAGTCTTGATAGGTTCCCCACTATCTAGTATGACAAGATATTTGAGGCTCATCTTGTATACTGACTGCCAGTTATGAGTTGAACTATATTCTCCAAAATTCATATATTAAAATTCAAACCCCGAGTACCGAGTACCTCAAAATATGACTTCATTGAAAAAGAGAATCCTTTTTTTGGGGGGGGGGAATTATTATTTTATTTTTATTATACTTTAAGTTCTAGGGTACATGTGCACAACGTGCAGGTTTGTTACGTATGTATACATGTGCCATGTTGGTGTGCTGCACCCATTAATTGGTCATTTACATTAGGTATATCTCCTAATGCTATCCCTCCCCTCTCCTCCCTCTCCCCACCCCACGACAGGCCTCGGTGTGTGATGTTCCCCTTCCTGTGTCCAAGGGATCTCATTGCCTGGCTGTCGCAAGAGTGCTCATCGTTGTTCAGAATTCGCGACCGTGTGCAGGTGAGGGAGAGCGAGACTGGCGCGGCCCGTGTTTGGGTGTCATTTTTGTCCTTGGCCGGATAGCGTTCCTGCTAGTAGCAGGAGTGGGTTGCCACCTCATTGAGTGCGCTGACAAAGGCGAGCACGGGGCGCGATGTCGGTGGCGTGTTTTAGTGGGGCGCTGCACTAGTTGTGATGGGTCTCACGATGCTGTGTCTGTGGCCACATATTTCTTAATCCCGGGGTGCGTCTATCCATTTGATGTACATTGTGGTTGGTTCCCAAGGCCTCGTTGCTCATTCGGAAGTAGTGGCGCAATCGAAACATAAGCGTGCATTGGGTACTTCTATAGCAGGGCATGATTTATAATCTTGTGGGTATATCCCCAGTAATGGGAATGCTGGGGTTCAAATGTGAGTTCTAGTTCTAGATCTCTGAGGAAATCACACACTGTCTTCCACGATGGTTGAACTAGTTTTACAGTCCCACCGAACAGTGTAAAAGGTTCCTATTCTCCCACATCCCTCAGCACCCTGTTGTTCCGGCTTTTAATGATGTGTCATTCTAACTGGTGTCGAGGTATGTATCTCATTGTGGTTTTGATTTGCATTTTGAGAGAGAGAATCTTTACAGAGGTAATCAAATTGAAGTGAGGTCATTAGAGTGGGCTCTAATCTAGTATGATTGGTATCCTTATGAACAGGGGAAATTGGGGCACAAAAATACATATAGAGGAAAGACAATGTGAAGAAACAGGGAGAAAATAGCCTGGAGCTGTGAGACCATAAATTTCTGTTGTTTAAGACACTCAGTTTGTGGTACTTTGTTACAACAGCCCTAACAAACTAATACATTTCCCAAGATTTGAAATTAGCCATTTCTCCAAGAAGTCCTGGTTTCTTCAAATGAGAAAAGCTATTCAAAAATCACAGTCTGGCTTTTATGGGTGCTGATCACTACAGGATTGTTCACTGTTTTAGGCCTCTTCCATGGACAGAGATATCAAGGTTGAAAAGAAAATCTCCTTTAAAAAACTGTTTTAAAACAACACATACAGAAAAGCACACATTTTAAATATAAAATACCTCTGAGTTAATAGTAACATTTCCAATTCAGATTCAGGACCACTGTTTTTTTTGTTTGTTTTTTAATCCTCCTGTATTCACACAAGAAAGCCTGGTTCTCACCAGGCATGGTGGCTCATGCCTGTAATCCCAGCACTTTGGGAGGCTGGGGTGGGTGGATCACTTGAGGTCAGGAGTTTGAGGCCAGCCTGGCCAATATGGTGAAACCCCGTCTCTACTGAAAGTACAAAAAATTAGCCAGGTGTGGTGGCAGGCACCTGTAATCCCAGCTACTCAGGAGGCTGAGGCAGGAGAATCCCTTGAACCCAGGAGACAGAGGTTGCAGTGAGCCAAGATCACACTACTATACTCTACCCTGGGTGACAGAGCAAGACCCCTTCTTAAAAAAACAAACAAACAAACAACAACAACAAAACAAACCTAGTTCTCAAGGGCAGAGAATATCTGATAATTGCTGTTTACTTTATCCTGTATTACACATCTCACAGGCTCAGAAAAATACACATTTACTGAGAACAGCTAAAATTGTTTCCATATATTCCCTCCCCCTTCTCCCCTAAGATTTAATAGTTGTACTGTATTGACATTGTCAGATAGCCATTACGTACTATGCTTTCCCTATTACCACTTGTTTAGTCTTAGTCCTACAAGTAATTATTTGCTAATGGTCATGAGCATTCCTCATGTCAATGTCTCTAATCATTCTGCTTGTCTAAAGTTCATTTTCTAGCAGATTCCTCAGGGAAAGAAAGTGAAAGCAATGTTCCCTGAGTTTTGCATGTTGATAAATGTTTGTCTTTTATATTTGAAGGTCAGCTTTGATGGATATAAAATCCTTGGCTCACGTTTTCTTTGAGTGTCTCAAATATGGTACTCCATTTTTATCTGGCATGAAGTATTATTTACAAATTTGCTAATCTGTGTTTGCCTCATAAAATCACACGGGTTTGAGGGTTTTCTGTTTTGTTTTGCCTAAATGTCTAAATATTTTTTTCCATTTTTTTAAGTCCATGAATTTTACTAAATTATGTCTTGGTGTTGGTTATTCTGAACGACTATTCTCAGACTATGGTGTGCTCTTTCAACATGTAACTTAAAATATTTTTTCTTGTTATATCAGGAAAGTTCTTGAATTATGGTTTTGAGTATCTGTTCAGTTCTCTTAGTTTAATTTCTCATGGGGGACTTCCTATTATCTATATGTTGGATCTTCTTTGTCTTCAATTTTTTCCCATTCTATTGAATGGTTTCTCTTTTAACTTTTTTTATTTTTAAAATCCTTATTCCTTTCACTCTCTTCTCTCTTACAACATTATCCGTAGCTTATTCTCTTGTATTTTTTCTAGTTAAGACTTTATTTCTGGCTGGGCGCGGTGGCTCAAGCCTGTAATCCCAGCACTTTGGGAGGCCGAGACGGGCGGATCACGAGGTCAGGAGATCGAGACCATCCTGGCTAACACGGTG